>NC_140167.1:67217005-67481410 GCF_963971535.1 Notolepis coatsorum | reverse complement strand
CATTCTGTTTCCAGCTTCATTCCTGCCATTAAAACATATGTATTATTCCTATACTGTATGTAAATCTCTCACAGCAGCTTTTTATACATGCATTATTTGCATATGTGTAAGTCTCTGTAGACGGTGTTGTATACATGCATTATCCCTACTGACAGAGAGATGTCTGGGAGAGAGAGTGAGAGAGAGAGAGAGTGAGTGAGTGAGTGAGTGAGAGAGAGAGAGAGAGAGAGAGAGAGAGAGAGAGAGAGAGAGAGAGAGAGAGAGAGAAGAGAGAGAGAGAGAGAGAGAGAGAGAGAGAGAGAGAGAGAGCGAGAGAGAGAGTGAGTGGGTGGAGGGCTGAAGGAGGATGACAGAGTGTAAGAAGAGTGAGAGAGAGAGAGAGAGAGAGAGAGAGAGAGAGAGAGAGAGAGAGAGACGTTGGAGTGAAGGGATTTATTCAACATAATATTGTCATTATATGAGATAGAGAGAAAGAGGGAGCGGGAGAGATAATTAATTTAACCCATTGCCATTGAGGGCGAGAGAGAGATGGGGGGGGGGGGGGGGTACAAGTGGATAAAGATGGAAGAAGAATGTAAATGAGGTAATGAGATGAGATTGTTCAACCTGTCGCCTCTACATGAGAGAGGGGGCATGAGAGGGAGGGGCAAGAATCAAAGCTTCATTTATTCTCGAAAAGGACAATTGAGGTCACCCTCATTTTCAATGTCGTTGAGACTGACATTGAGAGAGAGAGAGAGAGAGAGAGAGAGAAGAGAGAGAGAGAGAGAGAGAGAGAGAGAGATGATTCAAGAGATGATTCAAGAGATGAGGCAGGGCGATGCAGAGCAGGCCCAGCAGGCTCGGGGGCGGTCTGGGAGAGCACAGGTCATAAATACCAGCGATAAATCAGCTGCGCCTGCAGATCCAAACAACCTGGGACCTGGGCTCAGTTCCAGACAGCAGGAAGGACTCCTATGTCCTGAGCAGCCCATATGGGTGTGTTTTTGATCAAAACATTCCAGAGGAAATGGCTCTTGCCACCGGGGGCACAGTTCTCAGAGCTTTGAGTCATATATAACTTGTGAAAACATATTTACAGGGTACCTATCATTTAGAGGAGGTTTGGTGGGGGGGGGGGGGTCGCCTTCACAGATAAAGCTTTGGTGGGAAGGTGTGGACGGCGATGTTTCCCCACAAATCACATATTGGGGCTTTAACAGGCAGGAGAAGAAGTGAGACTAATCGTCTATTGGGATAATATAATCATATATATTATAATATGATTCATATAATTGGTTTTACCGTACGGTAATTATTAGAATAACTGTGCGGTCTGGACCACTAGAAATGATTGAGCGCTACTTCCATTGCGATATGATGAGTCATAAGGACCGGAACTCTTGTACAGTATGTGTTGCAGTTCTAACTGCTGGTATACGTTAACTGTCTCACACACACACACACACACACACACACACACACACACACACACACACACACACACACACTCACACTCACACTCACACTCACACTCACACTCACACTCACACTCACACACACACACACACACTCTCTTTCCCTTTATCTCCTTTCGTCCCCCCTCTCTCCTTCTCTCTCTTCCTCCCTCTCCCTCTCTCTCCATTCTTTCCCTTTCTCTCCTTTTGTCCCCCTCTCTCCTTCCCTCTGCCCCCTTCTTCCCTCCCTCTCTCCCTCTCTCCATCCTCCATCTCTCTCTTTCTCCCTTCCATTCCCCGTTAATGCCCTGACGCGTGTTTTGTGTAGAGTCATACTATCAGATCCCATTACCCTTCCTGTTGTGTATGTCTGCAGGGCTGATCAGGACAGTAAAGTGAAATACTTTGTGTCCAAGTGAAGTCAAGGTTAGCCCAGCTCTCCCGCTCCATCTTGCTTCTAACTGAGCAGAGGAGGATGTATCCTCTCAGAGTTCTAGCTCCCAAGGGCTTCGCCTCGCAGCCAATTAACTCCCGGCTTCGTCCCTTGTGGGAGCCGCTGCAACGTTTGCCTGATTAGGCAAAAAGGAAATGTGTTTTGGTGAGTTGTCCGTGTGTTCCATCGTTTTCCATTGGGAATGTGCCGACTGCCGAGCGTTCCGATCAGGAGCAAGACTCCCATCCCGGAGTATCGATGTGCACCTTGTTGTGTTAAGGTTTATTTTTGAGTGTCTTGCTTTAGAAAAATCTATACAAATTCTAAAGAAGGTTTTTATGTCTTGCCTAAATGCCTTCCGAGAGCCCTTTTCTCTCCAAGAGGTAAGACCACGTCGTCTTCTTCTTCTTCTGTGGTTTAACAGCTGTCTGAACTTTTCTTTTTTTAAATGATTATTATTACCCTCTTTCTTCCTCCTTGCATTCATGTCTGTTTCGTTTTCGTTTTCCATTGGTTGGCTGCTTTATTATGCTTTATTATATCCTCCTCCTCCTGTGCTTGTCTCGTGCACCATCGCTTGTTTCTCAAGACATGTTTAACATTACGTACAACGCTTGCTTGTTTACTCGTTAAGGGGTCTGCTTGTTTACTCGTTAAGGGGTCTGCTTGTTTACTCGTTAAGGGGTCTGCTTGTTTACTCGTTAAGGGGTCTGCTTGTTTACTCGTTAAGGGGTCTGCTTGTTTACTCGTTAAGGGGTCTGCTTGTTTACTCGTTAAGGGGGGGGGGGGGGAGTCCATATGCTCAGTGTGCATCTCTGTGACGTTCCGAATTAGCCGCACTTTGATGATGCAACATCCCAGCGCCAGCGGTGTTGTGTGTGCCAGGTTTACAGAGCATGACGGGATGATGAAAAAGATGCCACGGAATGATGAAACTGTTTGAATTGATTATGTATTTCATTATACATTCCATTCTAATCAGAACTGTTCCATCTGTCCTTGCTCAGTGTATCCGTATCCCTGCTGAATCCCATATGTGCTTGTAAAAACCGGAAATACCCACGTCTGGTTGAGTGAAGCCTTGTGATCCTAGTCCCTACACTAATTATCTCTCTCTCTCTCTCTCTCTCTCTCTCTCTCTCTCTCTCTCTCTCTCTCTCTCTCTCTCTCTCTCTCTCTCTCTCTCTCTCTCTCTCTCTCTCTCTCTCTCTCTCTCTCTCTTCTCTCTTTCTCTCCCTCTCTCTCTCTCTCTCCATTTCTCCTGTACCAGTTGACCAGGGTATGTTTGAGAACTCTAATGCTCAGCAGCAGAGGTTCCAGGCCTCCAGGCCAGGCCAGCCTCTGGCCCGTCGCTCCCAGGGATCGGTTAACCCTGGCCTGGGCATGGGCTCAGTCGACTCCCCCCTCTACTGGAGGCCAACAGAGGCTGAAGAATGCCCTTAACCTGGGCAAGGCTGTTGGGGCAAAGGTTAGTATAACGCTATTGACCATATTCACACGGCGGCCATGTTGCTCTTATGTCAGGCAGGAACAGGGTGGAAAGGAATCCCTGCGTGTGAAGATGGTCAAGAACAACCAGAGCATACATCCTCTTAACCTTGTGAAGCCCACATAAATAAAAACATTAGCAGCTTCAGAGGCCAGAGGGTGGGACCTATAAACACATTTACTATCCAATAGCACTGTGAGGCTGAACATCAGGACCCATTGACTATGTAAATGTGTTTAGCTGAGGGCACATTTAGCATAAAACGCCTGACGATTGCATACCCAAAGTAATTTGCGATTTATTACTTGAACCACTTATAGCACATGCATGAGTCGGGTCCCTTTTGATAGGAAACTTTGAACTTTCTTCCACAACAGGAGAAGAATCACCCGGAGTGCTAATGTAATAGAGTTAGAGGTTTGAACACAATGAAATAAAAATTTAAGTTACTCCATCAAGTAGGATCTTCTTGTCCTTCATCTTCCTCTTCTTCATCATCGTCTTCCTCATCTTCTTATCCTTCATCTTCCTCTTCTTCATCATCTTCTTCCTCATCTTCTTCTCCTTCATCTTCCTCTTCTTCCTCATCTTCTTCTCCTTCATCATCTTCTTCTCCTTCTTCTTCATAATATTCTTCCTCATCTTCTTCTTCTTCATCATCTTCTTCCTCATCTTTTTCTCCTTCTCTTCCTGCTTTTCTTTGTCATCGTCCCCTTCCTCTTCTTCCTCATCTTCCTCCTCCTCTTCCTCTTCTTCCTCCTCTTCCTCCTCCTCCTCCTCTTCTTCCTCCTCTTCCTCTTCCTCCTCTCCCCCTCCTCCTCTTCCTCCTCTCCCCCAGGTGAATGACTTGTTGAGGAGGAAGGAGCCTAGTCACCATGAAGACATTGGGGTCACAGAGGTCAACAAGAGTGTTGGAGCAGTGTGGAGCTGCATGGAGCAGGTCAATCAGACCACCAATAACAGGTACACACACACACACACACACACACACACACACACACACACACACATGCTGGATAATACACACATAACCATGTACTGTATTTCGCTGCTGTCGGGCCAAAACCTCATAACTCCCATTTTTTCAATTTTTTTTTTTATTATATAAATCAACTCCGTAGATCATCCTCCATATGTGTGTGTGGGTTTTACAAAGTTTAAACAATGGGAAAGCATTAAACCGATCATTTGTCTAAACCTCCTAACTCTATTCACCCTCAAATCTGTGTTAGTTTTTTTCATCTGCTGAAAAGTTGGGTTTTTGGAGTTATGAGGTTTTTGTCCCGACAGCAGCGATTTGTGGAACATACACTAAACCAGCTGATTCTAAATACTTCAGCCAGGTACTCTAGTTGGTGAAATCAGCTGGTTTAGTCTGTGGGTGGAGCAAATACATGGCTAGAACTTCTACCTTCTGAAGCCGGGTTCTCCACCTCTCCATGTATTTGTGGGACCCAAGCCCGGCCCGGCAAGGCAAGGCAAATTTCAACAGTTCGATGTCTAGCTAAGAGTGAGGACAAGGACACTACAGTTCAGCAATATTAAACATCTACAGTAGCTGAGTGAGGAGATACTACAGTTCAGCAATATTAAACATCTAGCTGAGTGAGGACAAGGACACTACAGTTCAGCAGTATTAAACATCTAGCTGAGAGTGAGGACAAGGACACTACAGTTCAGCAGTATTAAACATCTAGCTGAGTGAGAAGACACTACAGTTCAGCAATATTAAACATCTAGCTGAGAGTGAGGAGACACTACAGTTCAGCAATATTAAACATCTATCTGAGAGTGAGGAGACACTACAGTTCAGCAATATTAAACATCTAGCTGAGTGAGAAGACACTACAGTTCACATCTCCCTGGCTGTTGCCATTTCAGGCAGAAGCCACAAAGCTTTTTTATTTTAACAGCCACTGTATTCTAATGTTGTTCTATAATCTACAAGCTGAGGGAATTTTCCACCTTGTAGAATCTTCACAAAGTCCAATGGGTCTCATTCACCAACATTGCCAAAAGATTTCTCAAAGACAAACTAGCCGACAATTACACCCGGATTCACCAACGCATGGAGAACCTGTCTTAAGTGGCCAAAACGATCCCAGCTGGGATGCCCACAATGAGGAATGTCACTCATTGACAAACATGAACGCGCGTTCCCGTTTAGTTCATTTGCATACAGACACACCTCCGGCAGCTCCTTATAAAGCCAGCCAACAGAGCCGTGTGCAAATGAAATCGCAAAAAGTATGACATCAAGAGTTAGACACATATCTGTCCAGCTCATTATAATGCAACTGACTATGATGGGCCATGTGGATATACTGTAGGTAGCGGAAGCGCTTTGCGACCGATCAAATTGAGATTAGATTAATGTATTGTCATCACACACAGCTCGTGGCCACCTGCCGCAGCGCGCGCACACACAAACACACACGCGCGCGCACAGTACTGTATAGTCTACGTGCGTGATGAATGAACCCAGTAGGCTTATATTATTCTAATGACTAGTTTTATTAGGAGATCATATACTGCGCTGCCCTATAGTAGTACAGTCCAGTCCGCTCATGATATACGCCCGACTCTGGCGGCCTTAATATGTGTACTGTACTTACTGTACATATAGGGCAGAGCATATAGTATCTACTAAATCCTAATGAAACAAGTAATTAGAATAATATAAGCCTACTCATTCATTAGACACGTAGGCTATACAGTGTGCATGTGTGTGTGGCGCAACAAGATTTATGGAATATTAACTCTTTCAGCGCCAAACTCGACATTTCTCAGGTTTCAAATCCAACCGTTGAGCGCCATACCCGAGATTCCTCGGGTTTAGATCCTTTGATATTTTTCCTTTGATCCCATTCTAAATACTCGCATGAACCTGTCTGTGTCTCCATGGCACCGCTGCCTATGATAAAATTGCAATGACGATCGAATCCCACCAGGTGGCAGTATCACCTAACCGTTTGAACTGGGGCTCTAGTCTCTGGGTATCTCTCTCTCTGATGGGGAGGGTTCCTGCAGCCAGATGCACAATCTGGCATCAGCACACAGCAATCTGTCGGAGATCTGATCGCCTGAAAGCTATTGTTTCCCGTATTATAGCCGTGCCCAATGCACAAGAATAATTACGATCGCAATGGGACTACTGGGATTATTAATTGGAGTACCTTCTGACTAAGGTAAGGTATTTTCTAGGTCTATTTTACCGAACCTAAAACATGCTTTTGTATCGATCACAGCGTCGTCTTTTACCGAACCTAAAACATGCTTTTGGTAACGATGCAGCTTCGTAAAACGCCCCCCCCCCCCCCTTGATGATTTTGTGAAAAAACATTTATATAAGGTATATATATATTTCCTTTGATTTGGAAATAATATAGGTTTCATAATCACCACAGAAAGTATCTGTGGATTTACAAAATGCTGTGAGCATATAGGCCAGGGCTCGAGACTAACGATGTCCCGTCGTCCCGGGGACGATCAAATATTGATTTGGGACGAACAGAAATCTTTTTTGGGACGCAAACGGACGGAGAGGATTTAATTTTTTTCACAGGAAATGTCAATTAGCCGACTGTCAGTGCGCGCATATATATATATGAATTATTCTACGTTAATAAAACATACCTGGTGATCAACTACAGTTTGCTGTAAACATTATGATATGTGTGTAGTGTTCTGATAACGACGGCTGCAGCGGGAGCTGGCTCATGCTGGATTTGCGAATAGCATGCAGCTGCAGAGCCAGGGGCGCTTTCAGGTCCGGTCACAGGCCCGCTCAACAGCGCCCCCCACCCAACGGCTGAATTGCCAATGGCTGAATTGGAGTATTGCACAGTGCAATACTCCAATTCAGCCATTGGCAATTCAGCCGTTGGGTGGGGGGCGCTGTTGAGCGGGCCTGTGACCGGACCTGAAAGCGCCCCTGGCTCTGCGGCTCTGCAGTTGCATACTATTGGGATTCGTTGGGAGCAGCACAGAGTCTCGACTCGGGACTTATTTTATTTTATTTTAGCAGCAGTTATCAATATCGACCAGGAGGACAGCGCGATCTAAGGGACATGTTTCATTACTAGTCAAGTGTCATTACTTTAGTTATCAAAGGTGGAATCTCTGGACGCAATGACATTATATAGTTTAAAGCTAAACTACGTTTTTCTTTCTTGTTAGAAGAGTGATAACTTATTCAGTTAGATTTGATTTGATCTTTATTTATCTCTAACATGTTCAACCATAAACACACACATTTGTAATAACAAAAAAAACTAAAATGAAATAAAATACAAATACATTTAAATATATTTTCCTATGGAAGGAATAATCAACATGACCAAATATCCCTATACTAGCACCTTATTAAACACTTTTTTATATATATATATATATATATATATATATATATATATATATATATATATATATATATATATATATATATATATATATATATATATATATATATATATATATATATATATATATATATATATATATATTTATTTATTTTTAATCATAATTATTCTTGTGAAATCTTTCCACCTGGGAGCCTTTTGACTAAATCAATTTATTCTCCCCTTCTATGAATGGTGTTTCTTATGGCAATAACAACTATAGATGACAAAACCAAAGTAAAGAAACGACATTTGATTTTTGGGACGGTTACATTCACTTTGGGATGGTTAAAATTGTATTTCGGGACGGTTCTGGGACGGTGGTGAAAAAAGTTAGTCTGGAGCCCTGATATAGGCGCTAAGGCGTCGATTTATGTTTCTGCCTGAGTGCCTGTGGGTGCTCAGTTGAATGCCTTATAGCACTTATCAGCACTATAGGAAATGAACAGCGACCGGCACATGCATGCACACACACTCGTAGAATCGTAGCTGCTAGAACACCCATTATGAACGCAGCTCTGCCTGCCAGCTGCTAGCCCGAGGCACAGACAGAGCACATAAGAAGTAGCCTCAGTTCAGAAAGAAAACATTCACTCACAAAACAAATCGTAGCTAATGTTACAGAAGACATTTCCTGTTTAGCTGACAGAGTTGGCTACAGGCTGCATTGTGGAGTCGCTGGACATAACAATGTCAAAGTATTTGATAAGTAATTTAAACCTGCATATCACCAGTCACAGGAGAACGATCCGATTGCGATTGATCACACACACACACACACACACACACACACACACACACACACACACACACACACACACACACACATGCGCGCACACACACACACACACACACACACACTGTCCTATCTCAATCACACACACACTCTGTCCTATCTCAATCACACACACACACATTCTGTCCTATCTCAATCACACACACACACTCTGCCCTGTCTCAATCACACAAACAAACACACATACACACACTCTGTCCTATCTCAATCACACTCACACACTCTGTCCTATCTCAATCACACACACACACACACACACACACACACTCCGTCCTATCTCAATCGCCAGTGAAGAGAGACATTTTTCATCATCTGGACTTCGTTTTCTCTTTATTTACTGGAGTTTGCTTGGACTTTATTTGCTTTAACTTTATCACAGACTTGATCTGTGTTTGCGTTAGTTTGAGGGGTACTATACACATACGGTGTTACTTTAGGTTGAGGAGTATTATGCTCATGGATAAGGTGTTACTGTAGGTTGAGGGGTACTATGCACATGGTTAAAGTGTTACTGTAGGTTGAGGGGTACTATGCACATGGTTAAAGTGTTACTGTAGGTTGAGGGGTACTATGCACATGGTTAGGGTAAGTGTTACTGTACCTGGACCTTGCACCATCCCATGTGTGACCCCGTGTAACAGATTATGAATTATGTAAAAGTGGCATGATGCAAAGATAAATTATTCATTTATTCATCCATTGTATGCATGAGCATGGGAAATGTAATCTGTGTCAATGGTAAACGACTGTATAGCAGGCAATGCATAAAACACAAGATGTCCTTCACAGGCTTACAGTATAAAGCACAATTGGAACACCTATTTGTGCGTGCGTGAGTGCATGTGTGCGTGTGCGCGCACGCATGTGTGTGTGTGTGTAAATGAAAATGAAAGAGACTATGTAGAGGCGATGAGAGCTTATGTCCTATCGCTAGACTGATAAAACAGATTAAAGAAAAATACGTTAACATTTGCATGAAAACACTATTGAATCTGAAGTCTCCAATGTCATCTGCTGTCCCTACGGGGCATGGAAACGCCATCTCACATTACACATACTTTATACTACTCTTTTGGTACACATTTACACATTTGATACAACTATACCTCCATACAAGCAAACTTTTACCCTGGGACGACCCACAGTAAAATGCTGGAGCTTATTGTGCTTCCATACCTATCACTACCCGCCCACCCACCTGTTCTCTCTCTCACACTCGGCGCCAGAGAATTGGGATTGGGGGAGCTACGGGGGGCTGGATTGTTTATAGCAAGTGCTAATGAATTTTAATGCAACAAACAATAACAAACAAAATAACGGCAATCAATCATTCCGGGCTAATATAGGCTACATAATTGAAAATGCATGTTACTAAATGTTTAGCGTTATACACCTCCCTCCCTCCCACCCTCTCTCTTTCTGTATTTCTCAGTTTCTTGTTCACAGTTTCATATCTCTTTCATTCTACCTGCTCTCCTCCTCTCTCCCCAACCCCCACTCTTATTCTCTCTCTCTCTCTATTTCTTCCCATACGGAAAATAAATGAATACAATCTAAGTCCACATACACGATTCCTACAAGGAATTGGGCAACCAGTAATCGTACATATAATTGCAAAAATATGTAAGGTATGATATCTGAAGGCAAAAAGGTTTCTTATAACCTTTTTCCATATGGGTCTCTCTTTCTCTCCCCATCTCTCCCCATCTCTCCCCATCTCTCTCTCCCTCTCTCTCTCTCTCTCTCTCTCTAGTCACCTCTCTCTGGACTCCTTCCCTCGGTTGGACCCCCCTCCCCCCACGGGTAGGAAGCGTCTCCCCCGCGCCCTGAAGACCACCCAGGACATGATGATCTCTTCGGACCCTGTGGTCACCTCCCCCGAAACCCCCGAGCCCTCCTTCATCTCCTCCCCCCTCCAGAACGCCCCCCTTGTTGCCAGGGAGGGCGCGGAGGAGCGCCCGTCGGGGGAGCGGGAGGGGAATGAGGACGCCGGGATAAACGGAGACACCGAGGGGGGTCTCGCCTCCCCCGCAGAACTGAGGAAGAAACCGGAGGTGGAGACACAGACCAACAGGAAGTCGGACGGAGAGATTGGAGGAGGAGTAGAGGGAGAGCAGCCGGACCCCCAGACCCAGCTTCAGCTCTCCATCCCAGACCTCATCCATAAAGACCACCTGGTGGAGCCCAGGCAGAAGACCCCTGACACCAGGCTGGCCTCCACCCCCTCCAAAGCTCCCTATCGCATCAGCCTGGGCGAGGAGGGGCTGGTGGAGAACGGCGCCCCCTGCTGGAAGGGCTTGGGAGTGGACGTGGAGGAGCCGGAGCATCACCCGGACCTGCTGTCGTTTGAGTAGAACCTGCGACAAAATAGTTGTTCAATACGTTTAAAATGTTTTTTTACTTGAGAAGGTCTTTGTTTTATAATATTGTATAAGTGATGTGTCCATCTTTGAGGCAGTTTCACATGCCTGGAAAGTGAATTGAAACACACCTCAATACAATTCAACTGATTCGTAAGAGGTTTTTTGCCCTGGTCTGTGGTAGAAACAGATGCTGGTTTTGGCCTGTATACCAGTTTTCTCTCTACCCCATAGACTGCACAAGACCTGCCCCCATCAGGGTCCAGGAAGTGTTTTTACCAGATTTCCTGGCCGATTTAATGTTTAAAACCTCTTGAAACCATCCATTTGACATGTTTATGCTAAAAGATGAATGACCCCAACACGTTTTAGAAGCACGTGGGGGAGCAGTGCCTCTGTGCTGAAACGCACAGTGATGTACACAGCATGTCAACAGTGATCAGTCACGTCCGGGTTCTACTTGACTTTGTGCTTCTGGCCACACATGAGATTGTACTGGAGCGAAAGACAAAAAAAACTGTTGTCTTTTGGGCCTCGAAATTACATTTTCCAGGTGCTAAATGTCGCCGTTTAACAGCGAAAATGTAAAGATTACAGTCACTGACTGCTCTGACTTTCTCGGACAGAAACTGAAATAATCCTTCCGTTCCCCTTCGATAATGGCAAAGTTATCAAACTTCCAAGTTTGCAGCCCATAAACACATATTTATTTTTTCCATTCCAGATTCACGCTGGGTTGAGAGTACACAGTGAAGTAGAGCCTAGGAGTGTGATCACATCATTGTATGTGGGGATGTTGGGCATCGCGGGGTAACCCGGGTAACCGTGCGTTCAGACAGACTGCGAAGAGAAATGTGGCCCCCGCTCGACTCACATGGCAAGCAGAACTGCCACACAGACACAGGAAGTAGTCTGATCTAAACAGTAACATGTAACTAACCCATACACGATGTAAACACCAGTTCACACCAGTCTATTCCACGAAGAGAATGTCCACAATGTCCGAAACGGGTGAGTCGAGCGAAGGTGTCTTCGACCTCGGTTAGCGCCGCCTACAGCAAACCTCAGGCCATACCGTCTTCCTGTGACCATGCTCGCACTCGCTCAACGTCTCCTCCCGGTCTTGTCTGAGCACACGGTAATGGGGTCAGCAGGGGTCCCAGCTCCCATGTCTTAGCCTCAAGCCTCTCAGAACAGGAGTGATGGGTTCCAGAACGCCCAGTTCTGCGGTAGCGACGTGCGCACCTCCTCTACGACCACTGCAACACTTGAGGAGAAGCTTGATAGATATATATAAGAGACCCAGGAGGGTCCGGAGGAGGAGGAGGAGGAGGAGGAGGAGGAGGAGGAGGAGGAGGAGGAGGAGGAGGAGGAGGAGGATGATGAGGGAGGAGTGGAAGAACAAATGAATGAACGAGGACGTGAGATGAATGGAATGTAGAGCGAGGATGGAATTCTGATGTGGAACGGAGTCGAGGAAAGTTGTTTTTGAAGTAGGAGGGAAATGAGAAGGCGACAGAAGGAGACGAAGGAAGCGTATTTTATTGGAGCATATCATACAGTGACAGACCAAAGCATTTGTGATCAAAAGTTTTTTTTAGGGCGATCAGGGGCCTCCTGGGTCTGCCAAACATTGTTTTATGATATTGTTTATACTTTAAGGCTGAAGAATGTGTATTTGAAGCAATTTATATGGAAAAACACTAATCATGCAGAGAGAATGTCTTATTGTGTCTTACAGTCTTATATATGTATGTGTGTATAGCTTTGACGAGAGGAAACCCTTCCCTGCAGGAGTATACTTACTGGAAAAACAAATGCCAAAGTCAATATCCACTTCATACAGTCTTTTATTAATTCAATAATACTAGTGCTGGTTTTTGCTCTTGAAGTGGAGTCTTTTTAAAGCTTATGATCTCAGTTTATTGTGGGAAAACACAGTGCAGGATGACAGAGGTGTGGACTCGAGTCACGTGACTTTATTTGATGACTTCAGATTTGATGACTTCAGACTCGACTCGACAAAATCATCAATACTTTAACGCCGGTGACTTTTTGACTTCACTCTGACTTGAGCCTTATGACTTGAAAGACTTGACACTCTCCCTGTGCCCAAAATGTGACATTTGTTTACGGTAAATTTCTTTATTGATGCCATAAAAAGTGTAAAGCAAATCACGCTTCCCTGGATTCCAGTTCCACTTTAGACCAATCCATCAGCAACCAATCACGTTGTGTGAACAGAGAAGGGAGTCGTGTGTCAGCGCAGAATCATCTAAATGTAATATACTACTAACTATTAATCTGTTGCTATACACTTTTGAAATGACATTGCATTTGTAAACAACACATTAGAACTTGTTTAGGACTTGAAAACCCAAAGTCTCAGACTCGTGACTTGCCTGTCTTGACTTGGGACTTGACTCAGGACTTGAGTGTAAAGACTTGAGACTTACCTGGGACTTTGCGAAACAATGACTCGGTCCCGCCTCTGCTAGATAGTGAGTTGCACGATTGGAGCAGCCTTGCCGATAAGAACTGAGGGGTCGACAACACAGCGCTGTTGTGTTGATCTTTCATTTGATTACATATCTAAAATGAATCTCTTCGTTTCACTCGTCTCTGCAGTGGTGTAGTTGAGGGTGAACACATACAGTAGGTAGACAGAGTAGAGCCGCCTATTTTTTTTACTGGGTATTTATATTCACCTTTCTGGGAATAATTAGAGTTCCGACCTATCAACCTATTTCCAATTGATCTATCTCAAGCTCCGCTCTCTTTTCGTCCGAGGGAAGCAACCGTTGTGATTGGAGGATCAAGAAGAGAGTGGGGTGGGGCTTGAGATAGGTCAGTTGAAAGGTACAGAACGGTGGAACCACGGCGGGTTGTCGGCTACTCGTTTCTTCCGTCACACTTTATTTTGATAGTCCAGTATAGACTGGATTTTATCAGTACGTGTGTCAGTTGAGTGTTGATCGTATCTAGACTTTCAACTTAACCCGTCAGTTAACTTGTAGTAGGCAGCAGGAGTGGTTACGGTTGGGCTTAAGGTAAGGGATAGGTATGTAAACAACCAATTACGGCTTTGCTGCTTGGCCATCAGGTGACGACCTTCTGTTGACAAGTTACTGACACGCTATTAGTAATAATGTAGTTTATCAATATCAATAGTCTACAGTCGCCTTATCAAACTAAAGTGTTACCCGTTTTAATGTTTTCCTGTGATTCAGACCAGCGCAGAAGACACTGCTCTAGATTTAGCCTGAGGCATAGGTGATGATAATGAAATCAATGTAATTATTTGTGTTTTGTGTTCATTATGTCCATATGTTGGATGCAGATTGCTTTAGAGATGTTTAGAATTATGAAACCACACAAGCATCCCCCGTTCATGCACACACACACACACTAACCCTGATGCTAAAAATACCTCATCAATTATTTTACGAGGTAATAAATGGCAAATGAGGGGTGGGGGGCATTACACACGGACACAGACACACAGACTCAGTTTTGAGCAGCTCAGGTTCAGGAGAATGGGGAGAATGTGGAGTTGGCCTCTTTCAGAGAAAGAAGTCTTTGTCTAGACTGGTTCTCTCTCTCTCCTTCTCTCTATCTCTCTCTCTCGTTCTTTTCTCTCACACTCCCAGTCTCACTCCCACTTCTTCCAGACATGAACACATACAGTAGATTAAAACCAGAGTCATAGCCGTTGATTTGCTGGTTAATCTTCGAGTGATTCATAAGCTAAAGATATGATGGACTGGCTTTAGTTTACACTGATAAGGTCCGTCACCGCATACATGTTCAGCATTAACCACTATTACCACTAATGTAGCTGCAGTTAAACTTAAGACTCTAAATCAGTCGTGTATATTAAGTTGAGCGTATTACCTCTGTATTGTGTGACGGAAATGTATTTTCAAAAAATGTAATCTTTCGTATAGTATATCACTGATAACCTACTTACAATTATAATTGGTAAAAGAATAATTCACTGGAATACGTGGATACTAATCATACTTTCAGTTACCTACTGGGGCTCCAACATGCATTGAATGGAAAGTTTATTCATCTCACTAAAGTCTGAATAATAATCAGAATATTCACTTGGCCCGTGACACACACTTACACACACACACTTTCTCTCACACACACATACTTTTTCTCTCTCTCACACACACACACACACACTCATTCTCTCTCTCACACACACACTCATTCTCTCTTTCACTCACACACACACTCATTCTCTCTTTCACTCACTCACACACACACACACACTCATTCTCTCTTTCACTCACACACACACACTCATTCTCTCTTTCACTCACACACACACTCATTCTCTCTTTCACTCACACACACACACTCATTCTCTCTTTCACTCACACACACTCATTCTCTCTTTCACTCACTCACACACACACACACTCATTCTCTCTTTCACTCACACACACACACTCATTCTCTCTTTCACTCACACACACTCATTCTCTCTTTCACTCACACACACACTCATTCTCTCTTTCACTCACACACACACACACACACACACACACACACACACACACACACACACACACACACACACACACACACACACACACACACACACACACACACACACACACACACACACACAACAATACCTGCCTCTATGAGGGCTCTTCTCTCCCAGTCATGACCTCATCATGTAATAAGACACCACACCACACCACTGCAGGTGCTGCCCTGGTGCAGCAGTAACCAAGGCAACATTAAAATCGTCTGAAAAATGCTTTTACCTCTTAAAAGGGACATTTTGCAGATGTTTTACCTGAATCTTGTGTCCAAATTGTGCGATTATCACATTCCTTCTCACAACATAACAATAGGATTCAGGTTCGAATTTGTCTAAATGTATCTTTAAACCAGCCAAGACATCTCTTATTAAAGTAAAGGGAGGTCAATGAAAGTAAGCAAGGTTGTGGGGGAAAGTGGCATTTTTTGTTTTTAGGCGATTTCAATCCAGCATTATGTTTTTGTTTTTTATATGTTTGTGACCACTGAAGTAATGTTGTATCAGACCAATATGAAGGAATGTTGTACATTTTCATGGAAATATTGTATTACTCTAAAAAAAAAAAAAAAAAAATATCTGTGAATAAGAAAATCAATGCTTTGTTCTAACAAATGAATGAAATTCATTTATTTTGATATACAGAATCTAGTACAGACGGTGATCAGTTTTAATTAGCTGCGATGTGGTGAGAAGTGATTTTGCATTCTGTATTCTATGTCACTGATTTGTGTCGTTGATTCCGTTATGGCCGATTGATTTTAGAATTGAAATATGTTTGAATGAAGGAAGCTAATGGTTGCACACAAAGGCCTCTGTGTTTGTGGAGAAAAGGGAGCCAATGGACCCCGGGGTCAAACATTGGACCTTTATGTTATTATCGTCATCATTTAGACCTTTTTGTTTTATAGCAACTCTTAAGATTAATTGAAATCCATGTGTGTTCTTTTCAGTGTAATGAAAATATATTACAAAAGTCTTGATTCTCTTATCATCCCATTTTGATTTAGTTTCCCATGTTTTCCTTTTGTTAACTGTGGCGATGTATTAACTCCTGTAACTACTGCAACAAGTGCAAAATCAGAAAATGAAATGTAGACTTGATTTACCCCTGTGTGTTTGTCGTGATTTGAATGGTGAACTCTCTCTCTTCCCGCCTGTTTGAACGTGATCCTCTCATCTCGTCTATTTTGGGCATATCCTGTGTTTTGTTTACAGCCTTTTTGTCATTTCATTCCCCACTCCTATAACCATGGCAACCGCTGAGCCCCGCTAGGGCCAAACGTCCTGTTTTGGCGGAGTCTGCGATGTCCTTGAAAGTTTCCCTCGTCCAACACCCCCTATCTGTTCTAAGAGACTGCTTGTTAAAACACAAGTTTTTATTTTAGAGGACCCAGAATGGGCCAGGCTGCCTGCTGTCTACTGTTCTGTTGTCTTTGCTCGCCCTCTACTCACGTCGCTTGTAGATTCAGCGGTTGTTTCTATTGTGGTTCAGTCATGACCTCTGACAACCGAAGCCCCAGCAGTAGGAAGATCTGGAAAAGACTACTCTACTTACAGATCAACACTGCAAACAACCAGGCCACAGACACCACAGGTCTTGTCATCGATCAATAATTCAAACGTGATGCATTTATTAATCTTCTTTCACTTTGCACAAAAGGAATCTGGGTCCTACATGCATAATACAGCATGGAGTGTTGCAGACAGCTAGCTGGCTGGTTGCCTGGTAAGCTGAGCTCATTATAACAAGGCTTTGTTGAAATTAAGAAGGCCGTTCAGGGTCTAGCTGTTGTCTAAGTTAAGAATTTTAAAGTTTATAGGGTCCGTGCTGCAAACGTGTGTTTGTAGTATAGTTGGCCCTCTGCCCTAGGGATGTTCCTCAACTTGGCACTAGAAGTCAACAAAGTCTGCATGCAAGGTCAATGATCCCACCCGTCCACCGCATTGCCGTGGAGTAGAATAACAAAAAGACTGAGGCACACAAGTGCATTTTCATAATGTTATCTGTATGCATGCCGAGTCGGGAGAGGGATCGGAGCGAGAAATTAGCTTGGTAGTCAGACGACTGCCCTCGCAGCGATGAGACCATAATATCTATGTATATTTAATCATCTTTTTAATTTGAGCAGACTGCTGGTGCCTTGATCAACATCGATATCAACACCCCCCCCCCCCCCCTCTCTCTCTCTTTGAAATAAAGATGAGAGGATTAGCGGAGGGCTCATCCAGGCAGAACAGTGATTGCTAAAGGAAGGAAGGCGGATGACGGATAAACTGATAAGGAGATGAGGAAACAATGGGATTATGGATCTTACATGCTGCTATATCTCTGGATTAGATTTTAAACAAGTAGCACTTTCCTCAGTATCAATAGGCCTATCAGATTATTTCAAATCACACGTGTGTGTGTGGTAAATAGTACATGTGTATGTGTACAGTATGTGATTGAGTGGATGGGGGGGTGGCAGGGTGCTTGAGATAAAGACCAGAGGGAGAGAGACGAGAGATAATTAAATAACAGAAATATAACGCGAGAGAGAGAGAGAGTGTCACTGAATAGAAGAGAGATCAGTCACGGCGTCTGAGAGATGAGGAGGTCGAAACCACCAGCTGTCCAACAACACAACTGCTTTACTGCAGTATAAACACCCGGATAGATTGATTTACATTTAGCCCACGCTTTTTCCAAAGCGACTTACAAGTTGTGTACAACAAGTCAGCAGGAAGGGTACAACTCTGGCAGCTAAAGGTGAGTGGTATTGTTCGTTAAACAGTGTCTAACATGAGTGCTACACTCTGAGTGCATAATAGTATAGACATATTAGCATAGTAGGTAGTAGTATAGGCATAGTAGTATAGACATAATAGTAAGACAGTAAGAAGGTATTTTTTATTTTTTTTAAGATAATTGAAAAAGTGTGTTTCCAGTTGAAAACTTGTATCAGCTGTCCTGACTGGTGGGAAGTTGGTTCCACCATCGTGGAGCGAGGACAGAGGCAGCCTGCTTTACTTTGATAACCCCCCAGGAACCCCAATAGGAGTTGGTCTCGGGGCGGCCAGAAGACCTGAAGTAAAAGTACAAGCTCAGTATTTTGTCCTGTGTGTGTGTGTGTGTGTGTGTGTATAGGGGGGGGGGGGGGGGGGGGGGGGTAATATTTGAGGCATTGAGATTAACGTGGATATCCAGGTGCATCGATTTGTCCAAGTGTTAAAGGTGCAGTATGCAGCTTTAGGAGAGACATTTGAAACTCAAGAGATTTGGGGAGAAATAATTACATATTTTAACAAACTGTCCTCAGAGGAACTGCAGCTCCCTGGAAACACTGAAGCTAGAAACATGCCTGAAAAGTTGCCGTTTAACTGCAGATCCTGCAATTTTGTTTACAAACATTCAAAGAAGGCTTATGTTTTGGGTCACGGCGCCTCACGATGATTTTGTTTTGATTTATGATGACATAAGATACAATAATTATAAGGATTACATGTATAGTAAATATGTTTTGTACTAATTGCAGCTTATGCAAATGTAAAAACAAATCCCCCTCCCATGAAACTGCTTAAATGAACCTTTTAATATATTTTATTAATTGATAATAACACAATATGGGAACTAATTGACCTATCGCAAAACCCCACCTTTTTCCTTTGACAAACTTACAGTTGTGATGGGAGGATCAAGAAAAGAGGGCGGGTTTGAGACAATCAGTCTTATCGCATTTCATTTCTACACTGTTTAAACTTTAAACAGTGTAGAAATGAAATGCGACAAGACTGATTATTATTATTATTATTATTATTATTATTATTATTATTATTATTTATATATTAAACTTTAAAGGATGGACCGGAGGTGGCTCAGGAGGTACAGTAGAGCACTTCACCCCTAACCTCGTTCCCAGTTTGATCTCCTCCGTGAGATACTTCACCCCTAACTGCTCCAGAC
The DNA here is from genome assembly GCF_963971535.1 of Notolepis coatsorum. Classification (NCBI taxonomy): domain Eukaryota; kingdom Metazoa; phylum Chordata; class Actinopteri; order Aulopiformes; family Paralepididae; genus Notolepis; species Notolepis coatsorum. The sequence goes on along the minus strand of NC_140167.1, from coordinate 67,461,989 downwards.
GAGCCGGTTGGCGCCTTGGCACGGTTGCCTTCGCCGTCAGCATGGTCAATCATTCTCCTACGCAGAGAGTTGGACGGCGTTCCGCTGTGTGGGTGAATGGGAGGCATAACTTGTGAAGCACTTTGAGTGGTCGGCAGACTAAAAAAGCGTTATATAACTAAAAAGTATTGAAGTGACCTCAAATCAATCAATCGAGCCGTGCTCAAAGTGGAAGCTTTTATGATGCATGGATCTTTGCCAAATGAAAATAAATATTGCATTTTGGGGGGGGGGATAGAATCGTTACGCCCCCACAGCGCTCGTACTTTAGTGTCTGGAGAAGCTCCATCGTCGATACATTAACGTCTGTACTGTGGGTTAAACTAAGAGATGCAAAGTTATACTTAGTCTGATTGCTTCCAATTAAAAGTTGATGAACTTCTGAAAAAAATATTTGTACGAAAACATTTGAGTTATTAGTGACTCTCTCTCTCTCTCTCTCTCTGACACATGTTTATCGGAAGATGGGGGCCAGTGGGGAGTCATTTAATAAGAGTGAATTGAATGAATTTGCTTTGAACGACTCATTCAGCACTAACTGCCAGTCTCACAGCTCTCCCTCCCCCCTATCTCTCTCTCGATGAAAACATGGACACAATAGTACACATATTTATATTCCTCTGTCAGTCTCTCTCTCTCTCTCTCTCTCTCTCTCTCTCTCTGTGTGTTCTCAGGGATGCCTGCTGACTCTCTGATCTGACCTCCAGACAGCCAGGCTGAGAGACATTACTCTCCACCAGATATCTCTGTCCACCCCTTATCAGCCACATCCATCATGGGAGCAGAGAAGAGGGGGGGAGAGAGATGTGTGTGTGTGTGTGTGTGTGTGTGTGTGTGTGTGTGTGTGTGTGTGTGTGCGTGTGTGTGAGAGAGATAGAGAGAGAGACATCTTGAACAGAAGTTGACTCATTTCACCAGTTTACTGAGTATCGAAGACAGCAGCAGATTTGAAGAGGTTTGTTGTGCATTGGACAGGCTGTTGACAGATAAACAGGTGGACAGACTGTTGACAGACAGACAGGTCAGGTATTTTGTAATGCGCTTGTGCATACGGGTGGGTGGGGATGTACCGTTTACTTTAGATACATAACCGTTGCTGACTCGAAACCTGTGTGTCTTTGTTTGCTTGTACAGAAAGACAAATCGGAGTTGAAACACAACGCAGAACAATTTACACCGGTCACACTTAACAGATAAACAGATGGACAGGCTGCATGTTGGCACAGTAGATAGAGAGGTAGACCGGTCTCTCTTTCCTCTGGTCTCTCTTTCTTGACTTGGTCTCTCCCTCCTTTCCTTTCCTTTCCTCTCTCTCTCTCTCTCTCTCTCTCTTCGTTTTAAACTCATTTTACTAGACCTTCATCCTTCATGCCCACTACAAATTCAAGTCCAAGGATTGGAGGATCAAGGGCCTTTCTGTGTGGAGTTTGCATGTTCTCCCCGTTCTCGCAAAGGTTTCCCCTCCCAATAAGACAAACCCAATGGAAAAACATGCAGAACAGATCGCTAACGATGTCCCATCCCTGACGAAGACAGACAGGAGCACTTGGATTTGCCCACGCCGCAGCCCATGTCTACTCCCGGCTGCCCTTGGGGGGGGGGGGGGGGGGGGGGGGGGGATGGGTCAAGTGCAGAGAGACTCAATGCATGTGTGTGTTCCTGTGTGTCGACCATCTTGGTAATTCAATAGAACAAGACATGGATGAAAGAATTAAGAAAGTCTGTGATAATGGATGCAAACTATGACTGGACCAAGATGCTTATCTGTGTGGAAGACACAGAGTCCTACAAGGGGCTAACAAAACAACCCAGTGAATGATATTATAAATGAAATCGTCAGTCTTCTCGAACACACTATGGAATGAAACTGGATCTCACAGAAAGAGTTTGACTTCCTCTCAGACTCAGAACAATACACTCCAATACTGTAGGGAACCCATAAATACACAAAGATGCAAAGATAATGCCCCACTAAGACCCATTGTGTCAGGCATACAATCCACCACTGAAGCTCTATCTAAGTTTGTGGATTTTGTATCTGAAAGATCTGGTAACATCCACACCTTTTTTGAAAGACACGAAAGATGTGCTCAATTGCCTCGATAATAACTACACTGTTGACAACTTTGATTTTTATTTGATTTTGATTTGTCTCGAACATAGAAACATAAAACAAGTTTAAAAAACAAAAAGGTAAATAGTCAAAGACTATTTCCATACAATAAGTGTTCGAGAAGGAACAGGGGGAAGTAAAACAACTTATCAAGCCCTGCCCCTTCCTTACAATATTTGACATTATAATTTAAAAATAAAAGTAAATTTTTTGTATATCCAAATGAGAAAAAATAATAGGCAGTCACATTACTGCTCAAGCTCCTCTCTCTTATATGTGTCCATAAGTGCTTGTTTATAGCTACCTTTAAATGTATTGATATTTTTGCTTAATTTTATATTTGCATCCAGACAACTATACAATGCTGGTATCTATGGATGTGGAAAACCTACACACTTGAATTCTGAATGATATACTGTAGGCTAATCTAGCTAGCCAAGGAGCTAGCCAAGATGAGGAGCATGTACCACAGACCCACCCCCCGACACTCCACCAACTATCTCGGCCAGTCCTTCGTGGCAGCAGCCATCAGGCTCCACAACCAGCAGCTGGAGAACTAATGGCTGCAGAACTCGACAACTATTAGGAATGTCTGATCACTAAGTGTGTCTGACTCTTATCCACCAAAACCTGCACGGACTACAACGCATGACGTATCAGACCCTCACTTGCACCTTGTGTATACTTTTTATTTTTCTCATATTTTTTATATTCAGAGTTAATTATATGGTTTACACTGGTTACTTTTCCTCATATTTTACATTCAGATTGAATTGCATTGCCTACGTTTATGTCTTTCCTCCCCTCCCCCATGCTGCTATGACACCCGAATTTCCCCCAAGGGGATCAATAAAGGAATATCATATCTTATCCTCCAAATCTCTCTCTCAAAGAGACCCCCAGAGTCAACTTGAAATGCTTAACCTGACTAGGCCTGACTAAGCCAAACATGACTCGAGTGACTCTCTGCACTGTGTTTGACTTGAGTATGTAACTCCTTCAACTAGAGGTGGAAATCTACCAAAACTGCTTTCTCGAGATGGAGGATTGGATTTCAACACTCAACACAATGACACCTGCTGGACTAAATTATTATTTCGGTTTTAAATGCTTCCTCTGAATAAGTTTCACAAATAGAATGTATATCACAAAACCTGTAACCTCAGTCAGTTAGAAATGTTAAACGATATGGATTTACCATTTAACTTACGTTATATTGTTAAGAAAGACACATTTCAAACCTTTATTTCAACTTGTGAGACACTGAGGTTACCCTCATTTACAGCGACAACGAGCTTACAAAACAAGCAATTCAGCTATTTCATACATATAGGCACAATAAGAATAAACAATAAAAAATCAATTAAGACAATTACAAATCGACACAGTGGTACCGTTGGAGATCATACTTTTAAATGCAGCAAAATAAGGAAGAACCTTCAGCTTCAGAGTCAGTTGGAGGGCATTGCAGGTGTTGGAAGCATCAAAGGAAAAACCTGTTCTGAGCAAACTGGACGAACCCTAAGAACCAGCCAGTCATTTGAATGTGTAGAAAAGGTTTGTTAGCATGTTTATTAGCATGGTAACTTGAAATTAGTCAACTTTGTCCTGAAGATATGTGTGTGTGCTGCCTCTATACCTTTGGGTATTCAACATTGGAACTTATATGATATTGGTTTAGCTCCTCAAACAAAACACTGGGAAGGTGTGTCCTCTAAAATATATAAAGATATAAGTGTGTGTGTGTGTCCAATCCATAGCTTTTACTGAATATTGTAGATTTCAGTTGGGGGTCGTTGGATGAAATACCTGTTGAGATACCTGTATTATCAAATTGCCTCAATTGGAGAGACTTAACATTCTTCTATGTGTCAAAGATGCAGTAAATCAAGTCACGTTTCTTTCATTTCTGACATGTTACACACAGGGTGTTGTATTTTAGTATTGGGGAAATTCTAAGGTATCGATACTCCGGATATTCCCTCAATATCAATATAGGTGCATTCCTAGCTGTGCGTGTGCATGGTCATGGTCATGCCCCTCAGTTGTCACTAAACGGCCAAGCTGCAAAGTAAAAAAAAGAAATAGCTATATCTCCGAAAATCAATCATCACAAATATATATATAATATATATATATATGTTAGGGTCGGACACAAGGTCTCCACTGAGGTTAAGGTCAGGGTTAGGTTTATTAACAACTTTTTGGGTGAAATTATGACTGATGGCAAGTGACGGCAGTGCACCTCACCCCTCCTCTTCTCTCTTCCTCTCATATCTCCTCCTTTCATCTCCTTTTCCCTCCTATCATCACCCCTCCCCTTCTCTCCTCTCTTACTCTGTTTTTCTTCAGCTGTAGTGGAGGTGACATGTTGAGTCTCCTAAGAGTTCCCCCTCCTGGGCACCTGTCGTTCTCCTCCCTCTCTCTGTTTCACTCTCCTCTCCATCTTCCTCCCTCTCTGTTTCACTCTCCTCTCCATCTTCCTCCCTCTCTGTTTCACTCTCCTCCATCTTCCTCTCTTTCTTTGTTTTCCTCACTTATCCATCTTTGTCTCCCTCACCTCTCTACCTCCCTCTCTCTCATTCCCTCACCCCTCTACCTCCCTCTCTCTACCGCCTTCCCTCTCTCTCTCCTTCCCTCACCTCTCCACCTCCCTCTCTCCTTCCCTCACCCCTCTACCTCCCTCATCTCTCCACCTCCCCCTCTCTCTCTCCTTCCCTCACCTCTCCACCTCCCTCCCTCCATCGACCCCAGACCCCTCTTCCTCTCCATCTCTCACCCCCCTCTCCTCTCCTGTCCTCTCCTTTCCACTCTAGGGAAGCATGTCTGACATAACCCTGTCTCTCTCAGTTCCGACATACTGCCAAATATCTGCCTGCCTGCCTGCCTTCACTTCCTGCTCAAGTGTGAGACTTCTGAAAGAAGAGAGAGGGAGGAATATAATGAAAGAACTGTCTGCAGTGTCATATTTTAATTGTCCTTTTACCCCTCCTACCTCATCTGATTGTCCATCCATCCTTCCTTCCATCCGTCTGTCACCCAGGGAGCCATTGTCCACTCAGAGGCCTGAACCACCAGACAAGGGCCTCCTTTATGAGAGTATGGGCTGTAAAGAGGAGCCCTATAAAGATACTGTGGCAGACTGCACACACACATGCACGCACGCACAGTGTACATGCTGTTAACACAGTGGGGATGGCAGCACGCACGCACACACACACACACACATAGGCTGAACTTTAACAGGCTGGGGATGGCAGCACGCACACACACACACATAGGCTGAACATTAACAGGCTGGGGATGGCAGCACACACACATGCACACACACACATAGGCTGAACATTAACAGGCTGGGGATGGCAGCACACACACATGCACACACACACATAGGCTGAACATTAACAGGCTGGGGATGACAGCACACACACATGTTGTCATGCTTGAGGTGGCAGCACGTGCGCACACACACACTGCAGAGAGAAATTATACACACACTGTCTTTGTCTCTTGAAAAGGTTTCTTTTGACCGAATCCTTGATGATAAAAGATGCTGAAGGTTCTCTTTCTCTCCATCAACACATTTAAATGATGTATTTATGCCTACATGTTGTTAGACAGGCAAGGGACACCAACAATAACACACACATAGACTCACACACCCACACGCACTCGTACACACACCCAGACACACATGCAGGGGTTGGCAGGTGGGAGGGTTGTACCAGACAACAACAGGACATTATAAGGAGAATGTCTCTGTGGGGTCCAGCTATGGAATGTATCAAGCCACAGTCTGTAGCCTTTATTATTCCCATTGGGGAAATTAGGGCCTCAGCATTGCAGGTACACGAAAATATATATACTGTACATATATCTAGGGGGACATATATAAAAGTGGAATAAAAACAAGAATAAGGGGGGCCTATACACAAGCAAAAAAATATACAACCCTATAACCACAGCCTGAATTTTGCCAAGTTCATCCTGCAATGAAAATATGAGATTCCAACCACATAGTAGGGTTACAATATAAATACGACATATACTTAAAAAATAGAGTAAATACATTTTACACCAGGTGCAATGAATTCCCTGGATAATCATTGGAGAGAGGGGGGGGGGGTGGCAAGTCAGTATCTTCTTGTTGCACACAGCATTATATTCTGTAATGTTGTTTCTGGTCTACGCTAGATCAAAGGTTCTGTCAAATATAGAAAGTTCAAACTTGTGGCCAAGGGTGAGATGAGATGATGTACCCGACATCATAAAAGTATGATCACTTGTCTTCTTTGATATATTGCGCTCCTTGTCACCTTCAGGTTTGACCTCGAGGTTGATCTCCTGACTTACAAGGTGTCGTGTGACCTTTAAAAACCCTGCGTGCTACAGTACCTCATGCACCCAGGTGTCCAGGAATACCTGGAGGGTCTCAAAGGTGACATCTAGTGGCAGGACCTTTGTCTAGACTAGTGAAGGTTATTCTAGACAATTTAAAGGTGCTATAGATAACAATATTTGTTTATAATACATACACAGAGCTTTTAGAAAAGTGTGGAATAAAAGTATTGCTTTCCCCCAAAATAAATCTTTGATTAATGAATTTTGGGTCCAAAATGAATTTTGTTTACATAACATAACGTGCATGTATCCTCATCCCTATTTCCCATTATCCCACGTGGAATGCACCTGATTGGATAAATGACATGCTGGTGCTCTAGTGCGACATCTAGTGGCTGAATGTTATAGCACCTTTAACTCATTCTGCGCCATGCCCGAGTATAGTCGGATTTTCACCGAACCTGAAACATGTTTTTGTAACGATCACAGTGTCGTATTTTACCGGACCTAAAACTTGATTTTGGTAACGATCACCGTTTTGAGTTCAAACGACCAAAAACAACCAAAACCCGAGATATCTCGGGTCTGGCGTTCAACGCATGGCGAGTTAACATGACTTATCTCGGGTTTAGCGCCGAATGTGTTAAGCCTCACATTCACCCGTTCACTCACACACCGACGGCGGAGGCAACCATGCAAGGTGCCAACCTGCTCATCAGGAGCAGTTGGGGGTTAAATGTCTTGCTCAAGGACAGTTTGACACGCTGCCAGGAGGAGCTGGAATCTAACCCGGAACCTTCCGATCAACAGATGTCCGCTCTACCACCTGGGCCACTGTTGCCCCTAATTATACTAAACACCTAAATAATACAGCACCATTCATCAGTGGCCAATATGTTCAGATTGAATGCCTTTTTCTTGTGCTAAAACATAATTTTACAAGGGGGTGCATTTATTAACTGCTCTAAATTCATAAAATCACAATGTGTGTATTTGACTATAAGGATACATTTAACAACAACAGCATGTGGGTCCAAATTTTAAATATACTCTTATGGAGTCAAAAAATACACTTCATCTGGTCTTCGCTGTTCCTAAGGGAGGCGTAGTTTACAACTTAATGGGTTCACCATCACTGCCCACAACAGAAGCTAGCGGTGGGCTATTTGCTTATTGTCTGCCCCCCCCCCCCCCCCCCCCCCCCAGGTTTTATTTTGACTGCGTTTGTCTTCCTTCCCTCGAATATAAAAATCAATCAACTGAAGTTGAAACCGCAAGTGAACCCCGAACATGGCAAAGTGGCTTAATTGGTCTTGGCTGACTTGACCGTAGATTAATCATATACCATATAAATAAATAAATAAATACTCCAGAGTATCAGCTACATCCCATTCACCTCCCTCTGTCCTCCCTGAAGATGATACATCTATTTACACACACACTCTCTCACTCACATTTCTCTGTCAGTTTAGCTCCCGAACCCCAGAGGGAGGGAAGAGAAAGAGAGAAAGAACTGGAGAGAAATGAGTGAGAGAAAGAAAAATGCATTTGGAACGCTTGGTAAGAACGTTGCGACACTACAATCCATCGCAGACAGACAGGAATCAATGGCCACCTTGTTAGTTGATTAATTTATTTGGTGTCCATATGAGTACTGTATTGGCCCCTGGGAGAGACAACAACAAGCAGATCAATAGTGGTTGGAGAAAACAGCCAGACTGTGTAGGAATCTATCAGTTTGATGTGGGGTTGTGCTGCGCCCCGTTGGTGAGACTGTGTTATTACAATCACACATAGTGCTACAGTGATTATGTCAATGATTTGGGAGTTTTCACTGCCACGCCTCTTTAGGAAAATAGAGCGGGAACAGGCTTACTGCCACGCCTCTTTAGTAGACTAGAGCGGGAACAGGCCTACTGCCAGTGCCACGCCTCTTTAGTAGACTAGAGCGGGAACAGGCCTACTGCCAGTGCCACGCCTCTTTAGTAGACTAGAGTGGGAACAGGCCTACTGCCACACCTCTTTAGTAGACTAGAGCGGGAACAGGCCTACTGCCACACCTCTTTAGTAGACTAGAGCGGGAACAGGCCTACTGCCACACCTCTTTAGTAGACTAGAGCGGGAACAGGCCTACTGCCACACCTCTTTAGTAGACTAGAGCGGGAACAGGCTTACTGCCACACCTCTTTAGTAGACTAGAGCGGGAACAGGCCTACTGCCACACCTCTTTAGTAGACTAGAGCGGGAACAGGCTTACTGCCACACCTCTTTAGTAGACTAGAGCGGGAACAGGCCTACTGCCACACCTCTTTAGTAGACTAGAGCGGGAACAGGCTTACTGCCACGCCTCTTTAAGAGACTAGAGCGGGAACAGGCTTACTGCCACGCCTCTTTAGTAGACTAGAGCGGGAACAGGCCTACTGTCACACCTCTTTAGTAGACTAGAGCGGGAACAGGCTTACTGCCACGCCTCTTTAGTAGACTAGAGCGGGAACAGGCCTACTGCCACACCTCTTTAGTAGACTCGAGCGGGAACAGGCCTACTGCCACACCTCTTTAGTAGACTAGAGCGGGAACAGGCTTACTGCCACGCCTCTTTAGGCGTATCTATCTTAGGTTTTACTTTCTCTCAGACTGCTAAGCAGTGTTGCCTCTACACCTGTACGTCACAGCCTGCTCCACACGCAACCCTCTCAGGGTATCTGCAGGGTAACAATCGCCCCCAAAAGTGGTCATTTTAGTTTTAGTTTTTGAGGACTGCATACTTTTTTTGCAAACCATATAAGTATACTTTATACTTATAGCACATGCATGAGCCTGGTCTCTTTTGAAAGATGACATTCTGACGTTTCTGATACAATAAAGGGAATTCACTTTGTGCTAATGAAATAGAGTAACATAGGTCTGAACTTGAGTTGTAGAAAAACTTCTGTAGTAGTTAGTAGTCCAGAAGTAGTATTTCCCCAAAAATTGGTATGGCTGAAAAGACTATAGCCTGAAGTCTTGTGTAGTACATGTCCAGATTTCATAGAAATCCGTTCAGAAATTAGTGATTAGGAGCAATTTTGGTAAACTGTGTAGTGTTCCTGGTTTCCTTTTCCTCATAGACTTCAATTCATTATGCATTTTTTCTCTTCCCGTTTTCGCTCGTGACTTTTCACCTAGATTCCTGATTCGTACCTCCCCACCTGGGGTATTATTGGAAAGCCACATGCATTGGCTACAACCCTGTCCAATAATCTTTGCGGATCGCCAAATGATTGACGGAGTTAGAGGCTCGAGAGTCGGGAGTGGTATTTGTACAATACCGTGTACTTCGGCGCACGCCTCACATATCGGCATGTAACTCGAGAACCGCTGAACGGATTTTGTCACCTGAAAGGGCTATCGACAGGCAACAAATAGGGCTAATTCGATATATATATTGTATTAAAAAATATGCACACCCGAGCCGCTAGAGGTCGCCAAAGTGCCAGTGGGAAAATGTTCCTCAACGTTGCATGTTAAGTAAGTCTTAAAAATTATTACATTCATAATTCTCAAGTTAAGGCCTTAAAGGTATTAAAAAGTATTACATTTAATTTGCACAGGTATAGTTTTTGTATTCAAGCCATTTTTTTGCGAGGCTACCGGGAGCTTGGTGCCTGGTGAGAGCTGTTATGGAACACGCAATAATTTGAATTGGCGCATAAGTGCAGCCGCCAGTTCAATGTCTGTGATTTCTTTTTGCTAATATGGTTGTGAAATTGGTATTAAATTTAGCTCTAAGTGGTATTAAAAAGTCTTAAATTTAACTTGTTGAAACCTGCAGATACCCTGGCTCTGTCCCAAGTGTACCAAACCCTTCAAACTGAAGAATTAAACCATTTTTAGAAGAAAAAAAAATATATAATTTTGTGTTAATTATGTTTTTGGTCGATTTTTATTTGTTTGTACTACCGGGCAGTCCGGTAGAGAGAGAGAGAGAAGAAGAACGGGAGACAGAGCGGGGGGAAGACATTCGGCAAAGGACGCCGGGTCCGGGAATCTAACCCGGCTGCGTCTTCCTTAATGACAAGCAAGCAGTGCAAGAATGTACCGTAGTGGCGTGCAGTAATGCGCCTTTCATTTTCCTTCGCCCAGCGCCCAGGTGCGTGCACCGGCGGCGTGCTCGCTCGGCTCAGGTGCGTGCGTGCGCCGGCGTGCTCGCGAGGTGCCCGCGCATGCGCATGAGATCCCACCTTGGTTCGACACACACATTATTGGTTCAATTTGTGGTTATTAACACGCTTTGGCTTTGCACGCCAATTTGAATTTGGTTAATCACCATACACGTGATGGACGCAGCAGGCGATCACTCATATTTGGACCATTTGAACTTGACCTCATCCTCTAGTTGTGATGGCCACACTGTCATGTCTTCTTCTTATATTCTGTATAATACTATAGGAACCGTCTCCTTGGACTTCCTTCAACCCCTGAGACTTGCTCAGCCAGCATGCCAGTCATTCCAGGGTAAGTAATACCACCCTTGCACACACACACACACACACACACACACACACACACACACACACACACACACATACACACACACACACACACACCATAAGATGTGACATACTGTAGTTGTTGATTATGCAGTGTCTTTGTGTCAACAGAAGCCATCGCCATCCCTGGGCCAAGCAGTATGCCGATGGACCAGCTGCAAGACACCAGCGGTCAGTTATGAACTTGTCTTTTTTTGTCTGTCACTTTCTCTCACTCACTCACTCACTCACACACACACACACACACCATAAGATGTGACATACTGTAGTTGTTGATTATGCGGTGTCTTTGTGTCAACAGAAGCCATCGCCATCCCTGGGCCAAGCAGTATGCCGATGGACCAGCTGCAAGACACCAGCGGTCAGTTATGAACTTGTCTTTTTTTGTCTGTCACTTTCTCTCACTCACTCACTCACACACACACACACACACCATAAGATGTGACATACTGTAGTTGTTGATTATGCGGTGTCTTTGTGTCAACAGAAGCCATCCCTGGGCCAAGCAGTAGCAGTACGCCGATGGAACAGGATATCAAGAAGATGATGTCAGTTATGTGGCAACACAGTCGCGACCCCCTCTTCACTGCTGGACTCGCGGCCATGTCAAAACAGTTTCTGCTGCTGACGAGAAACCCTTCCGCATTGTCGTCAGCCTACCACACATTCGGCAAGTCCGGGAGCCTGTCGACGAGGGCTGGCGCATTACGCCGAGCTGCAATGCGGCAAGGCCCGATCATTGGCTGCCAGCCAACTGCAGTGGCACGCAGGAAGTTGCCAGCCGGCTCAAGGAGGCGAGTTCAAGCTGGGCGACCTGCAAAGCGACACAACCTGAGCGCGTCGGTGGCTTTGAACATTAGTGGGGCAAAAAAACATTGAAGCTCAGTCTCCCAGTCCCTCCACTCTGCAGTAAACAGATATAGAGTGTCTGGTCAGTAACATGGGTCTCCCAGTCCCTCCACTCTGCAGTAAACAGCCATCACTGATATAGAGTGTCTGGTCAGTAACATGGGTCTAGAACCCACCTCTACTGTAATAGAGTTGCAGAGGTTTGAACACACTCAACATTGATCCAAAATTGTTTCTGTCAGTTTTCTATCTGGGTTGGCAGTCCAAACTACAGAGTTGAATGGAGAGCTAAATTCAGTAATCCCCTGCTCCTGTAAATGTGTCTTCATGGTGGTTACTGTGGTTCAACAGTTTTTTTTTTTTTGTGACCAACTTTTTATTTTGTCTTTTTTTAAAACAAGTTCAGAGGAAGGACATTCACATCAGCATTTCATATTAATTCACACAGTGGCATAAAAAGTGTCTTTTCAGTATATATTGTCCGTCAGTATATTCATATACTGTGTAGCCTGCCTGTTGCAGTTGTGACAGTCTTTTCCTCCGTTCTGGCGGTCCTGTGGCTGCGAGACAGCCCAGGTCGCTTCTTAACCCCACTCCCAGCCCCCCGGGTTTGCATAGACATTTTAGGAGAGGGGGAAACCTTGATGCATACATATATAGGATACTCTTAATTAGAAAAGAAATCATAATTATGTTTGTTAGATAACCAAGTAATAGGGAAAAATACAATACAATTTAGAAACAACCACAACAAATTATAGCAGTAAACAGAAAAGGAAAAGATAAATGGAAAAGATAAATGGAAACAACAGCAACATGATTTTTGTTCATTCTCTGGTGTCAAGGTACAAGTGTTCAACCTAGTGGAGTACTGATTTTACCTTCTGGGCCGCAGTAAGTAATATTTGGATCGATTCTGTCCTTGCTCCCTGTGCTCTAGCACTGGATGCCTCTAATCTCAATACTTCGTAGAAGGACAGTTTCCAACGGTAAATATTGAGACTATGGGGTGGTTTCCATCTCATTACGAGCATTTTCTTTGCTGCCGTTAAACCGGCCAGAAACACTCTTTTTGTGAGGTGTTAATTTTAGAGATGAATCATCATTTAATAATAAAATGTGTGGCAAACAAGGTATGTTTATCTCTGTTATATTAGTGAGAAATAATGCAACCTTGGCCCAAAAAGCGAGTACTCCTGGACATTCCCACATCATATGTATGTATGTTCCTATAACTTTTTGCGGACATAAAGCACATAGAGGACTTTGTAATATTTTTATTTGACAGAGTTTCCTGGGTGACAGATAAAATCTTTATCAAGTTCAAGTTTCAAGTTTCTTTAATAGTTGTCATACAGAAGTACAGAATACTTTTGTACAAAATGCTTCTTACTGTTGCGCTCCAGAGACTGTGCATGACAAGATAAGTATGAAATAAAAACATAGTAAAAATTAGAAGTAAAAAAAGAGGTCACAGTGTTCAGTTTAGACATATGTACAATGTTCGTAGACGTAGTTACCATACAATATACAATACTGTGCAGTGTACTAATATACAATACTATATAGTGCAAGGCATAAATGGACGAGGTGCAGTTTAGGTACAATTCACAGTAGGTGTACGAGTTGTAGTGCAAATCCTTTATCAATAAATATAAAGTGTAAGTGTGTTTGTGTGATCTAAAGTGTGGAGAGTGGGTGCTGCAGTGTGTTGTTTGTTTGAGTGAGTGTGTGCGTGTGGGTGTGTGTGCTGTGTGCATTTGATGGTTGTTGCATAGTGATTATTGTTCGTTTAGCGATTATTGTTCGTTTAGCAGCCTGATGGCCTGGGGATAGAAGCTCCTTCTGAGTCTTTCTGTGCTCGCCATAAGACTCCGGTATCGCTTGCCTGACGGCAGCAGTTCAAAGAGGCAGTTGTTCGGGTGGCTCGAGTCCTTAATAATTCTCTTAGCCTTCCCCTTGCACCGCTTGTTGTAAATGTTCTGGAGGGTGGGAAGCCCCCCTCTAATTGTGCGTTCGGCTGAACGTGTCACTCTTTGTAGTCTGCTACGGTCTTGTGCAGTGCTATTCCCAAACCAGGAGGTGATGTTGCCGGTCAGGATGCTCTCTATTGTACATGAGTAGAAGTTCCTAAGGATCTTCTGACTGACTTGGAACTTCCTTAGGCGCCTGAGGAAGTAGAGGCGTTGTCGTGCCTTCTTCACAACACTGTCAATGTGTGTGGTCCATGTCAAGTCCTCGGATATGTGGGCTCCGAGGTACTTGAAACTGTTCACTCTCTCAACTGGTGCCCCGTCGATGCTGAGGGGGCTGTAGTCCTTGACCCCCGACCTCCTGAAGTCCACAATCATCTCTTTTGTTTTGCTGACGTTCAGGGAGAGGCAGTTCTCCTGACACCACTGTGACAGGTTCTCTACCTCTTCCAGGTAGGCCCTTTCGTCGTTGGCAGAGATCAGGCCCACCACTACTGTGTCATCAGCAAATTTGATGATGGTGTTGTTGTTCCGCTGTGCTACGCAGTCATGTGTGTACAGGGAGTAGAGGAGGGGGCTCAGAACACAGCCCTGGGGGGCCCCTATGTTGAGCGTGATGGATGAGGAGGTGCAGTTGCCGGCTCTTACCACCTGGGGTCTGCCCGTCAGGAAGTCCAGGACCCACTGGCACAGGTCATAGTTCAAGCCCAGGTCCCTGAGCTTGGCTATGAGTTTGGAGGGGACTATGGTATTGAATGCTGATTATCATTTTGTAATCAGTGTGATAATTGCTGTACTTATGTCTCTATTAAAACTCCCTTTCATAATGGCTTGTTGGAACATCTCGAGTAGTAATGGACCCAACTCTTTCCAAAAGGTCAAGTACAGCTCCGGTGGGATACCATCGAAACCTGGTGATTTCCCCTGTTTCATTTCTTTCAGTGCATCGTAAAGTTCCTCCAGGGTAAAGGGAGAATCCTTTTACTGTGGTTCAACAGTTTTAGTAGCAGTGCACAGAACCAGAGCCTTTAGACCTTTTACTGTGTTACTGACATGAAGATGGAACACATTTTTGTTGTTAATATTATTTATATTACTGGTAGTTCATACAAGACTTTCTTTGTAAAATGTGTCATAATGACTGTAGCATTTGTGTGTGTGTAACGTACACTCTACAAGATACTTTTTTATGACACTTGAGATTGTTTGATTTATCTTTTATGTTTGGTGTTTCATCTTTTACTGTTTTATTGTGATCTTTTAAAGTTGATGTTCGAGAGAAATAAAGAAAAGAATAGCATACATTTACATTAGCTTTTTGTTTTATAACCATCAATTTGCAAGTTGTTTGAAAGAGAATTGTACAAGATGAGGAATAACATTTTGATTTTGTCTTTTTATCACATTAGTTCTACACATTAATCTACAATCTACATAATAAGACCGATTAATCGATTATCAAAATAGTTGTTAGTTGCAGCTACTCAATAGTATCCAGCTGCAGACTCGGAGAGGACCGCACTGTGAGGACGGCTCAGTGCTGCCACCCAGTGGCTGAATTGGAGTATTGAGACTGGACTGTGATGTGCTATGCAAATACAATTTATTATTATTATAATAATTGTTCTTATTTTTATAATATTGAAACATAGCAGCAAATAACTCAGTAGTGCAATACTGACGGCATCCTCTCATGTTCCCATTAGACTTCATATCAATAGGATTTAGCTTCGTCAACAACACAGGGCAGTTCTACAAACATAAATATCATGAACCAGGAAGTGCAGCTGCACGGGATAAACAGCTCATTTTTATTTAATATCTGTAATGATTTTGTACAAGATAATTTTTTAAAGGGTGAATATCTCAATTTTGGAAAGAATAAATGGTTCAAATGTTAGTATGCCACTACCTAATTCACTTTGTTTTCATAGATTGCTGTGAGCCCATTTCAGTGAGCAGACAACCAATTCACGTCCATATATTTCAAAACATGAGTGAGTTTGTAATGTAATGCCAATAGTGTATTCTGCCTGTTTTGATTATTCCGGTTGTTGAAGTGCCTTTTTTATAGCAAAGTTTTAACATTGAAGTGAATGGGAAATTTCACATCTGTACCCCATAGTCATCCCAAATGATGGTGTCAGAATGAGTAAGGCAGATTATGTCAAGCGTGGGAGAATAAGATGGAATAAGAAACAAACAGAGACCTTTTCAAGTATAGTATATTCTTTATTGTGAGATATGGAACCAGCAGCATGAGTGTCAAGACTCTCAGTTGGAAGGCTGTAAAGAATGGACTCACACAATTATTCAAACGCATGTTCATGCAACATGTGCCTCGGGTAGGCAATGAATTTCCCCGCATCACATTGCCTCTGAGCGGAGGGGACGCTCAGGTTGAAATAAAACAGCGTTTACATTCATATCCGATTTCAGTTCAGAGGGATACTTGAAAAAGCAGCAGGCAGTCATCCAGATAACCTAAAAAAATATGTAATTCTTGATGCTTTTAATTGGATATATTGGTTCTTATGGATATATATATCCATCTTCCAACATTATTGGAACAAGACCAACTGATATCATCTCATTGTGAACACGTGAGGTTATTTCTTGATAAATGTAAGTTATCTGGTTAACCGAGTCCTCTTTCTGACACGTAACACATCACTCAAGTTCAGCTTGTTCTCCAACACACCTCCAAGTTCAACTTGTTCTCCATCACACCTCCAAGTTCAACTTGTTCTCTAAAACACCTCCAAGTTCAACTTGTTCTCTAAAACACCTCCAAGTTCAACTTGTTCTCCATCACACCTCCAAGTTCAACTTGTTCTCTAAAACACCTCCAAGTTCAACTTGTTCTCCATCACACCTCCAAGTTCAACTTGTTCTCCATCACACCTCCAAGTTCAACTTGTTCTCCATCACACCTCCAAGGGCCACATAATGAGAACATAACATTCAAACTGTTGCTCGACCAAGCTTAAAAAAGAAAAGGGAAAAAAAAGCATTGATGGAAATTATGATTGTCTTTACACTTATGTCTTGTTTTAATTTGAGACATTACATCATCTCTGTAATGAGCTTTTAGATATGTACGGGAACAAGAATCGATAATTCCCAGCTGATTAACACTTTGGTCGCCAAAAACGCCTTACCACGTCATTCCCCGCCATGCTCATTCTGCCAAAGACGCCGTACCACGTCTTTGAGATCAATATTTAAAAAATCTGTGATCGCAATCATATTTCTCCCCCGGAGACTTGAGATCTACTGTTGATCCCCTCTCAACTCTCCAACGGTTCAAGAGCGCCATCTGGTGGCCGATCGGCGGATCGCTCAAACCGGAAACGGAAGCTGGTGCTCATTCCAATTCGGTCCAATCACTCGCTAATAGTCTCGGGACTCGAGCTAGACACAATGGATAGCAATCCGTTACCAATACCTCGATAAACAACCTGATTTGGACGTATATACTATTATACAACCTGGAGATGGATCGCATATTTCAACATCCCATAATAGGAATATTTCTGCTCCACGCTCATCGCCCAACGCTACGAGGAAGCTACGGTTAGTTTCAGCGTTATTTTTTAACGTGTTCGATACAAACTGCTCTAATGATCATATCACCCACACTAGATGAATCATCTAACGTTGGCCACGGAATTATAAACGCCCCCCCCCCCCCCCCCCCCCCATCCGGTCAACATCAGATGATAAGTAGTAACTTCTAGAAGCACGTCCATTTGAAATTTTTTATCTCGCGCACATCGCTATCAAACTGTATTTGATCATCAATATAATGCATTTAGGGCTATAAATCACGTTCTGGAGAATGCTGCAGAAAACGATAAAAACATACTTATACTTTAGACCGTATCTTAGTATGAATATGTGAATGAAAAAGTATAACGTTGCTACACCCTGAATAATAGATACTTGACGTTGAATGGGCCATAGTAATGTCAATTTAGCAATACAATTTAAAAAGTTATAGCCCTGCAAAGAAGGGGAACTTCTCCATAGACAAATAGAGCTGGCGTGGGATGGTTTATTATGAATATAAGCCTGGCGACCAAAGTGTTAATAAATTATCTGGATTAATTCCCTTTTTGTGAGCGTCAATAGTTGACAACTCCAGATATGGTTATGCATTTGTAATTTGCGAGGTTATACTATAATAACCTCACATAAGGTATCCGAATGTTATGTACAGGTGAGCAACACACACCAATGTTAAGTTAATGAGTTGCTTTTTACCAGCAAACAATACTTAAGGATGAAGTCTCCTGCTCCATGTGCAATTTATTTTATTTGACCTTCAACCTTTTGACATCAAGCCTTCAAGGTCAGAACACACCCTGTGTTATTTTAAATTACCCTGTGTTTTCTAAATGATCTGGTGTTATTTTTAGTTTAATATTTTTAGGAGCATCATTTTCCAGAGATCTAACTAGTGAGCCTGGTGTAGCTATTTGACAGCACAGTAGTGGTGGGAACGCTTTGGCTGTATTGTGTTGTAGTCGAGTCACTAAATCTAGAGTCCGGACTCGACCTCTTCTTTGGTGACTCGGACTTGGACTCGAACATTGGGGACTCGAGACTCGAGATTTTGTGACTCGACTACAACACTGGATAGGGGAGTGCAATCTCTAGTTCCTGCTTAACTCAACACCTCATTGGATAACAGAGTATTCCTGCTTAACTCAACACCCCACTGGTGTTAAGTTTATTTACAGACACTCCGTGCAGTACATGCATCCTCAGAGCTTATGTGGCGATCATGTTGATTGATCACATTGATTGCAATTGTTGCTCTCCGACAGAATGTTCATTATTTCGATTGAGGGAATTCGTCACCGATGCGTCGCCGCATGGCCGGCATGTCGATCTGTTCAATCTGTTGCAGGTTGCACGAGGTGGGGACGAGGTAGGGATGAGGTGGGGACGAGGTGGAGATGAGACTCTATGGGATGGACACAACAGTAATGGAAAACACACAGAGACGGCACACCCAAACCACGCTCAGAGGAAGTGATAGAAGTCAAGTGCCTTATTTGATATGTCAGCGTACAAAGGAAAGCAGCAACAGCACTGTAACAGAAACAGCCTCCTCTCATGCCAGTTTGAAGCTGTGAAGGGACGGCTGCGAGTAGTAATGTATGTAACGTTGTGGTACAGTGGTATCGCTCGATTCTCTGTGTACAGATGTAGCCCTTAGGACAGGTATTGTAACCTGGACACTCACAATGGATCGCGGCGCCTGTCCATGCTCTCTCAAATAAAAAGAGAAAGAGAATGGATCGATAGAAGAATGAGAACGATAAATGGAAAGAAATGGGGAGATGGGATGAGGGATATAAATACTGTAGAAAGAGACAGAGAAAGAGAGATCAAGACCTCACAGCCTTCGCCTCACCGTGGCCACGGGTCAAAGGTTAGGAGAAAGTGAGAGAAAATAACCTACTAATGAATGACCTCCCATCAACACCTACCCCTCCATGCGCTCTCTCATTAACCCCAGAACAGGCTGCGTGAACACTTAAGGTAACCTACTTGCGTTCAGCGTTTCTCTGATTGCCATGTGACCGCGGCAGAGAGGCAGAGCGGAAATAGGCTGCTGCTCCGGCGAAAGAAAGACAGGCATTCTATTGCCATGCTCTGCAACAAACTCTAACCTTAACCAACTCCGAAAGAATGCCTAAACTTAACCCTAACCTTAACCAACTCCGAAAGAATGCCTAATCTTAACCGGCGAAAGAAAGACAGACGCTAGTTACGTTTATATAGAGAGGCGATAAATTAATTAAACGTAAAAAAAAAAATAAAAAAATTGAAGTGATTCGAACTTGTCACTAACTGGACCGCAGGCTCCACAGCAAGCTGAGGAACGAGTTGAGCTAACCGTCGATGTTAAAACAGGGGGGATTGCGTATGCATAATGCCGCGGCAACCTGCGCGCCGCTGCCGCTCTGGCGCTGCCGCGTCGCCGCGGGGGCGTGCTAGGCGTGGTCACGTGGGACGCTGAACGCAAGCAAGTAGGTTACCTTAAGTGTTCAGGCGAACAGGCTGCCTCTAGGCCTGACCTTTGAAACCCACCCACCTCCCTCTAATGACAGCCCTTTCCTTTGACATCTCCATCTGCTAGACATCCAGGAGAATCACAACCAGGCCTCAGTGTATTAACTAAATACAAAAGCCCCTGCCAGTGGGTCTTGGACTTCCTGACTGGCAGACCCCAGGTGGTGAGAGCAGGCAACTGCACCTCCTCATCCATCACCCTCAACATAGGGGCCCCCCAGGGCTGTGTTCTGAGTCCCCTCCTCTACTCCCTGTACACACACGACTGTGTGGCTCAGCGGAGTAGCAATACAATCGTCAAATTTGCTGACGACACAGTGGTGGTGGGCCTGATCTCTGCCAACGACGAGAGGGCCTACCTGGAAGAGGTCAAGGTCCTGGCGGGATGGTGCCAGGAAAACAGCCTCTCCCTGAACGTCAGCAAAACAAAGGAGATGATTGTGGACTTCAGGAGGTCGGGGGTCAAGGACTACAGCCCCCTCAGCATCGACGGGGCACCGGTTGAGAGAGTCAACAGCTTCAAGTACCTCGGAGCCCACATATCCGAGGACTTGAAATGGACCATACACATTAACAGTGTGGTGAAGAAGGCACGACAACGCCTCTACTTCCTCAGGCGCCTAAGGAAGTTCCAAGTCAGCCAGAAGATCCTTAAGAACTTCTACTCATGTACAATAGAGAGCATCTTGACCGGCAACATCACCTCCTGGTTTGGGAATAGCACTGCAAAAGACCAAAGCAGACTACAAAGAGTGACACGTTCAGCCGAACGCACAATCGGAGGGGGGCTCCCCACCCTCCAGAACATTTACTACAAGCGTTGCAAGGGGAAGGCTAAGAGAATTATTAAGGACTCGAGCCACCCGAACAACTGCCTCTTTGAACTGCTGCCGTCAGGCAAGCGATACAGGAGTCTCAAGGCGAGCACAGAAAGACTCAGAAGTAGCTTCTATCCCCAGGCCATCAGGCTGCTAAACGAACAATGATTGAACACTACACAACAACAACCACCAAACACACATAGCACACACATCCACACGCACACACTCACTTTAAACAAACACACTGCAGCACCCACTACACACACTTTATAGCACACACCCACTTTAAACAAACACACTGTAGCACCCACTCCCCACACTTTATATTTATGGATGAAGGATTGCACTACAACTCGTACACCTTACTGTAAATTGTACCTAAAATTGTACCTCATCCCATTTCTGCTTTGCACTAGATAGTACTGTACATTAGTACACTGCATAGTTGTGTATTGTATATTATATGGTAACTCAGAACATTGTACATATGTCTATACCGAACAACTGTGACCTCATTTTCTTCTTCTAAATTCATGCTATATTATGTTATTATGTTATTTGATACTATCTTGTCTAGCACAGTCTCTGGAGCGTAACAGTAAGAAGCATTTTGTATGAAAGTATTCTGTACTTCTGTATGACAACTATTAAAGAACTTGAACTTGAACTTGAACTTGAACCCCTCAAGGTGAATCTCTCCTCTACAAAAATAATATTATAAAAAAAAGAATCTGATCTCCATCTTAACAAGTAATTTACTTTGAATTCATCAAATACGTGTATTTAAATATTTGATAGACCTGTTAAAATAGTCATCTACTCCCTATAACTCCCTACACCATATCTCACTAGATGTTCCATGTGTTAACACTTCCTTTGGTCAATCCTCCTTCCAATTTGCTGCTCCCAGCAATTGGAACAAGATACAAAAGATTGAAAATGGACAAATTGATCCCCCTCACTACTTTTAAGAACTATCACACAGTTGTTTACACACACACACCTGCAACTGTCACCCAGACTTCTAACTGTAATTCGTCTGTTCAGCTTTATGTATTACATACCTTGTAATTGTATTTGGTTGTTTATTTCCCTTACCTCTGTGATGTATGTATAATTTGTCTCTTTTCCATTTGATCAATTTTTTGTCCTCTTTCCCTGTTACCCTTCAAGAGGCCCTCTTGTCCTCTCACCAGGCCGTCATTGTAAATAAGAATGTTCTTAATTGACCCGTCTGGTTAAATAAAGGTTAAATAAATAAATGCCAATGTTGGCTCGTATTATAGGTGGAATACTGTACCTATGCATTAGAAACAGCCACCCCCCCATCAAATCTCTTAGTTACATCAATATTGTGCTTGTCAGAACAGTTTCATGTTTGTAGGTTAAGTATTTAATGTTCGCTAATGGCCAATTGTCCTCGTGAAATGTTGAGACATAATGATCTACGCATGTAGCCCAGCAACTCTCTTAATTAAGAACAAGACTGTATAGGGTAAGCAACGTTGTGTTTAAAGGTTAAGTAAGAATGTTCGCTATTTGGCCAAACGAGATGACTGGACTAAAGTAGGGGCAGAACACGCATTAGGGACACAGTCTCTGGTGAAGGAGAATCCAAACCAGGAGATTTTCTTTAACTTTCTTCACAAGTGAAACACAAATACACTTCTACAGTCCATTCACGGCTGTAGAAGTAGAACTGGATGTGACGACAATTTCTCACTTGAATTCTCCATCGTTGCCTTCTCCATTCTTCCAACATGAAGAACATGACACGGCCATCACGGTTTGCAAAGGAAAACCTGCTATCTTTTGGTTTCAACTGGGGACCAACCTTTCGGGTTCAGAACCAATTTATTTTTGGTCGAAAAAGCTCTGAAATGAGGTGTGTGCGTGCCAGAACGGAACTCGCTCCATGTTGGTGTAAAGGGAGCGGCAGGAGGAACTCACTCCATGTTGGTGTAAAGGGAGCGGCAGGAGGAACTCACTCCATGTTGGTGTAAAGGGAGCGGCAAGAGGAACCCGCTCCATGTTGGTGTAAAGGGAGCGGCAGGAGGAACCCGCTCCATGTTGGTGTAAAGGGAGCGGCAGGAGGAACCCGCTCCATGTTGGTGTAAAGGGAGCGGCAGGAGGAACTCACTCCATGTTGGTGTAAAGGGAGCGGCAGGAGGAACTCACTCCATGTTGGTGTAAAGGGAGCGGCAGGAGGAACTCACTCCATGTTGGTGTAAAGGGAGCGGCAGGAGGAACTCACTCCATGTTGGTGTAAAGGGAGCGGCAGGAGGAACTCACTCCATGTTGGTGTAAAGGGAGCGGCAGGAGAAACACACTCCATGTTGGTGTAAAGGGAGCGGCAGGAGGAACACGCTCCATGTTGGTGTAAAGGGAGCGGCAGGAGGAACTCACTCCATGTTGGTGTAAAGGGAGCGGCAGGAGGAACTCACTCCATGTTGGTGTAAAGGGAGCGGCAGGAGGAACTCACTCCATGTTGGTGTAAAGGGAGCGGCAGGAGGAACTCGCTCCATGTTGGTGTAAAGGGAGCAGCAGGAGGAACTCGCTCCATGTTGGTGTAAAGGGAGCGGCAGGAGGAACCCGCTCCATGTTGGTGTAAAGGGAGCGGCAGGAGGAACTCACTCCATGTTGGTGTAAAGGGAGCGGCAGGAGGACCTCGCTCCATGTTGGTGTAAAGGGAGCAGCAGGAGGAACTCGCTCCATGTTGGTGTAAAGGGAGCGGCAGGAGGAACCCGCTCCATGTTGGTGTAAAGGGAGCGGCAGGAGGAACTCGCTCCATGTTGGTGTAAAGGGAGCGGCAGGAGGAACCCGCTCCATGTTGGTGTAAAGGGAGCGGCAGGAGGAACTCGATCCATGTTGGTGTAAAGGGAGCGGCAGGAGGAACTCGCTCCATGTTGGTGTAAAGGGAGCGGCAGGGGGACTCCAGCCAGGAAGCTGTTCCAAGTGGCGCTCTCACAATGCCACCCCTGAACACCCAACCCGCAAGGGAGGAAGTGAAGCGGGAGGATTTGAGCCGGAAGCCAGGAAATGATCGGGCAGTGACTGGCCGACGTCGTGGTTCAGGGTCGAGATGTCCCGAGGAAAGTTGGACGCCACGCGACGGCATCTGCTCCTTGGCGTTTGGAAGCCTCTAGATCAGTGGTTCTCAAACTAAATATAAATATGCATGATCAAGTTCAACGTGTGCTTTTATTTTGATATTCTTTAATTCCACGCTGAAATTCCACGATAGGCCTACATTAACACTTTGACTGCCATGAAACGTGTTTAGACGTCATTGCTGGCCATGCTCAAGTTGCCGGAGGACGCTGTACAGCGTCCTTATATCAATATTTCAAAAATCTGCGATCGGATTCATATGTCCCCTCCGCTGGCCTGAGATCCACCAGCAGGACCCACTGAGCTCTCTGGCGGTTCAGGAGCGCCATCTGGTGGCCGATCGGCGCAATCGCTTAACAGGATGTGCCATAGAGGTTGTGCTAGACGTCCGTAGTACTTCCGGGCACTCGCTATAGGTCCCGGGACTCTGGCTCGTCACGCTACACAGTGATCGATTGCCAATAACTCGATAAACAACATGATTTGGACGTATATACCATTATACAAGCTGGAGATGGACCGGGTAAATTTACATCCCATAATGATAAGACTTCTACTCTACGATGATCGCCCAACGGCGCGCGGAGACTGGGGTGAGTTTCAGCGTGTAACGTTACCGTCTTCGATACTAACTGCTATTATCAACATTTGACCCACATTAGATGATTGGTATAACGCTGCCCACGGAATTATAAACGCCCGCTAGCCCATCCGGTCAACATCAGATGACGTGTAGTAACTTCTAGAAGTACGTCTAGTTGGAATTTTTTATATCGCGCTGATTGCCATAAAACTGTATTGCATCATCAATATAATGCATTTGGGGCTATAGATCACGTTCTGGAGAAAGCTGCAGAAAGAGATGAAAACATACTTATACATTAGACCATACTTTACTATGAATATGTGAATGAAAAAGTTTAACGTTGCTACACAATGAACAATACATATAGGACTTTGAATGGGCCCTAATAATGGCAATGTAGCAATAGAATTTAAAAAGTTATAGCCATGCAAAGAAGGGGTACTTCTCCATAGACAAATAGAGCCGCCAACACTTTCAGCGCCAGACCCGATGATAAGTCGGGTTATCACGCCAGCGGATGAGCGCCATACCTGAGTATAGTCAGGTTTATCGTTTTTTCTTTTATTATATTTTTTTTTTAATTCATTACAGGTTCACGAACCTCGGTGTTACCATAGGAAATCATTCTGAGATCGCTAGAGTGCAATACCGGCCGCATCCTGTTAGGTGGCAGTATCACCCACCATTTGAAACCTTATTTCACACCGTGTGTTACATCTAAACCCATCCGGGAGGAGAATTTTGGTCCAGGAAGTGTAGCGGTTCACCCGATCACATTGGACCGCGTCCATGGCCGCTCGATGCATGTGTTGTGCCGGATTATGTCGGGAACCCGATGGACACCAATACTGGAAATCACGATCAGACAATTGGAATATTCTTTTTGGGATACCCGCAATCAAAGGTAAGGACTATCTGACGTCAATTCCACCTTGATCCTACAATGATTTCATATCGATCCAGTCGATCAACGTATGTAGTATTCAAAACGAATGCCGTTGATGACGATCAGAGCATCAAAAAACGACCCCCTTTGATGCATTCATGATGAAACATAATACCTTTGAATTGGAAATAGTAGCATGTCCAGGCGAGCAACACTAACGCTTTTAGCAAAATGCACATATTGGTCCATAGCGCCGTTCTCAGGAATTAGCCAGGATCACTCTGAAACTATACAATATTCACCACGGTATAACACGCGAACGTATAAATGAAAAAAATTATAATTTTTCACATGTTGGAACGATGGATAGTTAATGTCAAATAAGCCATAGTATTGTCTCCATAGCTATAATATAGAATATAGATATAGCCCTCCAAACACCGCGATGCACAGTCAAAATCCCCATCTCTTAAAGCGTGGCACAGTAGGTACAAGGCTAGCTAAAGCGGCTGGTGCTGAAAGTGTTAAGTGTGGGGTCCCGAAAGAAAATCCCAAATAAAATGGGGTCACAGTATGAAAAAGTTTGAGAACCCCTGCTCTAGATGTATCTAATAATATCTAGTGCTGTCAGGTGATAAAAAAAATTATCTAATTAATTACAGGTTTTGTAATTAATTAATCGCATTTTAATCACATAACCATTTTAGGCCTGATATTCTATAATCATATTTCAAATGGATGGCAGAATTCAGTACTGTATCTACAAAACCTTCTATTTAATCATCTTCCATTTATTCATTTGCTTAGATTTTTCAGGTCTGGTCAATTTTAGCATGGTGTTATTCACAGTCAAAGAAAAAAGTCTGTAAATGTGTATTCTACGTTCTTATGGAATGAATGAGATAAAAAGATATTTAAATACATTTAGTTTTTTTTTATTTATTTTTAGTTAATTTTCATAACGCGATAATTTGCTGTGTAATTAATTAATCTAATTAACGCGATAAACTGACAGCCGTAATAATATCACAACATTATTTGGCTTTAACTTACCAGCAGTGAAAATAATAAATGTTCTGATGATGAAAAAGCGCACATTTGTAAATAATTTATATGGGAAACCAACAAAAACGGCCCAATCCATTTAATTTGTGGGTTTTCTGGTATTTTCCTGCTTTTGGTCGGGTTGCTTTCACACCTCAAATAAACCACTCCAGAGTTCACATGGAAGCGGACCGAGACCACCTCAAACAGACGGACAAGGGTGCGGTTGTTCGGTGCGGACCGGAGCCCAAACTAACTGCACCGCGGGGGTCAACGCTCCAGGGTTTGACTCAACCAACACAAGGCAGGTGTTGAAGCACCCCATAGTATGACACTGAACTGCCAAATTGTCCGACTGAACAAGGATTAGACATTCAAATACCAATATATTAATATTTCCGATTACAACACAGAAAATCTAAATGAAAAATATTCTCTTTATGAATATAAATCAACAGAAAACAGCCCTAAGATAAGGCAGTGTAAACAAACACGAACAACTCCCTGATCATGTTATTATTGTAGAAGCTAGCAGAACAGTTCCATTAGTCTCGTCTCTAAACAACATTCTGCTGCTATCAGTTCATACCCCAAGTCAGTTTAAGCCTAACAAATGTTTTGATACAATACTTGTTCCTCTTTCCCAGAGCCTCCTTAACCCGCGCTATGCGTTTCTTAACATCTACTTTTTAGGCCTTCCTTCAGTTGTCAAACTGGTTCCAAGAGCCTCCTTAGCTAAGGTATACCTTTTGAAAGAGAGGTCTAAGGCACTCGTAGCTCATCCTGGCCCAGATACATACTGTAGATAATATGCCACTCAAGGAACCTACACAGATTTGTTTTGGTTTGCTGTATGTAGTGATTGTGAAGGGCTGTCCACCCATTTCCATCTTATAACTACATTCAAATTGTGGTCTGTTGAGGCTAACGTTACACTAAGCTAGTTAGAATAAAATATCCAAATCCTTTGGTCTAGTTAGTAACTTTCACTCGTATCTTCTGATCATGGAGGCAAAGTGATGTGTTATAGGCGTAAATAAAGCCAAGGCGTGACCCTATTACTGAAACCCCATTGCTGCGTTGCTGTAACATTACTGCAGATCAAACTGTAAGTCCTGGTGTTCAGCAGGAATTGGATCTGTGTGTTTGCTGGTGAATAAAATCTGTCAAATAAAGTCAAACTTTGGAGATGGCACGGTAACAACGCCATCTTGACCCGAACACAGAAATCTTAAAATGTACGTTTCACTCGGGGCCCTTTGCTCCTTGAAACTGATCAGAGTCAAGATTGCAATGATTTCACCTTCCCCCCGCGACGTCTTAGTGTCGATAGGTTCACATTTAAGCAGGAGAGAATTTCACATTAGAATCAGTGCATATCCGTCGCATATGACAAAACTTTTGCAAGAAGTGGGAGTCACAACATACCGCGAGTTGCATTGTGCTTTAACAATGGTCATATTTTGAAAATAAGAACATTATGATGTAATATACATACTGCTATGTGTCATATTATCTTATCTTTCAATGAACAAATTATGTTCAGGCTCTCGTCATTTTGTCCTTTCCTCCACTTCTGCACTTTAGTGTTCAATTCAAAATAGGACAAGACATAAGCCGTTCATCATCATTATCCTGCTGGACAGGGACAGGCCGCAGTCTAAAATGGCATTAAGACCTTTTGGACAGAGAAGATAAGCAGGACAGAGCCTTTAGAGATCATCTCGGTTCAGAAGTGGAGGACAGGCCTCGAGTCAGAAACTATCTGCAAATAATTATTGTTTGTTTTTTTAACCTGCTTCTAGTTCCAGATGGGCAGTGGTGGTAGAAGTACACAGTTAAATGAGTACTCTGATAAAAGTAAAAAAAAAAAAACGTCTAGGGCGGCTAGGTGGTGTAGTGGGCAAGGCGCTCGCCACCAATGCAGGAGACGCATTGCTATCAGCTTGGCTGGTCGTTCATACTAACACAATTAGCAGTGTTAGGGGTGGGAAAGCTGATGGGTGGGGTTCGGACGTTGTGGACAGCGACTCCTACAGGTTGGTTGGTGCGCCTGCGCAGCAGAGTCAGGAAGCGACGGGGGCGGTGTGTCCCTCCCACGCAGACCCCCGCCGCTGAGAGATCGCGCTGTGCAGGTGAAAAGATGCGACGGCTGCTTCCTCGAGTACCGGAGGGGACACGTGATGTAAGGCTTCGTCCACATTGCAGCCGGCTTGTGGGAGGCATGGCCTAACAGCGTTCGAGACAGGGGAGGGTAGAATTGGACGATACGAAATTGGGATGGGAGAAAAATAAAAAATGGGAGAAAAAAGTATACAAAAAAAAAAAAAGGTACTTCTAAAGTAAAAGTATGCATTTTACATACAAGTAGCTCAAAATTGTTACTTAAGTAGGGTACTTGAGTACAAATACACTTTCCATCACTGCAGATGGGTGAGGTTTTACCACCAACAGCACAATTCAGGTGTTCAGGCTCTGGAGGTTAAGACTGCTACGGGACACTGGACGCCATTACTTACTGTACATCAATTTGCATTGAGAAATAGCTAAAACTGCACAATGTACAAAAACGGACGGGGTGGAGAAAAAGAAGGGTTGACTTTTACATAACAAGATTTTCCCAACCCATCTTTTAACCCTAAAATCTGCCTGTTTGGGAGTGATCCTCTACAAATGGCGGCTTGCCCCAGAGACATGTGACACCAGCTTACGCCGATCGTGGTAACAGGTAAGCTGTCAATCACAGGAAAGTATAGCCTAGTAAATTGACTTTCACATAGTCTAAACTTGTGGAAACGGGTAAACAAAACGTGGAAAACATTATATGTGACAATCCCCAGCCATCTGGTACCACAAGAAGGTTCAAAACAACAAAGAATTATTTGCCAATACTATTTAACCCCTGTTTGTAACCGGTGGAAGACTAAACATTTCTCCAACTAGGGCTAATATCTCACCAATCACAAGAGTGCTGATGTACAAACCTTCACCTTCCAAGGTCGAATTCAGTATAACAATCTATAAATACCGGCCAAGCATCTCAGTGCATGCAACATCACCGTTGTTAAGATGATATAACACACATACTCACTCACACACTACAAAACATACACATTATATAACACCCTCTATTTACTCGTCTACATTCTCACCAGTCAAATAAATAGCCCCAACCAACGTGGTTCTTGCTAATTGATTTGTCATCATGCATCATCACCAGAACAGTCAGAGGGAGAATAGTTTTCATACGCTGGTAAGGCACTGCCTTCAATGAACACTACTCGTGTTCTCCAGCTTGCTTACTTAACTTAAATACTCCCCTCGTGACGCAGCCCACTGAGATCAGGCACCATGTTAATCGTGCAGCCAAAGAGAAGGCTGGTCTTGAATCAGTTTCACTCTAAGGTCAACCATGCACCTAAAAGAGAGGACTGATCTTGAATCAGTTTCACTATATAAGGTTGTCATGAAAGAGAAGCCCATGTGTCACATGGGAGATTACATCATAATTGCACAAATCGATTCGTAAAGCCCCATTCCGGAATTGTTCTTTACCATATCAATATGGGGTGAGTTTGATCTTGATCTTGAAGAGTTTGATCTGGACTATAGATGCAGTCTGCTTACAAATATGATATGGGGCTACACGTTTCGATTACATTTGGATCGGAGATTGGGCCTTCAATTATCTTTTTAAGAACACAGCTGTGAAGATTTGCCATTATCAGAAGGACTCTCCGAGATCCTAGATGCAAGACTATCTTAAGGAATAGAAGCTCTTAAGCAAAATCATATGCAGAGGAGGGATCATGATCAAATATTGAAAATAAAAAAAATAAAATCTATTTTAGATTAAACAGTGTATCCATGCCAACGACAAGTGATATGAGGCCATTATCATAGCTGCTTAGCAACAACACCCACACAGCCTTCACACCAATCAAATCAACAAGAGAAAGTGGAAAATTTAGTTGACTGGCCAACTGGCAACACGCTACAGAAATAGGATTTTGAAAATACAAAAATAGGTGGATAGTTCCTCATGTACCACAGACTGGTAATAAAAGTGCTCTTGCCAAGGGGTTGGGAGTCGAATTCAAAACAAATCATAATTCTAAAAGGTAGGGCACTTGATGATATGATGTGGTACCTTTTGGAATTCAAGTTTCAAAATATGGAAAAAGGGTACCTATTGTAGAAAAATATGTCAATGTTTGTTAAAGAACTTTAGTTGCATTGTCTATGTTAAAGAACTTTAGTTGCATTGTCTATGTTAAAGAACTTTAGTTGCATTGTCTATGTTAAAGAACTTTAGTTGCATTGTCTATGTTTTTTTAAAACACATCTCCCCTCTGCGGGAGAATAACCCCTAACATTATTGAGTGAAGGTGGAAAACATTGTTTTGCAATTTGCATAAATCAAACATATTCCACTCAGTACGAGAGGAAAGAAAATTTCAGACAAAAGGAAGTCTCTTGCATCATCCAACTCTTTTGGATCACATATATATATTTATATAGATATCCATTCTCTAGTTTTTAGTCATACCCTCTAGTCATTCACTCGACAGGCCAATTCTTACATGTGTATTTGTGCTCTACGACGAGACCTTGAGACCTCGACTGGCTCTCTGCTTCCTGCGTAGATGACTCCAGCATTATTGCGCAGGGATGCAGGGCGGAATTGACTGTGCGGTTAGAGGCGGATGACGCGCTTCATTAGCCAAACGAAGTTGATTAGGAGTTCAATTTAGGGTAAAAGTGAGGCAAACGATTTACACTCCCACTAGCCCTCCTAATGAAGGGGAATCAATTATTGACTGCACAGGTGGAAAGCCAGGGGGATGTTATTGATTGGAGTGGTCTGTATCCGTCTGTTGTCAAACCAGCTGCTCTACTAATGGCCTGGTACCACCATCTAGGGCTGGGTGACCACAAAATAAACAAGTGTTCATGTATGCAAAATCGCAAGATAAATAATCAAATTTTGTATTTGAACTGCATGATAATGTGATATCAAACCAAACCTCATGTCATTTTCAAATAACATCCCCTCATATTGAAGATCTCTTTTTGAGATACATTTTTGTCTATGTGTGGTCATCATCTTCATTCCGGTGGCATAATTGTGCGGAACGACATAGCAATGTCATAAATTCATCCCGATGTGATAAACGATAATACCGATTTATCGCCCAGCCCTACTGCCATCTACACTTTGGTTGACATCTGAAATATGGACAGCAGTATCACAATAATCACAGTTGTACTATTCAGTTTAAACAATATTCATAGAATCACACCAGCTATTACAGTGGTAGCCCTTGTCGAAGTCAACCCCCACACACACAGCTTTTATCCTGCTTCAGTACACAAGGATTTTCCAAATATTTCCCGTTGAGGGAGCGAAGCAGCTGTGTAGCAGTAGCAGCGCAAGAAGCATGTGAAGGGCTAGAGTTATACAACGAGGATGAGTCTGTGTCGTTATAGAAACCAAAACAAATTACTTCAGACCTTTTACTGCTAGGAAACCAATCGCGTTGTGAGACGTTGTGTCCCAGTGCTGAACTGCCACACAAAGAGACGTCCACATCCTCGTCACATTATTCTAGGAGAAAAGACGTTTTGGGAGCTGCGTCCACATCCTAGTCATATTATTCTAGGAGAAAAGACAACATATATGGAGGCTACATCTGTATGGCCGTATCAAAGGACGACACTTTGTATAAGTACACCCCTAGGAGTAGATATTTGTAGAAATGAAAAGAAAATGAAGCTACAAAAGCACAAGGCTACTAGAGCCCTTGGGTGACACTTAGATAATGAGTGAATGATAAAATGCTACCTATAGGATGATTCACTCAAGACATCTTTCTCCCTGACACTCAAAAGTAGCAGGTCACAGAGGCACGCTAGCTCCATAGATACTCTCTAATGCCATCCTGTTACCTATAATTTAAGGTTTTACACAACAAATAACACGGAAAAAAATAAATTAATTCATCACATCAGTGTTTGTAACGGCAGTACACGCATTAAAAAACCACTACGCATTCACCACACATTTGCTCTACAGGAAGCAAACATACAAAACAGTGAATCAGGACAGACGCACCTCCCCGGACGTCTCCTCGGTGCGTTGGATGGGCGTGCAGCGGTGTGGCAGTGCAGGGAGTGGAGACAGTGTTAACTGGGGGCCGAGTCCATTTATACTCTCTGCACGGTCCGTGTTCCCAGTCAGCGGTGTGGTACATAGTAGGGACGTGCAAGGTTTTCTGTTTTCCTTTGGTAGTTTTGGGACTTTTGTGTTTTAACTGTGGAGAATACAGTTGTATAACTGACCAATTAACCTCCTTTTTGGTAGAAAACAGTCTGTGACCTATACAGATATTCAGACTACAACTTTACTGTCAACTAGCCAGAATGGTAGATGATAGATTAAATATTTATCCCTGCCAATTTAGTTATTTGGCAGGTTAGAAAAAGTTGTGTGTGTGTGTGTGTGTGTGTGTGTGTGGGGGGGGGGGGGGGGGGGGGGGTGTTGAAGCCGCACTGGCTACCTGACAAAAAGGCCAGCAGAATCAACAGACTACCAGCCACGGCCAAAATGTACCTGGCTAGTGTTGACTTCACACTCTGTTCACGACACCCTGCGGGCCATTTTCCAGAGGAGAACAAGAACACAGAGGTATAAATGGACTTGTAGCGTGAGGGAGCTCACTGCACGGTCTGGTACAGATAGCCTCTCTTGTAAGCACTGAGGGGGTAGAAGGTGGCCACCACGAACTTCCCATCGAAGGTGCGACCCGTCAGCAGACGCTGGGCTTCCTTGGAGTCACTGGAGTTGGCGTACTCCACAAAGACCTGGTGGACACAAACATACAGAAAGAGAGAGATAGTTGGTATACTCCACAAAGACACAGAAAGAGAGAGATAGTTGGTATACTCCTCAAACATACAGAATGAGAGATAGTTGGTATACTCCACAAAGACACAGAATGAAAGAGATAGTTGGTATACTCCACAAAGACCTGGTGGACACAAACATACAGAAAGAGAGAGAGATAGTTGGTATACTCCACAAAGACACAGAATGAGAGAGATAGTTGGTATACTCCTCAAAGACCTGGTGGACACAAACATACAGAAAGAGAGAGAGATAGTTGGTATACTCCACAAAGACACAGAATGAGAGAGATAGTTGGTATAGTCCACAAAGACCTGGTGACACAAACATACAGAATGAGAGAGAGATAGTTGGTATACTCCACAAAGAGCTAATTGGTATAAATACAAAATAGAGTGAGAGAGATGAAAAACAACCAAAAGGACAGCAATACCTTCAGTCTGTTCCATCGGTTTTCCAGCTGCAGGTAGCAATTCTCGAGCCAAATTGGAAGCCATACTTTTTGTGACAATGAAAGTGGAGTGATAATAACCAATCAATTCTGATTGGCATTATGCTAATGCTAAGCTATTCACAGCTCATTCCTTCCGGTCTCTAAGGTCAGGGGTCAGGGTCTCTCACCTGTCCTTTCCCCGGGTTCTCCTTTGGGATGAGCAGAGACACCACGGAGCCGTACTTCTGACACTCTTCTTTCATGTCCTCCAGGATGTCTGGGTAAGAGAGGAAGGACGCTATCAGGGCAGGATGACACTAACGTCTGGGGAAGAGAGGAGGCTATCAGGGCAGGATGACACTAACGTCTGGGGCAGAGAGGATGCTATCAGGGCAGGATGACACTAACGTCTGGGGAAGAGAGGACGCTATCAGGGCAGGATGACACTAACGTCTGGGGCAGAGAGGATGCCATCAGGGCAGGATGACACTAACGTCTGGGGCAGAGGATGCTATCAGGGCAGGATGACACTAACGTCTGGGGCAGAGAGGATGCTATCAGGGCAGGATGACACTAACGTCTGGGGAAGAGAGGATGCTATCAGGGCAGGATGACACTAACGTCTGGGGAAGAGAGGACGCTATCAGGGCAGGATGACACTAACGTCTGGGGCAGAGAGGATGCCATCAGGGCAGGATGACACTAACGTCTGGGGCAGAGGATGCTATCAGGGCAGGATGACACTAACGTCTGGGGCAGAGAGGATGCTATCAGGGCAGGATGACACTAACGTCTGGGGAAGAGAGGAGGCTATCAGGGCAGGATGACACTAACGTCTGGGGAAGAGAGGACGCTATCAGGGCAGGATGAGACTAACGTCTGGGGCAGAGAGGACGCTATCAGGGCAGGATGACACTAACGTCTGGGGAAGAGAGGACGCTATCAGGGCAGGATGACACGAACGTCTGGGCAAGAGAGGACGCTATCAGGGCAGGATGACACTAACGTCTGGGGAAGAGAGGACGCTATCAGGGCAGGATGACACTAACGTCTGGGGAAGAGAGGACGCTATCAGGGCAGGATGACACTAACGTCTGGGGCAGAGAGGATGCTATCAGGGCAGGATGACACTAACGTCTGGGGAAGAGAGGATACTATCAGGGCAGGATGACACTAATGTCTGGGGAAGAGAGGATGCTATCAGGGCAGGATGACACTAACGTCTGGGGAAGAGAGGACGCTATCAGGGCAGGATGACACTAACGTCTGGGGAAGAGAGGACGCTATCAGGGCAGGATGACACTAATGTCTGGGGAAGAGAGGATGCTATCAGGGCAGGATGACACTAACGTCTGGGGAAGAGAGGACGCTATCAGGGCAGGATGACACTAATGTCTGGGGAAGAGAGGATGCCATCAGGGTAGGATGCCACTAACGTCTCGGTCAACTGGCCACTAGCCAGTGTGTAGGGCTGCCCCCCCTCTGTCCATTAGCCCAGTAATATCTTATTGGGGTCTCAGTTTACATTTTATTCATTTTAAGAAGTGCTCCTGCATTCATTCGCAGGACAAGATATTTCATTTAATTCCTTAACTGACAAAGTAGTTTTAGAGCAGAATAGTTTTCTACCTGTCCAGACCTACTATGTGCAGACCTACTACACAGCATCTGGCCAGCAACTAGTGTACATTGCAAGACTTGGGTAATAAAATGGTTTAATCCTGGCTCCTCCCGACTTCACGTCGAAGTGTCCTTGAGCAAGGCACTGAACCCCTAGTAGCTTCCAATGTGCTATTTGGCACCTTGCATGGCTGTCTTCAATGTCTGTCTGTCTGTCTGTCTGTCTGTGTGAGTGAATGGGTGAATATGAGGCCCAAGTTGTAAAGCGATTTGAGTGGTCAGAAGACACTCAGCATTTCTATTTGTGGCAGCCAGCCATGACATCAAATAGGCCCACCGCAAATACAGTTTCTAAAACAGACACAATAACAACACATGGCTCTAAATAATGCTTCCTCTTGCATGTATGGCGCAGAGTCCGTTGCACCGCTCGACTGTGTGCATTGCTGCCACCAAGAATAACGAAAAAAGAAGCTGTGGGAAATGCTATACTCCCCTCTCAATATGTCCTTCCTGTTAAATTAATTCAATTAAACTACAGTGTTTACATGAGTCGATAGAAAGCTGGTGTTCACAGGAGTGATGGATCGACAAGAAGCTAGATGTGTTCATATGATTGGTGGAGCAATAGACCAGAGTGGTCTCATCATGAGTGTACACTGTACAGTGAAGACACTAAGGTACAAAGTTTGAGTAGGCATCTACAGATATGTAAAAAGGATTATATGCAGGTATGTAGACAGAAAGGAAAGCATGTACAGCATTCGTGCAATTACGGAACATCTGGAGCTCAAAATAACTGACTTCCAACACCAAAGTCAGATTCTTTAACACCAACGTCAAGGCAGTGCTACTATACGGAGCAGAGACGTGGAGAACTACAGCTGCAACCATCAGGAAAGTGCAGGTCTTCATTAACAGCTGCCTGCGGAAGATCATCCACATCCGATGGCCAGACACCATCAGCAACTGCGAACTCTGGCAGAGAACAAACCAGCTGCCCGCAGAAGAAGAAAGTAAGAAACGCAGATGGCGCCGGGTAGGCCACACTCTGCGAAAGCCCGCAAGTACCATCACCAGACAAGCCCTAACATGGAACCCGCAGGGCAAGCGGAAAAGGGGCCGCCCGAGAAACACCTGGCGCAGAGACCTGGAGGCAGACACCAAGACCATGAAGATGACCTGGAACCAACTGGAGAGAACAGCTCAAGACAGAGATGCCTGGAGATCACTTGTTGACGGCCTATGCCCCAGAAGGGGTAGCAGGCGTAAGTAAGTAAGTAAAGTATGTAGACAGATGGATATATATATATTTATTTATATTAGGGATGTCCAATATTATCAGCCGATATTGGCATTAAAATGTGATATCGGGAATTATCGGTATCGGTTTTCAAAAGATTTTTTTTATTATTATTATTATTCTTTTTTAAATTTATTTATTTAACCTTTATTTACCCAGGCAAGCAAGTAAGAACACATTCTGATTTTTTTTATTGTCAAAAGTATGCATAATGTTGTGTTAATTCCACGACAAGAGATATGTAATGTTAATTACCAGAAATTATTCAGTTTTTTGGGAGGGGAAACCCTGAATATATCGGTATCGGAAATTAAGAGTTGGACAATATCGGTATAGGTAAAAAAAACAATATCGAACATCCCTAATTTATATATATTGTGGCAGATCTCACCCCCCCTCTCATGGATATGTGAAGGATGGGAGATATTACTGCCACGGAAGGAGTAGAGACAATTAGGTAGCTGATTAGTACTGATAGAACACACCTGCGCATCATTAGTGCACCCACATCTCACGTGCACACGCCCAGACCCACACACTACAAAGCCACTAGGTTAGTCAGGAGTAAGTTGAGGTGAGGTTGGAGTTGTTGTATTGAGAGAGAGAGAGATTGAGTTATTCAGAGCTGTGAAGGTGAGAGGTAGTGAGAGGAGAGGTGAAGGCGAGAAGGTGTTCATTGTGGACTGGACCCTAGACTGGTTGAGAAACCCCCTTGTGTACTGACCCTGGACCGGATGACTACCCCGAGTATTGAACAATCCCTTTTTCTGTCTGCAAGCCTGTTTTGTGTTTTTGACCATCGGACTGTATTACAACCATTCTCTTGCCTATCAAACTGGATTCTGCCTTATTTCAATCAATATTGTTATTGATTGATATTGCCCTTGTGTGGACATTCGAATGTTTGTATTTGAACCGTGGCGAGTCTGGACCCAACCAGGCTTGTCACAATATATATATATACGGTAAGAATAAATATATATATATGGTATATACAGCATTATTGTACATGCAGAGTTGTATGTGTTATATGCAGGTGTATAAGTAGGTATATAGAAGGATTATATGCAGGTACTGAATATGCAGACAGATGTGGATATATACTGTATATATATGCGGTAAATATGTAAGGGATAATGTATAGCTACGAGGTCATTGTCGCAAAGTAATTGACCGACACAGAGTTTAGAACACAGAGGCGCCGCGCCGAGGTGTTCTA
Source organism: Notolepis coatsorum (assembly GCF_963971535.1). NCBI lineage: Eukaryota > Metazoa > Chordata > Actinopteri > Aulopiformes > Paralepididae > Notolepis > Notolepis coatsorum. The sequence goes on along the minus strand of NC_140167.1, from coordinate 67,424,128 downwards.
AACGCAGTGAAGCTCAATTATTTTGCGACAATGACCGAGTATAGCTATACATTATCCCGCTTATTACATGGCTAACTTACTAATAATATACCTAATTCATTTTACACCATCGACAAGATGAGATCAAATGCAGACGCAGTTGTTCTGTGGCTCATCGCCGGCAGGTGTGTGGACTGATTGCACCTGATCAGTGCAGCTGTGCATATGCTGAGCGCTTTCGTGACTGCGACCAAAATGCTTGATTGTGATTGGTCAATAGCGCTGTGTTACCCGTATCAGCGGTCATTATTGCGCGTTGCCCATGGCAGCGGTCAGTTATCGAGAAATAATTCACAGCTGTCAGGGGAAACCGAGCGCTATTGACCAATCACAATCAAGCATTTTGGCGAATGTTAAAACGCCATGTAATAAAAATATCTATCGTTTATAGCAGGGGTCAGCAACCTTTTTGACATGGAGTGCCTGTTTGAAATATAGTTGTAACTAGTGTGCCTCAACAATATTCCATGCATCGTAATTTTTTTTCTCATAATCAGGTATTTTTAATGATAATTTTTACATTATTACATCATTATTATTGTTATTGTTATTATTAACAATATTATTATGATGGTTGTATCAACCCTAAATCTGAGTTGGGGGAGGGGGGATAATGCAGACAAACAGCTGCATACAGTGCGACCATTTCACTCACATTTGCCCATACATTTTTGGACACATCACACACCATCGGTGTGTGTACTGTACGTGTGCTGTCATAGCTCCACCTACAGGCCTAATGGAGAACACCAGGAGAACACCAGGATGTGAATGGAGGGTGAATGTGAGGTATATCGTGTAAATAAGTTTTGATTGATCGCAAGACTACACTGTAAAAAAATAAATAATAATAAGTTACCAGAACGTAAAAATATTGAGTTCAGTTACTGTGCATTAAGGTTTTCAGTTTTCAATCCATAATAAGTTAACAGAAAAATAAGTACACAACCACATTATTTCAACCTAATAAAACTATGTTTATTGTCATTGTTTTAAGAACACAAGTTGACTTGGTAATACATTTACATTTACATTTAGTCATTTAGCTGACGCTTTTATCCAAAGCGACTACAAAATGTAATACTCACATTTTGAGAAAAAAAAATGGCTTTTAACATGTGCAATGTTCAATGAAATAGAAAAATAAATAATACAATTTGTTGATTAATCCCACAGGTCACAATGGTGACCGTAATAATGTTTTTGTTATAAGGCTCTGCAAATGTTACTGAATGATGTAGCAATGTATTTCCAGCTAAATTGAAATAATAAACAATCTCAATTAAATATGTGGTAGTAAAAAGAACCTGTGGGAGGATTTCAACAAGATAAATGCGACAACAGTGCAAAATATTTCACTAAAATATATATATATATATATATATATATATATATATATATATATATATATAAAAAAAGTATACATTTTATTTATTTTTTGGTGCCCCCTGTGCCTATGAAAATGCCCCTGTGTGCCTATGCAGGCACGCGTGCCTAGGGTTGCCTACCCCTGGTTTATAGTATAGTCTGTGGGTAGAAATCGCCCACTGTGGAAGTCCTCCTCAGCACCTTCTTTCCAACTGTGGATGGCGGACATGACCTCTGTCATACGGATGGAGAGACTAAGGTTCCTGAGAACCGATTCACTTAAAAGGTTTTCAAAAATCTGGGACCCGTTCTTAGCCTACCTCGATGAGGCTAGAGGCGGCAGCTGATTCGCCCGTCTGATCTCACAGTCCCCCTATGAGGGACCCCAAACCAAACACAATATTTCTCAGTCATGTATGGCTGGTAACCGTGTTGTAATATCAAATGTGAAAAATGTGTTATTGTTTTTTTTTCTTTAATGCATCTTTTTACTTTCACTGTCTGAGTGTGTCTGTAATGTCATGTTGGTATACTGTTTGTCATGTTTGTACAATGTTCTGAAAAATGTAAAATAAAATATATAAAAAAAAAAATCGCCCACTGGCCGACTCGCTCCGTTATAAAAAACTATGAAAGTGTACAAAGTTGTGGTGAGTTTCTTGTCGGTCTTTCTAACTAGACTAGATGTATTATTACAACAATCAAGTAGGTGTGCTTGATGTGTGACTGCGTGTGGCGATTCTGTGCAAATGTGAGAAAACCTGTGAACACAGCGGAATTGCACAACATTTTCTCACGGCCCAGAAAGCGCCCCTACCGTCATACTCCTCCTCATTGTGCAGGTGGCTGTCATCAATCAGATTGAGAAGGCGGAGGACAGGAGAGGGCAGCAGAACCAAGTCCTCAATGTGTGGAGCTGACACAGAGACAGAGGGACAGGTCAATGTGGCGAGTGATGGAAGGGGAGATTGAGTAAACGAGCTAATAGAGTGAATGTGCATAAATTAAGTACATAAGTTAAATATTTCCACTTACCAAAGGGAATGCTAAAGAATGGGCTGAGCAGGGCAGTTTCAGCTGTGCATCTGTGCTTGGGATCATTGTGAAGCATGCTGCAAGAGCAATTACACCAATATCAACCGATAGGACCTAGTTTTACATTCAGCAAAACATCTCTCTAAACACAGACAATCTACGGTTACAATATCACCTGATTGGATTTCTGGATATGGATACAGTATATATATATATTAGAGCTGGGCCGTTAACGGCGTTAACGTGCTGCGTTAACGCTATACTAGTATCGCGCGATAATATAATTAACGCATTAATCTTAAAAAAAAAAAAAAAAAAAACATTTTTTTTTTTTACCTTTATTTACCAGGGTAGGTTCTCTGAGCACAGATGCTCTTTTTCAGGAACGCCCTGCTTCACATTCACACAGTTCCATTCACACCTGGGAGCTGCCCAGTACAACCACAGTTGACACCATTGGCCACTGAGCAACTCCACTGGAGCAGTTGATACAAGCCATGTCACATAGTTCAAGTTTGAAATGATTCTTTCTGTTTTGCTCCTGAGAGTGCTAGATACTGTACTGTACTGGTAATATTATTTATTTGTGTTAACTTCTGAATAAAACAACTTATTAAACACAAGTACATCTTATTGAACATTATTTTGATATTTCATTACCAATTATCATAGCAAAACACCTTTTTCAAACAGTCTGTGATGCATTTTGGAAACGGGAGATGGGCTCATGGTGTAATGGGCCACCTGGCCTGAGAAACATAAGGAGGAAAGAAAAAGTAAGGACTTACTTCTGGTCATTATTTGGGTAGAACACACATATTTTGAATGCCTTCGGCAGTTTTTTTTTTAATTTTTTTTTAGCCATTTTAATCTAGATTAATCTAGATTAAATCCAGGATTGCAGATAGATTAATCTAGATTAAAAAAATGTATCTATGCCCACCTCTAATATATATATATTAGAGCTGGGCCGTTAACGGCGTTAACGTGCTGCGTTATCGCGAGACTAGTATCGCGCAATAATATAATTGACGCTGTTAATCTTTTTCTCAACGTTGGGTCTGTATTGTCCTTAAATACTTGCCGTAGTTCCCAGCTGTGGTACCAGGAAGTGATTGCACTACCGGAGCTGTAGTCAGAATAATGTGTTAAACTAAAGTAGTGGTCCGGTAATCATTGTTATACAGGTGAGGTTAAGAAGTCCTCAGGATATAACACAATTCGGCGATGAGGACGTCTGAATCTGCGCAATGCAAGAAAGAAGAAGTCCGTTGCAAGCTTTGTTTACATTATTAACGTTAGCGAGTTAGCATGTTAGCTCACGTTGATACGGGCGGCACTGGGAAACATCTACAAGAGGAGGAAATCCACTTTACACACTAAAGGAAGGATCGACTGGACTATCGTGAGTGTTTACAACAGAAATGGCTTGGGTTATTGGAAATATTGGACCGTTTGATGACAATGTAGCCCCTTTCGTGACTGTGATGCACGGAGTGAATCCACAGTCACTTGCTCCTCAATAGGAAACCAACCTAGATTTACCATGAAGGACTGGTTCTGGCTGAACCGTTCGTTATACAAGAATCACAGAGACGTTTCAAAGGTGCTCACAGTTGCACGAGGGTTTCGGACAGAGATACGGGATGGTTTGAAAGCTCTGCGTTGCTAATAAACATTTTAAATCATTTTTATAAACTGCTCAAAACGGCATTATTTCCGCCGTTGGGTGATCACAGCGCATGCGCACCATCCCGTATCTCTGTCCGAAACCCTCGTACAACTGTGAGTACCTTTGTAATTTCTCTGTGATACTTGTATAACGAACGGTTCGGCCAGAACCAGTCCTTCATGGTAAATCTAGGTTGGTTTCCTATTGAGGAGCAAGTGACTGTGGATTCACTCAGTGCATCACAGTCACGAAAGGGGCTAATGACAATGTGGAGCAAATAAATGAAAATGGGGGACAAGACAAACGTCTTTCTCTGGTCTGCATCCCCTTAACAATTGTATGTATTGAGCCGTACTGTATTGTACCCATTCTGCAATCTGTTAAATAACGTTTTCATTCATTCATTCATTCATTCATGGAACTGTTACACTGAGCTTGCACTGAATTTGTTGAGAAACCTGCTTCTGCAGCAGTCTGTGTGTGAGCAACCAGTCAGCAGCATTGTGAATTTAGAGATTCACTAAAAGACACATTGAGAGACAGGTTTGTGTGTGGATTAAGAACTGAAGGTTCACAGAAGAAACTACTGACAGAGAGTGATTTGACACTGGAGAGAGCTGTCAATATCAGTGTAACAATGTTAATGGCATCAAAGGAAGGGCACAGAAAATTACGATAAATCTGGTTTTAAAAGAAACACTGGAAATTACAAAAAGAAGAGACATGTTCATGCTGTTGAACAAGGAGATAGAACAGCTAGTGACTCCTCAGATGAAGAGGAGAGGATAAATCTCCTCCTCTGGACATTATTTGGGTAGAACACCTATTTTGAACGCCTTCTGCAGACTTTTCTTTTTTGTTTAGCCATTTTAATCTAGATTAATCTAGATTAATTCCAGGATTGCAGGTAGATTAATCTAGATTAAAAAAAATTATCTATGCCCAGCTCTAATATATATATATATGTAGAGAAATGGAGAGGAAATGCATCTTACTTACAGACCCTCATCTGCACCTTTGTTTACAAAGTAAATTTCTCGTATTTTTATATTCAGAGTTAATTACTGTATATTGTTTACACAGTTAATTTGTTCTCATATCGAATTCTATTGCCTTATTATATTTATGTCTTTCTGCTATTAGCCTGCCCATACCGGTACTTCCCCTCTCCCTCCCCCATGCTGCTATGATGCCCGAATTTCCCCAAGGGGATCAATAAAGGAGTATCTTATCTTATTTGCAAATTTACTTGAATAGTTGTTTGGATTGTCTCCTAAATTAATATGTATTTGTGTAATGTGTGTATATACTGTGTGTATACAAATATATGATGATTATGTATTTGATTTACATTTGATCATTGTGTCTTGGCCTGGGCATCAAAAAGGTGTGAGACACTTAAATAAAATCAATCAATCAACCAACCAACTAGGGCTGCAACTAACGATTATTTTGGTAATCGACTAATCTGTCGATAATTTTTTCGATTAGTCGACTAATCTAACGATTATTTTTGTCATTCGATTAGTCGAATAATCTAGCGATTATTTTTGTCACACCCTCAATCTCTGCTTCCTGTGGGCATGGCTCCTTCTCCAATGCATGTTTTACCTCACATGCTCAAGTCTGCACACCTGTGAATGTCACCCTGTTGTCCAGTCCCTATGCCTCAACAGTTAACTTAACATAACATGATGATCCCATAGCAAATTAAAATAATGACTCATGAAACATTTGAATTTGGATCTTAAGCAACTTTCAATCAAAATGTATTTGAACAATACAACAATCACTCATAACAAGATAAATAAATTAAATAATACAAATTAAAGTGAAAGTGTTTAAATAACAAAAAAAAATATATAGCAGACTTCTTAGCTTAACATCCCAGGAAACTAATGGGATAACTGGGGATGTTGTTTGCTCCTGACAAGAGTCTCAAAGTCTGGGGTGGTGGTAGACAAAGCAACTCTGAGGCCATGCTCAATGTCCAATCTGTTAACATTCTGCGTCGATGAGTTTTTATGATCGACGTCGTCGATTATGTCGACTAATCGTTGCAGCCCTACAACCAACCATGTTGCACTTTGTTTGCAGGTGTAAAAACAACAGGTTACCTCTTGGTGAGGTCTCTGAGGTGATAGACGGGGATGTAAAAACAACAGGTTACCTCTTGGTAAGGTCTCTGAGGTGATAGACTGGGATGGCAGGACACACCAGGCTGTTGCTGGAGAAGATGTGGTCGACTATAGCAGCACTGTTATCCTGAAGGAGACACAAAACACTTCCTGTAGTAGCATGGTATATTTATTTCTGTAGTACTGTAGCATGATATATTTATTTCTGTAGTAGCATGATATATTAATTTCTGTAGTAGCATGATATATTTATTTCTGTAGTAGCATGATATATTAATTTCCGTAGTAGCATGATATATTTATTTCTGTAGTAGCATGATAAATGTATTTCTGTAGAAGCATGATAAATGTATTTTTTTTTATTTGAAATCTTTATTTCGAACATGTAGATGAATACAAACAAAATAAATATTTCTGTAGTAGCATGATATATTTATTTCTGTAGTAGCATGACTTATTTTATTTCACAATAACGTTTTTGCAGCTTTTTGCCCGAACGCACCACCAACAATAAAATAATGCAGCAATAATATGACTTCCACTACCAACACCGATTCAAAGTACAAAACTTTATCAGTCAGAGTACTGCTCTCATCCACAACCCCCAGGAACAAATCAACCACAATTGTTTTGTTTTTTAATGTACCTTCCACTCCTGGGAGCGGGTGGTCTCTTTGAGCCTGACTCCTGAGTACATCTCCAACAGAATGATGCCCAGGCTCCACAGGTCTACAGCGGACATGCAGCCAGAGTCCCCGTCCACCTCCACGCCGGCCTGGGCCAGACTGGTCTGGAGCTCAGCCTCTGGAGCGCGGTACCCGTCTGTCTGGATGTACTTCACATCCTGGGAATGGGAGGGAGGGAGGGAGGGAGGGAGGGAGGGAGGGAGGGAGGGAGGGAGGGAGGGAGGGAGGGAGGAAAAGAGATAGAGAACAGAAGGGAGATAGAGAACAGAAGGGAGAAAAGAGGGAGGGGATGCACTGGTTATGCAGTGAAGAATAAATCCCTCCACACTCAAGGTTGCTGTAAAACCTTTAGAATTGTTTGGTTCTCAGCAGGTTTTATCCTTTTTCTATGCGTGTGATCTTTGTTGTATATTTTTGGTTGTTGTTTGTTTTTTCAATTTCCTTTTCTAAATAGTGAATGTTTTTTTTGTGTTTGTTCTAAATAAATAAAAATTATAATAATTAAAAAGGAAGATTAAAGGGATAGTTCAGAACTTACCAATGACGATGTTGATCAGTAGAGTCCTTTCTCAGCACAATGCACCCTGTTCCTCACACTAGCTCACAGCCACAGCTAGTTAGCCACAAACTAATGCAAAGTCAACAGGGTTAAGCTCCTGTCTGGACAGGCTGACTGAAAAAAGCTGGAATCTGCTTTGTGTGAACTGTGGAGTAGATTTCAGTTACCTTCAGTCAGCTTGTCTTTGACTTTGCATTAGTGTGTGGCGAACTAGCCAGAGCGAGCATGACGAGCAGCATGGATTGCACTGTGAAAGGCCCCCGATCAACATCCTCATTGAACGGGTCTACCGCTCTTTTTCTCAGGTTCAACGGGTCGACGCCCACCTGGTTTCCCTCTTTGTAACTGAGGCCGAAGTCGATGAGCTTGAAGCACTCGTCGTCGGCACTCCAGAGGACGTTGCGTGGCTTGAGATCAGCGTGGACGTAACCATCCCTGTGGAGGAAAGACAGAGCCTCCAGGACGTCTCTGGCACAGTGCTGCACCAGCCACATGGAGTGACCCTGCTGGGACCTACACACAGACAACACAATAGATGAGAATATAATAGAATAGACTAGAGCATAGAATAGAATAAAGTAGAATAGAGCATAGAATAGAATATAGCATAGCAAAGTGTCTTTCAAATACCACCTGAGAATGCACTACTTAAATATGTGAGCCAAATATTCTGATGTTTATAATGATGTCTACAATGTTTTACTGTTTTTAGTAGGGCTGTCTTAAATACTTCAAAGCTTCGTTCGATGGCACAAGCTTTGAACATAAAAAATAATAATCAAAGTTTAAAAAAATAATAACAATAATTCAATTGGGTGGGGCCGGGGGACAAATACACTGGAGGAAAGTAACCCAGCTCAGCACTGCCCAAATTATATCATCACTATTGCCTGTTTGAAGGATATCATCCTCAAACACATATACACCTACATGCCTTGTAGAATTCCACACATAAGAAAGAAAGATACTGGGATGAATAAACAAAATAGGAAATAAAATGTAGAAATGCATGCAATACATAAATAAATATGAATCTCCATATATGAAATAGAACATTTAGATAAGGTGCTACTGAGATGTTTTGGTGAGTTCTTTGTTTTTTTGTGGAAGTAGCCCTTCTTAAAAATGCATGAACATTCACTGATAATTGGTCTGTAGTGGAGTCTACAAGGTCTACATTGCCGGACCATGTAGAATCCGGACCTTGTAGACTGACATAATTCTGTGCATAGTTTAGTCTACACAGGCCATATTTCAAATAATCAAAATCTTACTTCATTCATCTTAAACATTCTTGATTTGGGGGATTGGTAGTTCCCATGAAATCTTAAGTTGTTCAATCGACAACAGCGATCCACCTTGAATTAAATCACACAGCCGAGTGAAACCTTGTTCTTGTTGGCTGCGTCAGTCACGAAAGGGGATACTTAATTAATTAATCCAATCCACTTTATTTATAGAGCACATTTAAAAACAACAAAGTTTACCAAAGTGCTGTACAAGTCCCACAACATAAGATAAAAATAAAAAAATACTTTTTTTTAAGCTTCGAATTAAAATCGAAGCTCGGCCCCGAAGCTTCGATTGCCAAAAAAAGCTTCGAAGGTCAGCCCTAGTTTTTAGATTATCATTGTTAATTAAGTGAATTGTGATTGTCATATGTATCTCATGTATTGTTATGTTTTTTGTGTTGTCTTTCTGTGTGGACCCCAGGAAGACCAGCTCACCACTTAGCTAATGGGGATCCTTTTAAACAATAAACAATAGAATAGAACAGAGCATAGAATAGAATAGCATATAATGTAATAGAGCAGAGCATAGAATAAAGCAGAGCATAAAATAGAGCATATAATAGAATATAATGTAATAGAGCAGAGCATAGAATAAAGCAGAGCATAAAGCATATAATAGAATAGCATATAATATAATAGAGCAGAGCATATAATATAAAAGCATATAATAGAATATAGCATATAATAGAATGACATAGAATAGAGCAAAGCATAACATATAATAGAGTAGAGAACATAGCATATAATATAATATAGTGTAGAGCATAGAAGAGAAGAGAATAGAGCACATCTAGTAGAGCAGAGAATATAATAGAGTAGAGCAGAGCATAGAATAGAGTAAGCAATCATACAATCGAATAAATTATAATAGAGCAGAGCTGAGCAAGGAAGATAATAGAATAGAATAGAGCATAGACTAGAATAGATCAGAACATAGAATAGAGCATATAATAGAATAGAGCATATAATAGAGCAGAGCATATAATGGAATAGAACAGAGCATAGAATATCATAGAATATAATAGAGCATGGAATATAATAGAGCAGAGCATACAATAGAGCAGAGCATAGAATAGATCATATAATATAATATAGCATAGAATAAAATAGAGTAGAGAATAGAGCAGAGCATAGAATCGAAGAGCAGAGCATATATTAGAATAAAGTAGAGCATAGAAAAGAGCAGAGTGTAGAATAGAGCAGATCAGAGCATAGAATAGAGCAGAGCATAGAAGAGAATAGAAGAGAGCATAGCAAGGCAGATAATAGGATAGAGCATAGACTAGAATACAATAGAATAGAGCAGAACATAGAATAGAGCATAGAATATAATAGAGTAGAGTAGCGCATTTAATATAATAGAGTAGAGCAGTGGTTCCCAACCTTTTTCCCCCCAGGGACCCCCAAACATCTCTGATGAAATTCGCGGACCCCCTCCTAATAAGATACCATAATTTTTTTATTTTTTTTTCATTTTAATAACAAACTGCTTATACACAGGCATATGCATCACAATTAGACCCACTATGCTTCTTTGACTTGTGCCTTCAATCAACAAATCTCATCTTGCACCATATGCATTTCAAAATGTTTGGCCAATATTCAAATGCTGTATTCATCCTCTCAAATCAGGCCCTAATGGTGAACGGTTTGCATTTATGGAACAAATCAATGCAACAAATTAAACTAAATATGAGACAGGAAATTCCAATCAGTAGCAGAGAGAATCTGTCCTAGCTGGGTTTAATACCTTTTTTTTGTCATTTTAATAACAAACTGCTTATACACAGGCATATGCATCATAATTAGACCCACTATGCTTCTTTGACTTGTGCCTTCAATCAACAAATCTAATCTTGCACCATATGTATTTCAAAATTTTGGCCAATATTCAAATCCTGTATTCATCCTCTCAAATCAGGCCCTAATGGTGAACGGTTTGCATTTATGTTGAATGAAGTAAGAATCCACTGCAGTAAAAATATCCTCACCTCGAGTGGTGGTAGTAAGGTTGACTGACATGAGAATGTCCTGCTTCAGATCCTCATTTTCGATATATTGCACATAAACGATGAGCACAGCCTCGTCTGCGACAGTTGTAGTTTCATCAAGTTGTATGGCAAATGGACCCTTTCTAAGCTTTTCTGACAGCTGCTGCTCGCAATCACTTGACATCTTATCAATTCGGTGTTTTTAAACATTGTTCGAGAGTGGTACTGATTTTAGTTTATCCGCCACCTGTGGGCCGCACAGTTTCTAAACCATTTTGATGCAGGCTGGTTTGATGAGCTGCTCGCCAATATTGTGCGGTTTCTTTGCTTTTGCAATTAAAAGCGAACACTCAAAGGAGGCTTCGGTAGCCTTCTGTAAATCACTGCCACCCCTGCTCCACGCTACTCTAACATCAACAGGCTTGTTCGCCTTGAGAGACTGTTCTTTCCTCCGAAAAAAGTCTGGATCCTTCCCAACGGTTTCTGGGTGCTTAGACGCCCGATGTCTCTTCAGCTTGCTGGGCTTCAGGCTCGAGTTTGCCAACTTTTCTCCACAAATCACACACTCAGGTCGTTTGTCTGGTCCCTCAGTGAAGCCCATGGTGATGTAATTTTCGCGATTGCTGTAGGTCCTAACTTTTTTTGCAGATGAGCTGCCGTCATCTCCTTTTCGTTTGTCACACATTTTCGCCTCTGGCGGCTGACTGCAGACGAGCCGAGAAAGTTAACTAGCGTGCTAGGCTAGCTACAGAAAGTGATGCAGTCAACTGATTCGCGTTTTAGCGGCTACCCGGTAGCCTACTGTTAACGTTCAAAAATCATGTCTAGATGTTTATTTATTTATCTTTATTTTTTATTGTAGTGGAGAGACTATTCATAAAAATATGCTAATTAAATATTTATCTGAAAAAAAAAGTAAAAAAAAAAAAAAATAAAAAATACCTCAAATCATCTGTGGTCTGGCGGACCCCCTGCGCCCCCTGGCGGACCCCCAGGGGGTCCGCGGACCCCAGGTTGGGAATCACTGGAGTAGAGCATAGAATAGAGCAGGGCTGTACACTGCGACGAGATGATCGCGAATTGCCCCTTTAATTGGCCGTTGCGATTGGTAAATATTATCTGGGGGCGGGCTTGCGAGTAGTGCTTTCAAGCCTTGCATTCGCATTTCACTCCTAAATTATCCAAGGCGTGTGATGACGCGATGACGTCACTCACGCGAGCTGAGCAGTGAGCACTCAGCAGGTATGATCAGCGGGAACAATCGACTGAGCAGAGCACTCACTCTGATAGACTGGCTGACTGTCTAATTTAGCTATGAAGAAAAGTAAAGTTAGTATTGCTTCATATTTTCGACGCGTTTGACCTCCTATAGTGAGCCGAACTGAACTGAACTCAGACACACGGAGAGAGCTGCGGCGTCTGCTGCTCCTCCTCCCTCCCGCACCCGTGGCTGTTGTAAACACTAGTCTCTAGTGGGACACTGGGAACTCGGTGAGCCTGCCAGCCGGCTAGCTACTGATAGCTATCAACAAATGCTCCAGCAAGTCTAGTAGTGCATGATAGCTCGCGTTAGCTTACTGTTCAAAACGAAACGTCCCATTAAACTAAATAGTTCAGATAGCTCCTGATATCAATGTCTTATAACACTGAGTCGATGCGTATTTGAGCTGAGGGCACGCTGAATATAGTCAATAGGGTCCAGCTGCAGCGCCGGAGAATCCTGGCCGTAGCTGGAGGCTACAGTATAGGGTCCAGCTGCAGCTCCGGGGAATCCTGGCTGTAGCTGGAGGCTACTCGAGTACACACAGACAGTGGAGCTGGTTGCATATAGCGAGCATTTAGACTTGTTGCGTGGTGGCGATGTCTCGCAGATAATACAACTACAAGTATGATTATATAATATATATATTTTATTAAAAAAAAATGTTTTATATAAAATATTTTTTTTTCTTTTTTTATAATAATAATAACTTCGTTTTATACAATTCTGAGGTAGGCTTACTCTCTTGGTAAACATTAACACCATACCATTATATGGTATTTACTGCACAGCCAGGCCAGCATATAACAACAATAACAAAATATATTGCCTATGCTAAATCCGTTGAGGGAAATACCGTAATTCCTCTAATATACATGAAAACCGGCTTGTATTAGGAGGCCGGCTTATAATTGCTTAGCTCAACAGCGCACCCGGTCATTAATAGAGACCCGGTTTTTAATTGAATACCGGTTACTATTAGAGTAATTACGGTATAATAGAATATAGCATAGAATAGAGCATATCATAGATAGAACAGTGGTTGGCAATAGACGGCCCACAGACCGAAATTGGCCCGCTAGCAATAATATCTGGCCCGTCAAATAATTTTGAGAATATGATTTATAGCTCGCCACCAACGCAGGAGATGCTGGGTTCGAGCCCAGCTCTCGGCGTTGCTGGTAGCAACTCTACTAATACAATTGGCAGTATTAGGGGGTGGGAAGCTGGTGGGTGGGGATCGGACGTTGTGGACAGCGACTCCTACAGGTCGGTTGGTGCACCTGCGCAGTAGAATCAGGAAGCGACAAGGGCGGCGTGTAGGCCTGCCGCGATAAGCAATAAATCGATTAATTGCCGCGATAATTAAAATGAATGCAATTATTTTGACGGGCGCGATTAATTGCTATTTGCGCGTTTGTTTTAATGAGGCGGACCCAGTGCCCCTTGTCAGTCACTGTCCGTGTTGGGAGGCGGGCCGCTGGCTTTACTCATACAAACAGAGTAAACACAGTTTTCAATCAATCAATCAATAACAACATTAACGAGACCCTCGTTGTGTCTATTCTGCTAACGCTAACGTTACCTCTCATTGTGTCTATTCTACAAGCGTTAACGTTAGCTAGGCTGTCTATGCTTTAACGAGCATTAGGCTAACAAGCTGTAACGTTACCAGTCGCGTCTATTTGCTAACGTTAGCATTAGGTAATAACCGGTTTAAAATGGATGGTGATTACCTCACGTTGTGTCTATTCTACTAGCATTAACGTTACTCATACAAACAATCAATAGCGAGTTATATTGATCACGCTATGTACGATAGCCATGCTAAAACGCTAGCACAACATTAGCACCTAACCTAACAACAAGCCTTAACAAGTCAGCGATCTTTTTGCGAGACTAAACTCTCCGCTCGGTGGCAAATTGTGTTGATGTCGGTTTTGTTTAATCAATAAATGAGGCAGAATACACAGTGACTGTATCCTTTGTTTATTGCACTTGTGCCTGCTGCAAACATAATGATTATGAAATCCTAGAGACGCGTCTCTATTCAGTGGTCTGCAGTGTTTCACGTGACTTTTCTGGTACCCAAAAAGTACCTGAAATAATCACAACAATACTTCCGGTCCGGTCGGTGGGCTTCAAAATAAAAGTCTTAAACACCGGAAAAGACGGAGCGGTGGGCTTCAAAATAAAAGTTTTGGAAAATAAATTTCTCCAAAAAAAAAAATCTCTAACCGGTCGCAATAATATCGCTTATCGCGATATTTTCGGGGGCAATTAATCGCCCAGCAAAATGTGTTATCGTGGCAGGCCTAGCGGCGTGTCCTTCCCACGCAGACCCTCGCCGCTGAGAGATCACGCTGTGCAGGTGAAAAGATGCAACGGCTGCCTCCTCGAGTACCGGAGGGGACACGTGATGCAAGGCTTCGTCCACATTGCAGCCGGCTTGTGGGAGGCATGGCCTAACAACGTTCGAGACAGTGGAGGGTAGAATTGGAGAATACAAAATTGTGGACGGGAGAAAAATAGAAAAATGGGGAGAAAAAGTAGATACAAAAAGAAAAGAGAATATGATTTATAAAAAAGAAATAATGGATATATCAGATATATAAATATATATAGGCTAGGCTATATATTTAAGCTATAATGTCCAAACAGATAAACAACCACCACCTAAAGAATGCTTATTATACTTTGTTTCATCCATGTTGAGACTGAGAGTGAATAACAGGTATAGGCATCAGGTGCAATGTAGCGCTTGTTCAACATGAATAAAGTCGGTGGACAGCGCCTGGTGCTGACATAGCAAACAAGCAGTGTGGTGTGTATTTAAAACACAAGTTCAGTAAGTCATTCAAACTTTATCCGCTTCAAGCAGGTAGGCTACATTAGGTATATTAAGAATTACAACGACACATTAACTAAATAAAAAATACAATTTGGCTTTTAACCCTCTAAAGCTGGGCGCACCACTAGACATGTTTTGCAAAACATTAAATATCTTTGGATCGGTTTGTGATAAAGACTCGCTTTATTGTTTCAGAATCTGGAGATCTCTCCGTCAGTGCGCAGAAGTAAAGCATAGATACAATCTTGAAATATCTAGATTGGTTGTTTTCTCTGGACTGCATCGAATCTGCTGTATCTATCTATTTATCATATATCTATGTCTGTCACTATAGCCAATGGAAATGCTAGAAATGGTCAAAAACAGAAAATCATTATTTAAAAAATACAGAAAAGGATCACCAAGTTACCATGTCTCAAGAAATATAAATAAATACAGAAAATAAGCACTTCTAGCTCAATGCGAGGTCTACTGCTGCTGCTGGCTAATAATACGGTCAATACTTGGGGAGATCTTTGACAAGGCAACACGCATGTCATCCTCAAGGCTCAACTTAGCCCTATATTTTGTTTTCAGAGCTGTCATGGATGAAAAGCCAGCTTCACACAGGATAACAGGATAACACCTTAACTGCTGCATCATGAGATACTTGGTACTCAGCACCACACTCAGACCAAAATGTTTCCAGGGGCACTTCACTGAAACGAGCTCTCCAGGTGGTATCAGATGAGATTTCAATGAGTTCTTCCAAGAGTTTGGATGGAGATGTGTCAGGAAGCTTTGTCTCAATGTTTTCTGTAAAGGAAAGGGAGTAACTTGGTGATCCTTTTGTGTTTTTTTAAATAATGATTTTCAGTTTTTGAGAAATGGTCAAACTTATCGAAATATGCTATTTTCATGGAAAACAGTGCAGCTGCAAATGATAGCACTTTAGTGATCATTTTATGAAATTATATTTCAAATAAATTAAAAAATAATAATAATAATAATTGTTGAGAAATCTCAAGGTACCCCTGGCAGCTCTCTGAGGCACCCTAGTGTGCCGCGGCACCCCTGTTGAGAACCGCTGGACTAAAGCATAGAATAGAGAATAGAGCATAGAATAGGATAGAGCAGAGCATATAATAGAGCAGATCATATAATATAATAGAGTAGAGCATATAAGAGAATAGAATAGAGCAGATCATAGAATAGAGTAGAGCATAGAAGAGAATAGAATAGAGCAGATCATAGAATAGAATAGAGCAGATCATAGAGTAGAGTATAGAATAGAGCAGGGCATAGAATATAATAGAATAGAGCATAGCATAGAGAATAGAATAGAGCAGAGCATAATAGAGCATAGAATATATCAGATCATAGAATATAATAGAGAATAGACTAGAGTAGAGCAGAATATATAATAGAATAGAGATAGAATAGAACAGAGCATAGAATACAGCAGAGCATATAATAGAATAGACTAGAGCATAGAATAGAGCATATAATAAAGCAGATCATATAATATAATAGAGTAGAGCATAGAAGAGAATAGAATAGAGCAGATCATAGAATAGAGTAGAGCATAGAAGAGAATAGAATAGAGCAGATCATAGAATAGAATAGAGCAGATCATAGAGTAGAGTATAGAATAGAGCAGGGCATAGAATATAATAGAATAGAGCATAGCATAGAGAATAGAATAGAGCAGAGCATAATAGAGCATAGAATAGATCAGATCATAGAATATAATAGAGAATAGACTAGAGTAGAGCAGAATATATAATAGAATAGAGATAGAATAGAACAGAGCATAGAATACAGCAGAGCATATAATAGAATAGACTAGAGCATAGAATAGAGCATAGAATAATAGAGTAGCGCATAGAAGAGAATAGAACAGAGCATAGAATAGAGTTGAAATGTAGGGGCGGGAGGTAGAGCAGTGAGTCGATTGGCAATCCGGAGGTTCCCGGTTTGATTGCCGCTCCTCCCGGGCAGTGTGTCGATGTGTCCTTGAGCAAGACACTTAACCCCTAATTGCTCCTGATGAGCAGGTTGGCACCTTGCATGGTTGCCTCCGCCGTCAGTGTGTGAGTGAATGTGTGAGTGAATGGGTAAAATATGAGTAACAAATTGTAAAGCGCTTTGGATAAAAGCAGCCATTTACCATGTAATAGAATAGAATACAATAGAATAATTGGGAGGGACGAACATGGAATAGATCACAGTAAGAGATATACAGGACAAATGAATGAGAATGGCCTCCAACGCCATGATATTTCAGTAAAAACACTACATGTACTATGATTGTACCAGAACCTGCAGATTCCTCCTGAGCAACATCAGAAGGATCCGCCCCTTCCTGACAAAAGAAGCCACCAAACTCCTCGTCCAATCAACAGTCATCTCCTGCCTCGACTACGTGCAACGCACTGCTCGCTGGCCTCCCGGCCACTGCCACCAAGCCTCTTCAACTCATTCAGAACGCAGCAGCCTGCCGGATCTCAAACCTACCGAAGTCGGCCCATGTCACCCCACTTCTTAGGGACCTGCACTGGCTCCCCATTGCTGCACGAATCCGCTTCAAGGCCCTCGACCTGGCATACCGTGCGGCAAAGGGAACCGCTCCCGCCTACCTCCGGTCAATGGTCTCTAACTACACACCCTCAAGACCCCTACACTCTGCATCTTCTGGCCGTCTCAGACCCACTCCTATCCAAGCTCCGGGAGGGTCATCAAAGAGAACCTGCCTTTTCTCAGTCCTTGCCCCACAATGGTGGAATGAACTACCCACCCCAGTTAGGACAGCCTAAACCCGTCCAATCTTTCGCCGTCGACTAAAGACGCACTTCTTCAACCATTATCTGCAGAACTTGAGAACTATTAGGAATGTCTGACCACTAAAGTGTGTCTGACTCTTAACCAAAAAAAATTAAATAAAAAAGAAATCTAACCCTAACTAACCTTACTGTCATGCACTTACTCCTAATAAACTAACCTACACTGTTAGCACTCAACACTTTGATGAACATTGTTACTCAGCTTATCTGAATGTAAATGTATACTATGTCACTATGGTTTATGATATTGGCTCATTTATCATTGTTGGGAATATTAATGTATCCCGATAAAGTAAATGGGATGGGATATGCCGTTTACATGCACTAACTCACCAACATCCTGAATAATCTTTTGGAAAGATTCTGTGCATGATAAACAAGAAATATAATGAAGGACGAGTTATTCTGGAAATCCATTTATTTTGGGCATGTCTAGGCCGACACAAATAAATCTATGTAAGTGATTATATAACATAATTGTGTGGTGGGTGCAATACATTATTGGTTCCCAGGTCCTACCTGCCCAATCCCCGTGCCCTGCCCAATTTGTCTGCTGGTGTGTAAGTCATTTCTTACTTTAACTGTAAAACTACTTTTAGTAGAGGAGTTTCCTGTTACTATTAAAGTGATGGGTATTTGAAATATGAATTCTACTCGGGCACTTAGAAACATGTTAGATCTTTGAACTAAAGCCGAGGCGGTCTACTGGAGTGGTAAGTAAAAGCAATAGATGTTGGCATCGGGTGATACTGACGGTTTAAACCTTTCACTACCACACTACAGAAGGTTAACCTTTCTTTTACTACCACATAACCGTCTGTAGTGTGGTAGTGAAAAGGTTAACCCTTTGGTAGTGCGGTAGTGAAAGGGTTAACAGAGGTATCAAGGCATCCCTACTTCCTACGGCTTGTAATGGCTGTCGAGTGTCTTCCATTGTGATTGGTTTACAATTAACTGTACATAATCAGCCCATTTGCACCAACTTACACCTGTGATTACACTGCTGCTCAAAGTGTCTAACGGCTGCAGAACTTGAGAACTATTAGGAATGTCTGACCACTAAAGTGTGTCTGACTCTTAACCACCAAAACATGCACGGAGTACAACGTATGGCATCATGCCAGTTAAAGTACAGACCCTCACCTGCACCTTAACCACAGTATACCATACCAGTAACCAGTGTATACGGTTTACTTTTACTATAATACTAAATATTCAGATAAAGCTCTGCTTTAATGATTTTACACCCAAATTAGGTCAATATTCTAGCATTGCTAAACGGTCCGAACCCAAATTTAGATCTAATTTGGGTGTAAGAACATTTCATGGTCTCATAAAGTCAGAGCCCTATTCATTGTCTATGGAGAAGCTGCAGAATTTACATTCCAGTTACATCACCGATTGGAGGGTTCTCTCTTTCTGATTTCTAGCTTTAGGGGAGAGTGGTGTGTGTACTGTTCACAAATACTGACTGAACTGTCATGGGGCACAGGAAGAACATATGGTAATTCTTAAAATGGGTGTCATTTACCTTTAATAAATCCATCCATTCATCCATGTATTTACGTGTACCTTCTTTAGTTATTTTCTGGATCATATCTCATACCTGTCTCTAGTGTTGTCACGATACCAAAAGTTTGACTTCGATACCGATACCAGTATCATGATACAGGTTCTAAAACGATACCACGGCAAAAAAACTAAAATATCAGGAAAAGTAATGGAATATAATATTGGAAAACAAAACATGGAAAAGATTTTATACCGTAAACAGTGCAGACACTCTTGACACGCCCACTACGCAAAGCGTGCATTCTCACACTCTCACACACACAGGGCCGCCTCAGGGGGTGTGCGAGCAGTGCGGTCGCACAGGGCCTCGCGGGAAGGGGGGCCTCGCACAAAAAAAAATTCAAAATATATATATATTTTTTTTTATTATTATTATTTTTATTTTTTATTTTTTTGCAAGGCCCCCCTTCCCGCGAGGCCCTTTTTCATCACAGACCTAAAATCTAGTTTTGCTTATATGCTTATATATTTCACATTAGACACGTTTGTAGAATTTGTGTTTGTGTTGCGGCTCTGCAGCAGACATACTCACTATTGGAGCTCTGGGGCTCTGCAGCAGACATACTATTGGTTTCAACGAAGGGAGGGGTTACATCATGTGTAGCAGCATTGTTATGCCAAGATGAAGAGGACGGTCATTCGGCAGATGAACTTCGTCAACTCCATGCGGTTGTCTCCATCCTCTTGGACGTTTGGTGAGTTTTTAATGCACTCTATTCTATTCCCGCCGTGGATATATCTCTCTCTCTCTCTCGGGAGCCAAACGGGCCGGCTAGCTGTTGTAGCTAATGTTATATTGAGCCAATGTTATATTGAGCCAAAGCAGGCCGGCTAGCTAACGTTATATTGAGCCAAACGGGCCGGCTAGCTGTTGTAGTAGCTAACGGTGTGTGGCCTGGTGTCAGTACCTGGCTACTCTATTTGCAGTTAGCCTATTTAGCTGATGTCGGCCATTGGCTCCTTGCTACTTTGTTTTCTCTGGTATAGACCCTCTTCTCTTTGGATTTAAGTGTTGATCTTTGTCCTTTTGGATCTATGTATATTCATGTTGCCTTTGTGAAGTTATCTTTTCCTTCCGTTTTGTTCTTCCATTAAAAGTTGAATATCCTTTAGGGGCTCATCTTTGCTTATCTCTCTCATACATGCTCTCTCTCTCTCTCTAACACACACACACACAGACATGCTCTCTCTCTCTAACACACAAACACACATGCTCTCTCTCTCTCTTTCTAACACAGACAGACATGCTCTATATCTCTCTCTAACACACAAAATGACATGCTCTCTAGGCTTGGGCGGTATGACGGTATTAAGGTATAGCGGGGTATTTAGAAATACCGACGGTTTCAATACCGTCCGTCACCGTCAAAATCACAGATGCGCTTCAGTTTCTATAACAGTGAAACTGAGTTTTGAGTGTAGTGCACACACTGAGTGTAGTGCACACACGCGCCAGCAGAGGGCGAGACCGCTCTAGTGGAGCGAGTGGGTCACAACGGTGTTCACGTTTTACGGTAATGTTGCGACAGTGCTGTGAAAATACCGTAAAGCGTTGTGACGAGAGCAGTGTTGTTGTGGTGCACTGGTGGAGCAAGCAAATAATCCGTCTCTTATTATATGTGAACTAAAGAGTACAAGGTTTACACAACAGCCCCCACCCGCCTTTTTATTGTATTTGTACCGTCCTGTACCATCCGCTGTCAGCTGTTTATCTCTCTCTGTGCGCTACTGAGCTTGAATAACTAGCGTTAGCTCACGTTAAGTAGCGTTAGCTCTGCGGCTAATCTTAGATTACCCTGAACTAAATCAATGACTAGGTTATAAAGCATTCGAGTAGTTTTCACTGCACATAGAAGTAGCCAAACAACGGGAGCATTTCGGGAGCATATCACCAAAACCCAGGCAATTTCTAGCCCTTAAGGAATCAAATAGTCTGCCATGGCTATAGGCTAGATGCTAACGCTAAAACGGTGCAGGCTTCTACCGGTGCAGGACTACCATTCTGAGAGCTGACGATGATTTGTTTACTTGGTAACACGTACACCCCCCCCCCCCCCCCCCACCCCCCGCTAATGAAAATGAAAGTCATACCGTCAAATACCGTGCACCGGGGTATTATAACAAAGGTTTGCCGGTGTGAAAAAAAGGATACCGCCCAAGCCTAATGCTCTCTCTCTCTATATTTCTCTCTCTTTCTAACACACATATACATGCTCTCTCTCTAACACACACACACAAACAGACATGCTCTCTCTCTATCTTTCTAACACACACACAGACATGCTCTATCTATCTCTCTCTCTTCAATTCAAATGGGCTTTATTTCACATTCTTGTATTTCTCCCAGTAGGTATGGGAGTTTTGAGTTATTGTCGATGTTTTCAACGTCTCTTTGAGTGTTTGCAATTTGTGGGAAGTATGTCTTGGTATAGTGGGCAGGTTGTTAAGAAGTGGAGCTCGGTTTCCACCTCATCTTGTGTGCAGTGGGTCTGTCTTCGCTTGGGAGCCAGGTCTGCCTATGGCGGCCTTTCTCGATGGCTAGCCTGTGCTCGCTGAGTCTGTACCTAGTCAAGGATCTTCTTAGTATTGGGTCAGTCACAGTGCTCAGGTATTCTGCCACTGTGTACTCTCTGTTTAGGGCCAAATAGCATTTCAATTTGCTCTGGTTTTGGGTTGTTTCTTTCCAATGTGTCTCTCTCTCTCTCTCTCTCTGGCCTTGCTCTGGTGGAGGGTCAGGGGCATTGCCGGGTCTGTGCAGCGATAACACTGTATATTGACTGTAGAACGGGAGCTCTCTCTCGCTCTCTCTCTTGCTATATGTTGACTGTATCATGCTTAGCCTCGGGCAGCGCTATTATTTAAGAATATGTTGACTGTATGAAAAAAAAAATTATATTATTATTATTATTATTTTTTTTTTTTACCTTTTAGGGGGGTGGGGGGGCTCGCGTTTAAATCTCGCACAGGGCCTCGCATCCCAGGCGGCCCTGCACACACACACTGCTCCGGTCACACATCCACTCAACTCATACAAAATACAGCATCAGGCTATTATTCTAAAAGTATCGATACTAATAAAATGGAGTATTGGACCATTTTTAACAGCTGGGTATGGCGATACTTTTCTAGTATCAGTGTATGGTGCAACCCTACCTGCCGCTTGGGGTTCCTGCGCTGCCAGTCTGCGAGGTGCCCCTCACCAGCAGCTCTGAAACACTGACGTCCAGCAGTTCCAGCAGCAGACAGCGAGTAGCCACACCCACACAGCTGTGATTGGTGAAAACCCCATAGAGCGTCACTGGAATTATAAAAGGAGAGGAATAGATTATATTAGATTAGATTAGATTCAAATTAGGGATGTCCGATATTATCGGCCGACCGTTATTATCGGCCGATATCGGCAGTAAAATGTGATATCGGAAAATATCGGTATCGGTTTAAAAAAAGAAAAAAACAATAACAATATTTGTTATATATATATCCAGTGAAATTATTAGTTACCTGAAATTATTCAGTTTTTTGGGGGGGGGGGAAACCCTGCATATATTGGTATCGGTTGATATCGGTTGATATCTGTATCGGAAATTAAGAGTTGGACAATATCGGAATATCGGTATCGGTAAAAAAGCCAATATCGAGCATCCCTAATTCAAATGTATTGTCATCATACAGCACACGTAGTACAGTAAATTGCAATAGTAATATAAAATGTACAGGTGATTAAACTGGGTATAAAATATATAAATGAGTACTACTGAGAATAGTGCAAATCAGATGTATGTACAGAGTTGTAGTATTAATATGTACAGTGATACAGGTATAAAGACACTATGGTAGTAGCCTAAGTCATACTGGCCAGCAGTATAACTAGTAAGAGTAGGTATGCAGGTATGTATAGACAGATGTGGATAGATATATATACGGTAAGAACAAATATATATATCTATACACATGGGGTATATACAGCATTATTTAGAGCCATATGAAATCCGTTTTATTATTTTCCGAATTCCATAAATTTTTTCCCCAAATTCCGTTTTAATATTTCAGAATTCTGTATTTAGCTTTTTATGCTCATTTTACATCAGAAATAGTGTCTAATAAGTGGGAATGAATAGATGTCCACAATTGAATGAGATATAACAGTCCATTTAATGTTTTTAAGTGCTGCAACTCAGAAATACAGTTCAATTTTACACAATATTTTTCAAATAATATTATGACAAAATAAAAATGCACACAAAATAAAAATACACATTTAAAGTGTAAACAATAGATACAGCTACTACTGACATTATCACAATGACAATGTCAGTAGCCTAGCTATATCTATTATATTGTGATGAAATATAGTAATGCATAATTTAAGCACCTTTAGTTTAGTTTATTTCGTTTATAAAGGACAGTGTATATTGACAATCATTTGCATTAAACAAATGGATGGGTGCACCAGATTTAGCTAGAAGCTGTCATTTCCATCTATAGTCCTATGTACTGTAACGTTACATAGCTGTTTACGTTTATTTAGTTTATAAAGGACAGTGTGTAATGACAACCGTTTGCATTAAACAAATGGATGGGTGCACTAGATTTAGCTAGAAGCTATCATTTCCATATATAGTCCTATGTACTGTAACGTTACATAGCTATTTAATCACAATAGTGTCGTGTTTTTGCGGGTCCAGTCCGCGGTACGTTGACAGAATTTGCAAAACACCTTATCGCCGGAGGCATACAAGTCATTAGGATACTGCTCTGCTCTGAATTTAGGGCTTATTGCGGAATTTCTTAGCTTCTTGACGATGTTAACATCAAAGCATCCAGACGCTTGGAGACTGCTGTGTAGTTGTGTGTAACACACAGCGGTCACCGCCTCCCCGGTCATGTTTGCTTTGCAACAAACGTTCCACCCAAAAACGGAATTTCAGTCCAGATTAGGCCAAATTCTGCAATATTGCACGTTTTGCAGTTGATTCCATTTTTATTGGTCAATTCCGTGATTCCGTCCGCGATTCCGTGAACGCAGAATATATGGGTTATATGCAGGTGTATATTAGGGGTGTGCAGAGAGTCATTATGTGTATGTGTATCTGTTCAACCAACAAAATTATCTGTATCTGGATTTATCTTTTTTTTTATTATTTTTATTATTATTATTATTATTACTGTACAATACAAGATGGGAACAGATGTAATAAAATTTACAAATGAACACTAGATTAAAGGAAGTTAAATCCGGCAAATGCATTTGTTGTGCCTTCAAAGCATCACATTTATTTAAAATTGACATTAATTATGAATATTTCTACCTCCTCATACTTGTGGTCAGCATCAGGCTATTATTCTTATTTTTAACTAAACAACATTTTATGAAGTTTTATGAACTGTTGACCCCCCCCCCCCTTTATCTAGGGGACATTGAACAATCAGAAACTGAAAAGAATATTATAGTATTACATACATAACAGTAACTTTGTGGCCTGTTTTATTCTTCTTTTTTTTATTTATTTGTATTATTTTGTATGCAGCCTGTAGAGGATTATGAGCCAAAGAACCACTTTTAGTGCTATTTAGCACCCTTTTTGTTAAGAGTGTAGAACAGCAGGCTTTTGCACCCCACCTTCCCTCCCCTGCTAAATCAGGTGTGTTGTTTTTACAAACTGTAGTGTGTAGACTGATATGTAGGCTGCCCATATTTGGTTGTTCTCTGACAATAAAATGTAATGTAATATTTGTATGATGTTCTGAACACAAAAGCTGATTTATAGAGCAGAAAATGTTTAAGCATGATACTTCTGAGCATCGGAAAAAATGCTCATGTCTTGTCTACAAATTCAAATTGGCCCATGTTCAAGATTTTGTTTCTAAAGTCTATCATCTAATCAATTATTCATACATAAGAATAATAAATAGCCTAAATATGAAATTTGTGGGCTGTTTTCCATACATGAGGAAGGACGAGTGGATACCACCCTGGTTCCAATATCGTAGTTTTCTGTGTCTGATCCTTAAAACAAGCGCACCCAAAATTGGCCATTTTAGTTTTAGTTTTTGAGGACTGCATACTTTTTTTGCAAACCAAAATACTATACTTTATACTTAGTCTCTTTTGAAAGATGAGTTTCTGATTCCAGAAAGAAAATTCACTTTTAGTGCTAATGAAATAGAATAATATAGGTCTGAACTTGAGTTGTAGAAAAACGTATTACTCAAGTTTTTCTGTAGTAGTTAGTAGTATTTCCCCAAAAGGTGGTAGAACCCTCCCGAGATCCATAGCCTGAAGCCTTATGTAGTACATGTCCAAATTTCATAAAGATCCATTCAGAAATGAGTGATTAGGAGTGATTTTGGTAAACTGTGTACTCAGTTTTCTCATAGACTTCAATTCATTTGGCTGTTTTTCTCTTCCTGTTTTCGCTCGTTAGTTTTTCACCAGATCCCTGATTCATACATCCCCAGGTGGGGCATCATTGGAAAGCCACACTCATTGGAACGCCACCTCCACAATAATTTTCGAGATCGGATCTAGATTGATGGAACTACTGCGCCAAGAGTCGGGAGTGGTATTTTGCGCAATACCCGTGTACTTTGCACAAGTCTCAAATACCGGCATGTAACTCAAGAACCGCTGAACGGATTTTGTCGGATTTTGTCGCTATCGACAGGCAACAAATAAGACTTCAATTAGATATATATATTTAGGGATGCACCGATATGAAAATTTGCCACGGATACCGATTGTTCAACTAACACAATCGGCCGATACCGATATTTGTGGCAAAAAACTTTAAATATTTTTTTTTATATTTTTTGGTAATATTACATTTTTTTGTAATTTTTTTAATGAAACGACTGTATATTTGTGTTACAAATTGTGCTCACCGATATGAACATAGGCCTCTTTACTTACTTAAAAAAAGGAAACATCAAGAAATAGCACTATCTCTCTCCCAGTATGTTCTGCAGGGCTGCAGCTAGATACTAGTTCTCCCAGTATGGTCTACCGGCTGGGCTGCAGCTGGATACTATTGTCTCAACCAGAGATGTCAACCAATGAAATTTTGATTGACAGTCATTTCTGCCAATTACGTCACACCGCTAGCACCCACCTCCTGCTGTTCTTACCACCAATCGGCAAGCGTTTATTAGTTTTTTACTTCCGGCAATGCCGCCATTGATCTGCTTGCGAGAGCACAACAAACGTACCGTAGCTAATACGTTAGCTGCCCGCCGACCAGCGCTCCACAGGATGACCAAACGAGACATAATGATTTTACTGAAACAAATGTTATAATAAAACAAAGCCTTTCTATACATTTGTCTGGTTGAAAACTTTATTAACAGATTGCAGAATGGGTAGTTGGGTACGGACGGAATGAGCAACGGAATGGAACTGAGCTATGAACGGAGTAATGCCTTGCTTACTTGCTATGTTCGGGTAAATAATATGCTGATGTTATTGAACGTGTAACACTAACTATATAACGTTAATGCCACAAAACGAATGCCTTGTTAATCATGAGTAGTAACTTTGATGCAGTAGCTTGTGTGTGTGTGGGGGACTGGGGACGGCGGGCGTTGTGCAGGTAGGTCGCGAGTGAACTTTTTTTTGTCTTTTGACGCTACACAAATTGATGCATATTTATCGGCTACTGCCATCGGCACATTCGAGCTTATCGGCCGATGGGCCGATTGCAGTCAACAAGGCACTTATCGGCCGATACCGATACCCGACCGATACATCGGTGCACCCCTACATATATTGTATTACAAAATATGCACACCCGAGCCACTAGGGGTTGCCAAAGTGCCGGTGGGCAAATCGTCCTAAAAACGTCCCGTTTGCAGGCTAAGAATTAACACAGACAGATAATACAATAAAGAGGTGGAGTAAAATAAAATGAAATATTAACTAAGTTGAGGCGGTCGGATGGCGTAGCAGAGATTGCGCTCGTCACCAATGCAAGAGGCTGCGGTCTCGACTCCCGGAGTCAGAATTGCCTGCGGCTTGAGCCGATCGTCATACTAACTCGTTTGGCTGAGTTAGGGAAGTCGAGGGTGGTAATCTGGCATTGTGGACAGCGACACCTACAGGTCAGGTCTGGGCGCCTGCTCAGCGAAAGGCAGGAAATGGTGAAGGCAGCGTGACCTCCCACGCGTTACGCTTCGCCAATGAGAGTCCTCGCTGCCAGGTGAGAAGAGAGCCACTGGCTGTCTCCACATGTGTCGGAGGAAGCATGTGGTTCACTTCAGGGTTCCCTTGTACCGACCAGTAGGAGGAACATGCGCAGTTTTGCGCACAACAACCAGGTAGGGGAGGGGGGGAATTGGCATAACGACTAAATTGGGATGGGGAGAAAAATAGAAAAATCAGGCGGAGAAAAAGAGGATTACAAATATATATATTAACTAAGTTAAGCACAACTTATTGACTTCACATTGCACTCTGGTTGGATGCCAAACGTCTTTTTGTTGTACTGTACTTGTGCTGTATGATGACAATACATTAGAATCTAATCTAACCTATCTAGGGATGGGTAGGGATGCCCCCCGGACCCCGGTTTTAAACGGGAACCGGTACTATATTAGAAAATACCGGAGTATTTATAAGCTCTGACGTCCTCGGTACTGCTATCGATACTCTAGAGAAATTATTATTATTATTATTATTATTTAAAAGTTGCGAACGATCCTCTCTGTCTCTGCACGAGAAGCGAGCCGCAGCCAGCGAGTCAATTTATTACACACACTCCTCGCGAGTCGCTCGCTAGTGCTACACATAGACATACGGGTACTACATACGGGTACTCCTTAATGAAAGTTCTGTCCCCGACGCCCCGTGCTATAGCGCTCTGCACACAGACAGCAGCTCTGCATGCACTGAGTCGTGATCATGGCGGATAGAGCGAAGCGTTCTAAAGTATGGATATACTTTACAAGGGTCAATGCCGACAATGCACGTTGCCACAAGTGCAACAAAACATTTGCCAGTAAGGGTGGCAATACGAGCAAATCAATTTATCAAAACATCTGTTGGCAAAACATGATATTAGTGTGCAGAAATGCGCGTATTCGACTGCCTTGCGCGCAGTGTTCCATCTGCATCCACTGCAGCCGTAACCGTAAGCCAAGATACGGAGTTGCCTAGGCTAATAACGAATTATTACAAATAGGCTAATAAACAAAACAATTGTTTAGCTACAAATACTACAATCTAAACTTTTTATAGATAGTCAAGCTGAGGCGTCAGCCACTATGTCCCAGCCCAGTGAGCCCAGGGCCACCACACATCCTCCCTCTACCTCCCTCCACCACCCAAAGTCCTTTATCCCTAGCAGCTAGAGGAAGGATGACAGAGGATAGGGTGAACGAGTGTCACAGTTCTGTTAGCCTTTTGCATTTGTTGTTTATTATAAAAAGTCTATAATTCAGAGTCAGACACATTTAAAACATTGTTGCTGCTGTTGCTGAAGAAATTATATTAATTTATTATATTTATTTATAAAGTTATATAAAAGAACATTGCTGCTGCTGTTGCTGAAGAAATTATATTTATTTATAATACTTATTTATAACGTTGTATTTATAAATAATAAAGCAATGTTGATTCTGTTCTTAATTAATTGTCTTTTTTTCTTGCAAAAAAAGAACCAAAAAGAACCGATAAGAGTATCGATAAAGTACCGAACCGTTAAGCAGTATCGATAAGAGTAGTAGTATCGATAAAATCCTAACGATACCCATCCCTAGGGATGGGTACCGAATTCGGTACTTTTGAGGCACCGAACCGAAACACGTCGGTACTACCGAGTATCGAATCAAGTGAGAAACCGAATTTTTTTTTTAAAAAAAATTTAAAAAAAGATTTTTTATTATTAATCTTTTTTTACCTTTTTTTTTTTTTTTTTTACCTTTTTTCTTTTCATGTCAACGTTCACACGCACAATATATGCTTACCTAGGATTTGACTTGATTCAACAACAAAGCAGTCGGAGCAATGACAAGCCGAAAACTGTCGAAATTGTAGTTATTTGAAGTTTGGATTTTTTTTTTACGACTGAGGTAGGTAAATTTAATTTCTTGAGACTAAAGTACCGAAAAAAGGTACGGTTGGGTACCGGTATCGGTTCAAATGAGAAAGGTACCCATCCTTTACCTATCAGAGGGGGAAAAAACACTGGAAGACAGGATGATGGAGTCACACAATGCTATACAGTGTCCATGTCCCCCCCCTTCAGTAAACACACTGGGATGAGGGGACTCCAAAAAGGTTATGACTATACACACTTGGCGTTACTTGCTACGGTAGAAGGATAATCTCATGAATCTATGATAAGTAACGGCACCATAATGCATCTTACCTATGTTCTTGTGTCCTTGGATGTCTTCCAGCACGGACCTCTCCTTGTGATACCCGTAATCTCCTCCCCGACCGTCGACCTGGAACTCCTTGACGGCCGCGGTGCTCGCTCTACCGGAGCTCACCCGGTAGACCGAGGCGGAGACGCCCTGACCCAGCCGGGACTGGACGTTCCACATCTCCCCGAAAATCTCAAACAGCACCGGTTTCATACTCTGGTCAACATCGCCGCTCCCCGGTGAGGCCATCATCGTGGCTGCCGCCACACCGTTGTCCGGATGAAGTACCTTCCCACTCAAGTCAGAGGAACTACAGTGGGCCATTTCCACAGGGGGAGGGGGAGGACAGACAGCCAGTGAGACCGAGCCAAGCTGAGCTACTAGTTGACAGGGGTGGGAATCACCACGATACGATATTATCACGATACTAGAGTCAAGGTATTGTGATGTCACGATACTGTGCTATATTGTGATATAGTGCCATGTATTACCTTTTTTCAAATGCAAATTATGTCCCCAATAGAAAACTTCATTAATAAAAATAATATATACATTCTGTTTTATTCAATTAATTAAATATCGACACTTGGCGTCAAAATATCGCGATGTATTGCTGTATCGATTGTTTCCCCTCACCCCTACTGGTTGACAGGTAGGAGCAGCTGCAAGTGCATTGCATCAACGAGCCCTGTGCTCTTCTTCACACCGTCCAAGAAGAGAACACCCCCGAGGAGTCAGCAACAGTCCACTACCGTGACTTCCACGAGACCCGATAATATAATGTAATGACTACACATGATGCTAGGTGCGCTATTCGGTTCGCCCTCTCCGAATGAATTTACATAGAAGTCAGCTGATGACAGAAAGTTACGTTAGCAGGCTCATCGGCTTGAGTTGCAGGAACCAAAACAAACCATTTCCACATAAGGTGCGTGGAAATATTCACCCCATAATATCTAGGGGTCGGTGAAGACGTTGATATCTGTTGTTACGCGGTCATATATTCCTCCGCTTTCAATTATATGTCGACGTATTTATCCCTTTTTCGAGAGGCAAAGTAGCTTGTTGATATTTTTCAGGACATGGACTTCACTTCCGACACCGCTATCCTCCAGCTGTAACTATTCCGCCACCTAGTGTGCTGGGGTGTGTAGTTGATGAATGAATGAATGACGTTTTTATTTAACAGATTGCAGAATGGGTACAATACAGTACGGCTCAATACACACAATTGTTAAGGGGATGCAGACCAGAGAAAGACTTTCGTCTTGTTTACATCAGGGTACCCCATTTTCAATTCATATGACATACATCATTATTCATGACATACAGATAGACAGTACTGATTTTGATACAAGAAGAGTAAAAAAGAGAGTATATACATTTGACGAAGAAACTGTACATCGGAGGAGGTTGGTAGGTAGGAGGTTGGTAGGAGGGGTGGAGGGGGGGGTTCAACCAGAACATCAAACCCGATAAGTGCTTACTGCCTTTTCGCCTCTTCACAATAACTTCTCAGATATTAGAACTACTGTATATCACTAGTTCTCAAAAATTGACACGTAATAGGGACCCCTATCTGAGAATATCATTGTTTTTAGATGTGATTTAGTCCAGACGTCCATAGTTTATATCGTTGGAAAGATAACAGTGGAGAGAAGCCTGTGATCAGAATAGTCATTCTTGTATACTCTCATTGGGCTAAACTTCAAGTGAATGAAACCTTTAAATTAAACAAATCTAGTGGTGTCAATTATTTAATTATCGTTGAGATGCTATTCAAATGGCATGCAGTGAATATAAATTCATCATGTAGCCCTCCACCACCAAACATTTATATGAAACCATCTGTTAAACAATTTAGATACAAAATAAAAATACTTGACCTGTCAGCAGGCCGAGCATGTCGTCTTGGAGAGTGGTGATCTCTCAGCAGGACTATGTATCCACAGTCATCGTCATCATTCAGACAATATTTACGACGGTGAGTGTTAGTATTATATTGACCAATTGAAATATGCATCTCACTTCTGGTTACCAGATGCTACACTTGAATGTTGTTTTACTTTTTACTGTGATTGCCTGAATGCATTCTCCTTTTTGATAGCCCTGGTGTTTTTCTTTCTTTAATAGTCAATCATTCTTAAAGCATGCTGGGAAATAACCTGGGCTGGCCTGCCAATCATAGACTGTTGACACATGAGGCCACCAATTTACATTTGTGTACAACCATTTAATTAATTTGTGCGTCAGGCACTGGTATTTAACTTAAGGTCAACTACTACAGTAAGGCTTGCTGTCCATGGTGCTGAAATTAAGGTAGTCTACCCAACTATGACCTATGACCTATGACCACCCAGATCTCTCTCAGATGGAATTTGATTTTCTTAGCCCCATTAACAACGTATTCAATTGTAAAGCAGAGGAGGCCAATTCTGTCTAATTCACCAGGCCACATTTATAACACAGACGCACTATATAGGTTACAGTGGTCCCTGTGGTTTAGGAGTTAGGTATTTATTGCAGGTGCAGTAAACTTGCGTGGAAACCAGACATTGGGATGGTTCTTATAGCGGATGCATTTTATGCATTTAATACAAATTCATTAAATGGCTAGCCTGCAGAAAATGTCACACAACTACAAGTTTATACAGCAGTGGCCATAATGCATTCCATGTTTTTTTTTGTATCTACTTTTTCTCCCCCTTTTTTCTGTATTTTCCTCCCATCCCAATTTAGTCGTTATGCCAATTCCCCCCCTTCCTGGTCGTTGCGCGCATTTGCCCCCCACTTGCCGGTCTAGGGAGGGTTGATAGATACTATCACATGTCCCCTCCGATACGTGTGGAGTCAGCCAGCCGCTTCTTTTCACCTGACAGCGAGGACTCTCACTGTAACGCGTGGGAGGCTCACACACTACTTCCCCCAGTTCCTTTCCTCGCTGAGCAGGCGCCCCGACCGACCTGTAGGAGTCGCTGTTTACAACGACCAGGATACACACCCCACCGGCTTCCCACCCTCTAACACTGCCAATTGTGTTAGTATGACGACCGACCAAGCCGGAGGTACCGCTGACAGCTGGATTCGATACCAGTGTCTCTGCGGTATTAGGCAGGCGCTTAGTCCGCTGCGCTACGCAGCCGCCCATGCATTCCATGTTTTGAACATTAAATTCATGTGACATTTATGAACACTGCCTCCCTATTGAAAGGCCTATCAGTGTCAACAGATAATATATAATAATAATAATAATAATAATAATAATAATAATAATAATAATAATAATAATAATAATAATAATAATAATAATAATAATAATAATAATAATAATAATAATAATAATAATAATAATAATAATAATAATAATAATAATAATAATAATAATAATAATAATAATAATAATACACTTTATTTGTATAGCACCTTTCATACAAGAATTGCAGCCCAAAGTGCTTCACAGCAGTTATGTAGACATAAAATAGACATAGGCATACAATTGGCATAAATATAGACCGGCATAAAATTTGCAGATAATTTATATAATATTAGCATAAAATAGACAGAATAAAATAGTGCAATAGTGCAGAGCAATAAAATAGCTCTCGTTTGGTGGATGTAATGAGTCTAAGTGGCAGAGTGTATTCAAATAAAAGTCTATGTTGACATATATGCTTACTACATGCATCTATTGCTATGTCCACCCATCACAAACACGCAAACTGTCTAACGCCTGTCCCCGTCTCCTTGTGAGTGGATGTCTCGTGGTGATGACCAAAGTGGTGGACGTCCCGTGGTGATGGCCAAGAGGATACGATCCTCTCTACGTCGCCCCCATACCTCAAATGGATCCGTTATCAGCTCTATTCTATTTTCAATCTTTTCAATCAAAATGTCCTAGTTGCTATTGCATGTACATATTTGTGTTTTATTACACGTATATGTAGATACTTACCAATTGTTTTGCCTGTTTTCACTTTTCAAAACAAAGTGACGCTCTTGGACAGGTGTCAGCTTCTATGGTTATGGCCTATTAGCCAGTCAGTGTCCTCTGGTTGTTTATTTTTCTTGTAAAGAATGACAGGGCTCTGGGTTTAAATACAAACATAGGCTACTATCTTAACACATTGGGGACGAGCCACGTATTTATACGTGTTTCGAATCCATGCGTTGTGGACAGAATCACGGATAAAGCCGTGGCAAGTTGTTATTGCTTTTATTCCATTTTAATAACTTGTTCAAGGTCGCCGAGCGGCACTGCAGATTTTCAATACTCTATGAATTCTACAATGTGCAATACCGGCCAGATCCTCTTAGGGGCGCTATCGCGATAATAGAGTGTTCCCTGTGGCAGAAGTTGTCTTTCTTTTTTTGGATCTCTAATGTAGTTTTCTACTCATCTGAAGCGATAGCTATTGTCTGTTGCACGGGATACGTTTTGAATTGCGGATTTCACTATGCAATAAGGGGATTTATCATCAGCCAATGGAAATATCGATCTACCAGATGGCGATCGATAACGGGGAAATGCTCGGGGGGATCCCACCGGCTCACGGTAAGATCTTTTTCACGTAAATTACAGCCCGATCAGAGCTTGCTATGATACTCAACCAGCCGACCAGCGTATGTGGCTATAGACGAACACTGTTATTGGTAATCAATAATAATAAACAACGTCCCCCGCCCCCCCCCTTTCATGCATACATGCTTTGGGACAGTCCCAATCATATGCAGTTTTAGTTATTTCTGTAGCATCTGTAAAACGGAAATGCCATTAGATATAACGTTAGTAGCTATTAGCCATTTATCTAGCTTTCCAGAAAATATACTAGCCCAAATCCGCTATAAAGCTTATATTCACGGCGCTATAAAATGAGAACCTATTGATGCATTTTTTTTTCTTTAAGCCATTTTGAAGGGACGGTTTATGAACTCAATTGACAATGAGAATGGACAGATAGCAATACTATAAAGTATAGATTTAGCTGTACAAAAATACACACGTTTGTTTACATTCCCCGGTCCTCTTGCCATTAATTAGACTCATCCCAGTGGTCGCAAAAGTGTTAAAGGTGCTATAGATTATACATTATACATATACAAATAAATGTCTATGTATTTTTTACAATACATCCACAGAGCTTTTAGAAATAAAAGTATTGCTTCTCCCCCCCCCCCCCAAAATGTATTCATGAATGTATCATTTAAAATATTTGTGTGGGTCCAAAATGTATGTCGTTGTTTACATGTTGCAGGTGTGTATCCCCTCCACGTGGAATGCACCTGATAAATGACATGCTGTGTCTAATGCGACATCTAGTGGCGGAAATATCTATAGCACGATTATATCCTAAAAATGTGTTATTTTATTTATACATTTATTTTATTGCATTAAACATACAGTATATGATGTTTTAATAAACTCTTGAATAAATTAAATTAAATAGGCTAAATAGGTATATCCAATATATGACAATATTATTACTCTGTTAACATGCTGGTCCTAATAATGGTATATTGACTAATAAAGGAATGCAGACATGAATCTCATCAAGAATCACACAAAAGTGTATCTTATTAAGACACACAAAAAGCCAGGGACCAGGGGTTTTAATGATGCAATTAAGTACAGTTACTTTCAGAAAAACGTCATGATCACTTGATAACTTTGAAAGCAATGAAACATAAAAAAAAAAAAAAAAAAGGCGTGACAAATGTACTATGATAATTCTTCAACAATCACATGTCTTCATGCAAAGCGCCGTGGGTATAACATGCCACTGCAAGCGCGTCATGTACATACTGCACACACTTTCCACCAAGGTTTACAAGGTCTCTTCTCATCTTCCATCTGATCTGCACACGAGGCGGGCACAGTTGGAGGAACCAATCGGGAGTTTGCGCTTGGGCCAGTCTCATCCAATCAGAGCTTGAGCCTGTCGAGGCCCAGGCGGTGTCTCCGAGAGCCGGGGCAGAGCCTGGCTCTCGGTGGGGCTCTGTGGGACGCAGGATGCGCCTCCACCACGCCCAGAGAGCCCCTGGGTCTGGGGGGAGTCTGGCCAGGTGTGCTGGGCACTGAGGCGTGCAGGTGCTCGTGGGGATGCAGGTGTGTGTGGTTGTGCTGTTGGGACCCAGCATGCTCCCTGTCTGCGGTGGCGTGGGCCTGCGCCTCCTCCTTAGCAGCCTACAGACAAACCAGAGGGGAAAGGTATTATAGAATAGAATAGAATTGAATTGAATAGAAGTACTTTATTGATCCCGAGGGAAATTCAGCACTACAGATCGCTCACAATAAACATTTAGGTAGTCAAAAATCACAAATCACAAATAAGAATAAAAATACAGTCAGGGTATATACATTCTAAAATATGAATATACCTTGTAAAATATACAGTAATATACAAAAATGTACAGTAATACATGTAAAAATGTAAAGTGTCGATGTAAAAAGTTAAAAGTCCAGGAAGATATGCCAGAGTTTGTATTGTTACTCTGTGCTCAGTGAGGCAGTGACTCAACATTCAGAAGTCCAAAATACTGTATGAACAAAAAGCCCAAATTTAAGCACACTGTCCAATGTCTGCATGTTAAAACATTCTTCTGAGAAGTCAGCATGACCTGTTGACAGCTGTGCACATTCGCTAATAGTAATAGGTAATACTAATACTGTTCTTTTCACGGGGCAACAGTGGCTCAGGAGGTAGACGGTCGTCTGATAATCAGAAGGTTGCATGGTTGCCTCCACTGTTGGTGTTTGAATGTGTGAGTGAATGGGTGAATGTGAGGCATAATGTAAGTGGTAAAGCGCTTTGGAGAAAAGTGCTATATAAATGCAGTCCATTTATCATTCTTTGAAAACTGAGCAGTTGGGTAAAACTAACTCAAGAA
The DNA here is from genome assembly GCF_963971535.1 of Notolepis coatsorum. Lineage (NCBI taxonomy): Eukaryota > Metazoa > Chordata > Actinopteri > Aulopiformes > Paralepididae > Notolepis > Notolepis coatsorum. Next base: position 67,387,598 of record NC_140167.1, on the reverse strand, counting down.
TATATATACATATTTATTTGAGACTATTTTATTTTTTTATTTAAGTGTATGCAAGAATGGTAAATGGGGTTAAGTGTCTTGCTCAAGGATTATCAGACGACTGCTCTACCTCCCGAACCACTGTCGCCCCAAGAGTACTGTATAAAGCACGTTGTATTCAATATGAGGACTCTAGGTAGACAGACACAGCATAGACCATAGACTGTAACATGCTATTGCTTTTAGATAATTATGTAGCAAATCACTGAAAATCTATTGAACAGGCAGTAAGGGGAACTACGCCCATTTTCAGAATTCATTCATGTATTCAAGACAGTGCACATTAGTGAACATGAGCAAGTGAGCAACTCTCTCCCAAAGCCATACACTTCATGGATTCAGATATAAAGTCTGAAGCTGCTCCACAGACAATTAATTGGGAAAGACTTTATAGATGACAGTGAGAGCACCCAGGGGGATGTTCTGAGTTCATAGGTATATTTTCTGTTTCAGAACTGAGATCACTACTATAGAATAAAATTTATTTGGATATAAAAAATAAAACAAACGTTCTGTGGGTCCACAAAATCAGTCTTGCATTCATTGTCAGTGGAGCTTCTCCAGACTTTATACTTGACACAAGTTTGATTCTTACTTCTCTGGTTTATTGCTTTGAAAGAGAGTAGCACAGGTTCACAAATATTGATTGAACTGAAAGATATTAAATATTAGACATTTTAGTGGTGTTCCCCTCAGGTACCTCAGGTTCATAGATCTCACACGTCACTTCCACTGCGTCGTTCTTCTTCACCGGCAGTCTGGCTTCAAACGGGTCCTCGATGGTAACATGGGAGCCCGTGCAGAAGCCTGTATGCTGGGACAGGAAGCAGTATGACAGGATAATACGGGCTGTTGTGATGAGGTATTCTGACTCTGAAGCAGTACGACAGGATAATACCGCCTGTCATGATCTAATGTATTTGTAAAGCCCAAAATCACAAGACAATGTCGCCATGGGCTGGACAAGTCTTCTTTAAACAAGTCAAGAAGAAACATCACAATAAATCAAGAACAAAAACCACCATGAAATCCAAAATAAATGTAAAATAAATGATGAGTGATTAGGTATTCTGACTCTGAGTCAGTAGAGGTGTCAGTGGAAATTATATCTGTATATCTGAGAGCAAGCTATGAAGGTCAATGAAATAGAATGTCAACATCCACTGACCCACACAGGGGTTCTGTCATGAGGACACGATACCAGAGACAGCAGATGCACTGGACTGAGTTAATTAATGCAATGCAGGGGAAGCTAGCATTATTGTGCTGTCTGCCTTATTATGTTGTATGCTTCATCTTTGAGCACATCATGTAACTGTGTGTGGCCTTGTTTTTCTACAGTTGTGGGGACCCAATGACAAGTGATGAAAAGATTTACCTTACAATTAAGTAAAGGATCTATTTTATTGTTAGAGTTAGGTATGTAGTTGTTATGGATAAGGTCGGGGTAAGGGGTTAGGAAATGAATGTAACTCTATGGAATGTCCCCACAATGCATTAAAACATGGCTGTGTGTGTTTGTTTGTTTGTGTGTGTGTGTATACATACAAGTGTGTGTGTGTGTGTGTGTGTGTGTGTGTGTGTGTGTGTGTCTGTGTCTGTGTGTGTGTGTGTGTGTGTGTGTGTGTGTGTGTGTGTGTGTGTGTGTGTGTGTGTGTGTGTGTGTGTGTGTCTACTCACAGCAAACTGACAGTCCATGGGTGCACAGTGGACCAGCTCCTCCTCTGCAGCTGTTGTCTTGGAACACACAGTCTCCTGAATGGTGAACTCCACAAAGTAGGAAGGACCCTCCATCCACTTATGACACACACACACACACGCAAGCGTGCACGCACACACACACACACACACACACACACACACACACACACACACACACACACACACACACACACACACACACACACACACACACACACACACACACACACACACACACACACACACACACACACACACACAGTCTTGTCAGTCAGTCACTCACTGTGATATATAAACCTCTCTAAAGTATACACTTCTTAAGTACCCTGATCAACCATGTACTTAGTTAATTAGTCGTCAGTCAGTCAATCAGTCAGGCCATGTTCACATGTACATGGATATTTAAAGACATTTGGAAATCTCTCCATCCACACGACAACGCTCACATGAACTGACCCGATGGCAGGCTGCAAGGAGCTCCCCATGGTCCTGATTGCAGAGAAAATACTCTGTTTTCAAAAATACCTGTATACATGTGGACAGGGGCAATTCAATTGGTCATAATAGTGTTTTTCAAAAGCTCAGTTTCACCCGTCCACACTTATACAGGCTAAATGGATTATTTTTTTCTCCACCCTGGAAGGTGTTTTCGTGACCTTTCGTTTAGTGACCTAAAACTCCTACGTTGAAACTTTGTTTTCAAAAATATGTGTAGACGAGGGCGGCTGGATGGCGTAGCGGAGATTGCGCTCGTCACCAATGCAAGAGACTCCGGTCTCGACTCCCTGAGTCAGCGTTGCCTCCGGCTTGGGCCAGTCGTCATACTATCTCAATTGGCAGAGGTAGCGGGTGGAAAGTCGATGGGTGGGGATTGGACGTTGTGGACAGCGACTCCTACAGGTCGGTTGGGTGACGCCTGTACAGCAGAGACAGGAAGTATCGGGGGTAGTGTGAGCCTCCCACGCGTTACTCCTCGCCACTGAGAGTCCGCGCTGTCTGGTGAAAAGATGCGACAGGCTGCCTCCTCGTGTACTGGAGGGGACACGTGATGCAAGGCTTCTATCCTCACTACGAGCGACCAGTGGGAGGCATAGTCTAGCAACGTTCAAGACAGGGGAGGGGAGAATTGGCAATATGAAATTGGGATGGAAGAAAAATAGAAAATAAGGAGAAAAAGTGGATACAAAAAAATATATATGTGTAGACAAGGCCTCAGTCTGTGGACTAACCTGTGAGCTAGCTTTAGTGATGTTCCCCAGCGTGAAGTTGTTGGCCAGGCGGCTCTCTGCATTGAACCTGCGTAAGGACAGGTTGGCCGTCTCCATGACGATAGGCTCATCCAGGTGGTCAGCGGTGGGACAGTCGGGGCACGTGTTCACCACTTCTGTGGCAGGAACTACACACAGGATCAAAGGTCATGGGACAGACTATATACACAGAGTGTATTCACCTTGTGTTTCTAGGCAACAAGGGCGCTGAGAGTTTGCCGCTTTTGTAATTCCACTTCCCATGTGCGTGTAACACAGTATCTAGAGAGGGATATATTACATCTAATTATATTATATTACATAATTGACATGAAATAGTTGATCGGCTGAATCCACGGATTCACAGATTAAAGGCCCAATTCGTGATCTGAACGTAAACAAATCACGCAAACAACACCATCAGAAATGCAGAATAAGAATGGAGATATGATCTGTAGTTGATTGACTGAACATTCTGGCTTTAGATCCACTAAAGTCACAAAGGACATATGTACGGGATATGAAGAGGGGAGGACATGCTGAGGAAGGATTTGTAAGTCAGATAATTTAACCCTTACACCGAAGAACCATATCTCAGTTTTGAAAACTTATTTGCAGTTGTAAAGTCAATCCAAATCACTTGGGAGTATGAATCTGATATACAGTATCACCAGAAAGTACTCAACCTCTAATGTCTTTAATATGAACAAACATAACTGTCTAACTCACCATCTTCAGATGCAACACGGTCTCATCAGAAAATGTAAATGAAGTACTAATCGACCACGACCACAGGAAAACAGGTACATAATGTACATTATGTTATAGCCTTAAAAGTAATGTATTTATGTATTGTATCGACAAAGGTCCAAAACAAAAGCCGCAGCCAGGAGTTGAACCAACAATCATTGCAGTCGTGGGTGAGTGCTCTCACAGCTAGTTGAGGTTCTGTATCATAGTGGATCCGCTCGGCGTCACTCATGCACTATCTCACATACGTGCACGCGCACTGAATAAAATTCCACAATGTACCTTTATCCCAGTATTCGTCTGACCACACCCCTCGTTAGCTTACCTACATAAGCAGGTGTGTGGTCACCTGCTCTCCTCCTTTTTTCGCTTTCACCACAAGGAAGTGCCTTCGGTAGATCCCCACTTGATGTGATGTGATAGTAGGAGAAGAGTTGGAAAACAAGAGATACGTTGACATCATATCTTTATTTTCTCTCACTATATTCGAGAAAATACGGCGATATTGTCTTCGTACTGGAGTGTCTGGAAGATGATGATCATTCTAAAAAACCTCCACTGGTTTTCGTATTGGGAGTTTGCGCCGCTACATGCTTTCCAACTGCAGTCCTTGCTGTGGTTGGTTGCGGTAAAAGCACAGCTGGACTGTAGGACGCGCCGCTGTTGTGAGAAGCGGTGGGTTCCAGGTTGGTGAGTAATGTTTTGCTTGCGAGCTCCACTTGTCTGTTAGTGCTATGGGGGCTAGCTGACAATGTTTACGAACACCGGCCCCAGATTAGGGTCTTTTGTTCAGCCTCTTAGGCAACAGCGGAAGACCTTGGTCTGAAGCCCATTATAGTTAACTAGTGGGCCACGACCAATAACACTGGTGATCCCTGTGTTTTCTGGACGAGTGGATGTTTCTCTGTCACCGTGAGGCCCCGTCTTTCATATACAAATGAGAGTATTCCCTCACGAGGAAATATGGGCATGGATGTTCGTTAGCGGAAGATCTGTGTTCAAGTCAGCTACAGCCCAGATGGGAATTGTGCTGGCTCTGTCGGGTGTTGGTAAAATCACCGTTGTAAAACTGTGTTAACATCTTGTTTCTCTTTTCTCTTAAAAAGTGAGGAGGGTTTCAGAACGGCGGCCTGTCTGAGTGTCTTGTTGTATCGTTGTGTACGAGTTCCGGTGGTAGCTAATTAGCTTGCGTGCTAGTTGTGGCCTACTGTGTTAGCCAGTCAGCTGTTAGCTGCGGCGCTAGCTCGCTGTGTTTACCAAGCCTGTTGTGCTAGGCTAGGTAATGTTAGCTTGCTGCTATCGGCCGAGAGCGGCCGTTGGCTTAATGCTACACTGTTGAACGTGCTGTGACGATAACATGTTTTTAACACTCTTGACTACGACGTCATCTTTGACAGAGGATGTTCGTCGAACCTGCCCTGAGCCAGGCCGGCGAGGACTGCGTCAACAAGGAGCACCGTAGCGGCGGGTTGGAGCAGCGAGCTGCCCGTGTCGTCAAACACAGGAGGCTGTGTTTACTTCGGTGCCATGTTAGAGACTGCAAATTGCTTGATCTGCGCTCCCGCAGATCTTGATTCTTGCTTTCCCTTCTAAATGTTTTGTAAATAACGATGTTTTCCAAAACGAGTGTTGCTGCACTACATTTAGGATACGATGCGAGTTATGTGTGAATTGTCTTGTCACTGGTATTTAGCTTCTCCATGCAAATCGGGTTGTTTGTTACAGATGTGAAAATGATCTGGTTTGTTGTGTTGAGAAACATCATGTGTGTTTATGTACTGTGTACTCACAACTAAGGGGGTTAAACTAACCTATAAAGCTATGCTTAGTGACATATGAGTAAAGAATGATTCTTTTCTCAGCCTGTAATGACAATGAACAGTGTGTTCACATATTAACAGGTTTACCTGTTTAACTGGCCGTATTAAGGGTAAAGTAGGAGGGTTGTGTTTCCCCCCGGTTCCCTGGGGACTTCTTCATCCTCCTCTCAGACATGTTGTTACACTATATTGTGTCACTGTGTGGTAGGGATACGATGTAACCCTTAGCTTGATTGCTGAGGTTGTGCTAAAACTGCTTGAGGAACTTTATTTTCCTAAAAGAAAAGATTGTTTGGTCGCTTTTCGTGTGTGCTTAGCAAGGCCTGTGGCCGATACTAATCGAGAATTATGTATTCTCTCATTATGAAAAACGGCGTTCCTCTGTGTGCACCGCAGAAATTCCCCCGCCATAGAGTATGTCACTGTGCGCGTCTCTGTTGGTAGGACTTCCGTGTGCTGTTCAGGTCCATATGATGGATCTGTTTCGGGGGGTGGTCAGGGCTCCTCCTCACGAAGCTCCTATTCGGGCTGTAGGAGCTATTTGATGGTTTTTGTGCTTAGTTTGTAGTTTGTTAAGTTCATCACTGGGTGGCAGCACGGAGCACTGGGTGGCAGCACGGAGCGCATAGGTTTTGAATAAAGGCACAGGTGTATGCTATGTCAATCAAGGTATCTAGGTATGGGTGACGGAGAGATCTCACGGTTTTTACCGCATGAACACACGCACGTACCCTCGCTCGGTTTAAATATTAGTAACAGCATTATGAAGTAATTATTGTTTGACTCATCACTTGTATTGTGCTAAATACTTGAATTAAATGGGAACTTCACCCAACGGCAGGTGACACAGACTCGACAATGTGTATTTTCTAAATTGCGCGTCAAAGACGAGGCATCCCCGCACCCAACCGAGCGTCTATCAGAACATCAAGATAGCCGCTACACAAGTAAAAACCCGATCTTACTTGGACAAATGGAGGATTTTGGAACCTGGCTTGGAATGCTGCTTCTGGATAAAGATCATCATCCCGAGATAGCACACCAAAGGAGGACTGGTTAGTGTATCGCACTGGGTTGCTTGCTAATGGAGCAGCAGCATTGAAAGTTTTGTTGTTATTGTATTGACTTTTTTTCCCGAGAGAGACTCCAGTCTCTTAAAGGAACAGTACTTATTATCAAAAATTTGTTTACGTCAGGATATTGTGGAGCCCAGCCAAGGGCAAAATGTTTGTGAGCCAAGAATAAGAAAGCCTTCTTTAAAGGGATTATCAATTTTGATTGAAAGGCTCCAAACGGACAGAAATGCATATTGTACACAAGCAAGGAAATTGAAAAGGGAAATCATCACTCTTCTAGTTTCCAATGACAATGTAAATCTTGTGCACCAAAATCTAAAACAGTTCAAAGCTCTATGTCAAGTTGCCTCTGAGGCACATAATACATTGATGACTGAGTATCCTACAACTGAGGATACGCAGAGAAAGCAGGACGAATGGTTGTATGCAACAAAGGAAACAAATGATACATTTGTAAATGAAGTATCAACATGGTTGAGCGAAAATGGGATTTTTCAGGTCAATGATGATAATGCTGAATTGGAAATTTTTTTATCTGATTTGCATGAGGAAATTAAAGCTGGAGACAGTGCGTCTAATGTGTCTAGTAAAAGGTCAAGCAGAAGAAGCAATGCCAGTAGAGCATCAGGTTCTAGTACTGCATCTGCACGTTTAAATGCCATGGCAGAGAAAGCGGCTTTAGTGGAGCAAACCGCTGCTCTGCAAAGGAAACATGAAATAGAGGCACAAGAGGAGAAACTCAGACAGGAACAAGAGAAACTCAGAAAAGTTAAGGAGCAACTGGAGCTTGATACACAAATGGCTGTTGTTACTGCAAGACTTTCTGTGCTGGAAGGCAGTGCTGTTGGAGGAAAGGCCCTTTCAGATGGAATGAATTCCTACCTGAGCAAATCTATTAAAGAGCTGAGACCTCAATTCAACCTACAGGCTACTGCATTTGTGCCGAAGGAGAACACCCTGATTTCGGATCAAGGCTCAAGAGCGCCACCTATCTTTTCCACATATGATGTGCGACCAAAGGTGAATATGCACACACACTTTCAGGAGAAAGTACAACACCATGGAATTCCACAAGCAAAGGATACTACTCTCATGCCACAGTGGCAACCAAACACTGGGACGTCTCTCACCACTACTCTAAAGCATCCGTCTCAAAACGCTTTCACAGCCTCCACTGCTGCACCTCGTGGGTCAGTAGCTGCACAGGAACGACAGTCTACACAGAACGCTGCAGTGCAAAATACAGTGGACCAGGATGCCATTTGTGGAATCATGCAAAGGCAGAATGAACTCACCACATTGCTCATTCAACAGCAAATGTTATCTACTTTACCAAAAAGAGATATAACCGTATTTGATGGTGATCCATTGCATTTCATTTCCTTTGTTAGGACATTTGAACATTGTGTTGAAGAGGTAACATGCAGTTATCAAGACTGTTTGTATTTTCTGGAGCAGTACACCAGGGGGAAGCCCAGAGAGCTGGTGCGAAGCTGCTTACACATGCTACCACAACAAGGATATCAAAGAGCAAAAGGTCTTTTGAAAGAACACTTTGGTAATGAGCACAGGATAGCAACAGCCTACATGGAAAAAGCCTTTCGCTGGCCTGTTGTTAAAGCAGAGGATGTAGAGGCGCTGCAGGAGTTCACGCTGTTCCTAAGAGGGTGCTGCAACGCTATAACAGAGATACAGTACATGGAGGAGATGAACGTTCCATCAAACATGAGGAATGTTATGATGAAATGGCCATACAAGCTGCGGGAAAGATGGAGGTCTACAGCTTGTGAGATACAAGAACGGCAAGGCTACAGGGCCACCTTCCCAGAGATGGTAAACTTTTTGGAGAAACAAGTCAAAATATTGTCTCATCCCATTTTTGGTGACATTTCAGATGCACGACCAAGCATCACATTAAAGCCTGTAGATAAGAGCGCGCCGCTACCCAGGAGCAGCATTAAAGGAAGCAGTTTTGCAATAACCATCGCAACCAACCAAGCTGAAACTGTGCCCACAGTGCACATGATGCCAAAGCAGCCTACCGTAACTAAGGAGTTGTCCTCAGAGGCCTGCCTCTATTGTGAAGAGTCGCATCCATTTTCTAAGTGTTTTAAACTGAATACGATTTCTCAAAGGGAGAAAATTGATTTTCTGAGAGGAAAAGGAATTTGTTTTGGATGCTTGAAGTCTGGCCACATGAGTAAGGAATGCAGAAGTCGTCTGACCTGTGATGAATGCAATCTTAAACACCCGACTATTCTGCATGTCCACAACAACGACAAATTGACCAAGTCACAAGAAACACCAGTCAGTAGTGCACTTGTGTCTCTTCAGGCATGTGGTTGTACTGGGGCCGGAGACCACGACTGTACCCTTTCCATTGTTCCAGTACAGTTGAGATCCAAGAAAGGAAATGGAGTGCTGCAGACCTACGCCTTCTTAGACCCAGGCAGTACAGCAACCTTCTGTACCAACCATCTTATGAAGAAGCTGAATCTACAGGGTACAAAGACCAACATTCTTATGCGCACTATGGGTCAAGAAAAGGTAATTGAAAGCCAAATCCTTTCAGGACTGGAGGTGTCCAAGTTGGATAATGACCACTTTATGGAGCTCCCAGAAACGTTCACACATGAAACAATCCCTGTTTCAAAGAGTAACATCCCTACTCAGCGAGATATTGAAAAATGGGAATATCTGAAGGGTATCAGGATCCCAGAATTGGACGCTGATGTTGAACTTTTGATTGGAGCTAATGCATCAAAACTCATGGAACCCTGGGAAATTATCAACAGCCAAGGTGATGGACCTTATGCCGTGAAGACCCTATTGGGGTGGGTCGTCAACGGTCCTTTGAGGGGTAATAATGGTTGTCAGAGAAGCTGCTCGACCATATATGCCAATAGGACATCCATTGTCAAACTGGAGGAGCTGTTGGTCTCTCAGTACAACCAAGAGTTAAACGAGAAGTCACTGGAGGAGCAGCAGGAGATGTCAAGAGAGGACCCAAGTTTTATGGAGATCTTGGAGAAGTCTATTTGCATGCAGGAAGGACATTACTGCATGGACTTGCCTTTTAAAATGGATGACATCACCATGCCAAACAACAGGTGCATTGTGGAACAGCACCTTCAGAGTCCGAAAATAAAGTGTGAACGGAATAAGGACTACCAAAATGAGTACACAGATTTTCATACTCATGCGAGTGACAGTGGCTACGGAGAAATTGTGCCTCAAGTCCAGTTGGACTACAAAAACGGCAGTGTGTGGTATCGCCCTCATCACTGGGTGTGCCACCCAAAGAAGGAAAGACTGAGAGTGGAAAAGCGAGCACACACCAGATGTAGAATTCTTCCAATCGTCAGTCCCAGTGACCAGTTGGGGTTCTCGTCACCATTCACCTTGCTACCAAAACTGTTGTTGCAAGAAATGTGTCAAAGGAACATGTCTTGGGATGACCCCATACCCCAGACATTCTCACAACGATGGGCAAAGGGCTTGTACGGGCAGTACGGTTGAAGACCAAGACAGGGCAGTTAGAGCGGCCCATATCCAAGCTCTTTCTGCTTCAAGAAGTAGTGTAAGGTCTGGCGGTAAAGGTCACGACCCAACGTTGAGTTACGTGCTGGTAACCTCTGGCTCAGAGAAGAACCAAGAACACTTGTTATAGCTCCTTTTTTCTTCTTTAATGTAATTGTTTTCCACCTTCACATTTGGGGCCGGTGTGTAGGAGCTATTTGATGGTTTTTGTGCTTAGTTTGTAGTTTGTTAAGTTCATCACTGGGTGGCAGCACGGAGCACTGGGTGGCAGCACGGAGCGCATAGGTTTTGAATAAAGGCACAGGTGTATGCTATGTCAATCAAGGTATCTAGGTATGGGTGACGGAGAGATCTCACGGTTTTTACCGCATGAACACACGCACGTACCCTCGCTCGGTTTAAATATTAGTAACAGCATTATGAAATAATTATTGTTTGACTCATCACTTGTATTGTGCTAAATACTTGAATTAAATGGGAACTTCACCCAACGGCAGGTGACACAGACTCGACAATGTGTATTTTCTAAATTGCGCGTCAAAGACGAGGCATCCCCGCACCCAACCGAGCGTCTATCAGAACATCAAGATAGCCGCTACACGGGCCTTCTGTGAGTTGGGACTCTCCTTCCATGTGAGGGAGCCTCCTCAGAGTACAGAGCCTCCTCCTCAGATTGTCAAGGTGAGTGGAACCTCAAGAAGGAGTCCTACTCTATTGTGTGTGTATTCGATTCAATTCGATTATTGAGTGTGTATGGGTTCAGTGCCTCCTCCCCGGAGAGCCCTAAAACCAGACTTTTACATGGCTCAAGGTGCAATATATTCTTTTCAATCTGTACAGCTCGCGTGGGAAGTCTCTCTGGGGATTTCCGTCTCCCTCCTATGGGAGGGTGGTGGGATGTAAAAATGTAAAACATTTTTACCCCCGGCTGTGTAGACTGGGATACATACTGTTGGTGCTTCCTTCTTTTCTATTAAAAAGAGTTGGAGTTAGGAAGTATCACACCCCTCTTGTCGTTCCCCTGGGCGCCTTGGGGATTCAATGACAGGTCTAAATAGCCTGTTCATTGATGTGGTTGTGTCCCGACGCACGCATAGTGCTAGCTCGGGGTGTTCTGTAATCAGGCGACTGACTGGCACGCCTTGGTTGCTTGAGGTTAAAACGGCGTTTTTATAAAGCAACTGGGATGGAGGTTTTTCCTCTTCCGACGACCTGTTTTGGTTGTCGACGGATTCTCGTTCATATCTGGGGGATGATGACGGAATGGATCTGAACATATGTAGAGGGGTCTCACGCCCTGGGGGTGGGCCACCGGGCGCGGTTCGCCCCGAACGTCTGGGTGGCGCCTTCTTTTCATGTTTAAGATCAACACGCATATCTGCCCCTTCTCCTGGAGTAGGCATGTCGGCGTGGTTAGGGCACGGGACTGGTTCTGGTCACGCTGGTCCGGATCAGTTAAACCCGTTGTCCGCCGGGGATGCAGATCTGCTGTTCTGGTACCCTGAGGGACTTGGGCTTTTTTCAGGGGGAAAAATGCCAGGTCGGTCCGGGTGTCACAGGGTTAAGCGCTATGGAGACCCTGGTTGGGTACATTTTGTACTCTGCACTGTCGTAATGGCTTACGGCCATGCCAACCTGTACACGCTCGATCTCGTCAGATCTCGGCCGCTACGCAGGTTGGTCCTGGTTAGTACTTGGTTGGGAGACCGCCTGGGAATACCAAGTACGGTGTGCTTGGGGCTGGTTCTCCATTCTTTTCGCTCCTCTCTCACGCATGGCGAAGAGGGGCCTGTTGGGGTGGTCTTTGACCTCCTCTGGTGACCCTGTGCTTCCCGTATCGCCGGGCCCGGTCCGAAGTAATGTTTCGTCGACCCGTAGGCCTGGGTTAACCCTTTTTTGAAAACTGAAACACTTGTACTGCGGTATAGCCGGTGTATACCCGCAGGTGTGTTTTGGAGTTTTTTCTTGAGGGGTTATAGGAACAACCACCGCATTGGGTAACACCAAGGTGGTTGATTCCCTGGTGTGTTGGAGCAGTGTCAACTCCCGGGTTACCTGGTTGAGGGTGCCCCTGCACGTTCATGACGTCTGCCAATCGTGTCAGCCTTCTCTGCCTCAACCCCTCTGGGTGTTTTTTTTTTTTTAAATGGAGGCTTGGTCATGCAACAACGCCAGCATACGCTCCTTCCGCCGGGGCGGCTGTGTTCAGCTGTCCCCCCTGGCGCCTGTCTCGTCCGCAGTCTCCAGGCTCGGGTTAACAGCCTGTTGCCTGGTTTTTCCCCGGTGCGCTGCCTGCTTCCGTTGGTTAACCTTTTTTGTATGCTTACGGCCATGCTGACTGCCTGTTCTGCAGGGTCAATGTGCCAGGCGGTGGACTATTGGGGGGACAGGGCCCGCTCGGCTGAGGGGCCTTTGTCCGAATACGCTGGCGATGTGGGGGGCGGGGTCACTAAGTGCCCACCTGGTGGGGTCTTGATGCTGGCATCATGGACTTCTCCGGGCCCCCGTTCCAGGGGGTCCAGTCCCTTTGGTGGGTCTGGGCCTTCCTTCGCGCTCCGCTGCTACGGCCTTGCCACGGGGTTGGGTTTGCCCTTGACCCCCTGTGATTCTGGGGGCAGTAACGAGGTTGTTCCCTCCGTTCGTTCCCGGGTGGCATGCGGGTTGTGCGTGTGTGTAGTCGTGGGGTCAGGCCACGGTCTGCTCACCCTGTGCGTTGAGTTGCTTGAGTGCCTCTTCGCACGGTCGGGTCCGTCGCCCTCCCGGGAAACCTCCAATATGGGGGGTGCCCTCCATTAGGGGGGGTCGGGGGGGCTCGGCCCTCCCTGTTCTGATGGTTGTGGGGGGCCTTCAGCGGGGTGTATTTGTCGGCCGGTGGCTCCGCTCGGCCTCCCTATGTGCATGAGTGACGCCGAGCGGATCCACTATGATACAGAACGATAGGTTATGACTAACCAAGTTCTGTTAATAGTGGTGACGCTCGGCGTCCGACGCCGCTGCAGCCCTTGATCTCACCTTGTGGTGAAAGCTTGGGAAGGAGGAGAGCAGGTGACCACACACCTGCTTATGTAGGTAAGCTAACGAGGGGTGTGGTCAGACGAATACTGGCATAAAGGTACATTGTGGAATTTTATTCAGTGCGCATGCACGTATGCGAGATAGTGCATGAGTGACGCCGAGCGTCACCACTATTAACAGAACTTGGTTATAGTCATAACCTATCGTTAGTTTTAATGATGTATGATGTATGATGTATATAACCTAGTTATATGAGTACTGGCTGAGCGTCTCGCTCTTTCGCCATACCGAGATATACCTCATCTCCAGTACCTACTGTACTAAATGAAAGAAAACAAAACACCCTTGCACTTGACCAGGCCCCGCCCCAGTGACCTACTATAAGTCACCAGGCGTGGTCATACTCGCCCTTCCTCTGGAAGAGTTTTCCATCAGAAAACCCCCCCCAAGGGACCTCAGGGGGCGCTAAAGAGCGAGAGGCTCAGCCAGTACTCATATAACTAGGTTATATACATAACCTATCGTTATATGGTCGTACTGGTGAATCGCGTCTCGCTCTTTCGCCATACCGAGATATGGGGACAGAGCAGACGCGAGGACCGACAAATGTACCCCCTGAGGACCCGCAAGCCCTACACCAGGGGGGAGGGGAGTCCCGTCACCCCCCCTTCCTAGTGAAGAGGGGGCGGCAGTCAACTCCACCCAAGTGCGAAAAAGAGGGAACTAGAAACCTCTAACGCACAGCACAGGTGGGACCACGTGTGACACAACACCTTATGGCACACAACCACACATCCCTGCTAACCCACCGACAGGCGGGACGCAGGGGAGGTTCCAGACCTCAGAACCGCCTGGGAGACAGAACCCCCAGTCCGGTCCATGAGGCCGCAGCACAGATGTCCTCCACCGAGGCCCCTCCTAACAGGGCGGCAGAGGCCGCCACCCCACGAGTGGAGTGCGCCCTGATACCCCCAGGGGGCGCCAGCCCAGCCAACGTGTAGCAAAGGGCAATGCCCTCGCACAACCAATGGGACAGGCGCTGTTTCGACAGTGCCTTACCAGCGCGAGAGCCACCGTAACAGACAAAGAGCTGATCGGTAGCCCTGAGGTCCTGAGTCCGGCTGAGGTAAACCCCCCAAGCCCGGATCAGACACGACAGGTGAAGGCTCGCCTCTAACTCACGAGCGTGAGGAGGCGGATGAAATGCCTGAACCACAATATCCCTGGAGCGAAAAGAGCTCTGGATATTTTTTGGCACGAAGACTGGATTAGGCCTCAGAGTTGCACCGCTATTGACATGAATAGGCCGCACCGAGAGAGTACAGAGCTCACCCACGCGCTTAGCGGAGGTGATGGCCAGCAGGAACGCAGTCTTGAAAGACAGCTGTTCCAAAGGCGCCTGCTCAAGAGGCTCAAACGGGGCCTCGGACAACCAGCCGAAGACCAATTGAAGGTCCCAACTCGGAGACAGAGAACGTTTCACCGGCTTAAGGTGCCGAGCGCCAAGCAGGAAACGCTTCACAAGAGGGTGGCTGAACAACGTAACGCCCTCAAACCCCTCATGACAAGAGGATATAGCCGCAGCATATACCCTCACCGTCGAAGCCGACAGTCTATCAAAAATAGACTGAAGGAAGGTAAGGACAGCGTCCAGGGGGCAGGACACCGGGTCCCAGCCCCCCACCTTACACCACTCTTGGAAAATACGCCACCTACCCGCGTAAACCGCGATAGTGGAGGGAGCATGCGCGATCCGGATGGTGTCGACCATAGAAAGGTCCATCCTCTCCAGACTCACCCTCTCACCAGCCAAACCATCAGCGGCTGGCCCAGCACAGGGACTGCCACAGAGACCCGTGCGCTTGAGAGAGGGCCCGCGATGACCAAGGAACAGGCCACGGCGGGGCTACCAAGAGCTGGATCAGGACCGGGAACCACACAGCTGCGCCCCGGTCCGGCGCAATCCCAACGTATCCGCACCAACAACTGACCTATCAGATGTATGGAGGGAAAGAATCCCAGGCGGCCACGGCATCGGTTCCAGACCTCAGGGTGAGGACCGCCCCGCGACATCACACCTGTACCCACATTCACCCTGCCGGGGATGTGGAGAGCCCTCAGGCTGCGCAGATGGAGAACGCCCATAGCCAGCCGACCGCCGCCCGGTGCAGACGGGGGGAGCGTACTCCTCCCTGTCTGTCGATATACAACGCTGACGTCGTATTGTCCGTCCTGATCAAACACTGTTTGAGGACCAGAAGGACCGCCTTCAATACCAACACATTGAACGTAGCGCAGACCGGGCAGCATGGTCTTGCCAGCTGCCCCCTACCCAGTGAGGGAGGCGTCGGTGAAAACCGTGACGTGTGACAGCCTACTGCCCATGGGGACCCCCCTGGTGAAGACCCCAGGCCCTCACCAGAGGGTGAGGTCCCCCAGTACTGACACGGGAACCTTAGCCGCTTCCACTTGCCTCTCACCGGGTCTATTTCCATACTGGAAAAACCACCTCCGTATCCTCCTCATGAGGTGAAGAGGAGGCCAAGAGGGACCACGGAATGAGCAGATGCCATCATACCGAGCAGGCGTATCACGGACAGCGCCGTAACCGTCCTAGGACGGAACCTCCTGAGCATGTCGATAACATGCTCTGAGAGGAATGCCCATAATACTCCACCCGTTGACTGGGAAGAGGAGTACTCTACTTCCAGTCTACAGCAAACCCCAGGCTGGTGAGGAATTCCACCACCTGCCTGGTATGAGACCTGACGATCCACCTTGACCGCCAAGGACCAGAACGTCGTCAGGGCAGAATACACTTCGTAACCCCTGACGACGCAGAGGCCCCAGTGCGGCCTCCATGCACTTGGTGAGGATGCGGGGAACGGCAGCCTCTGGTACTCATACGCTAAACCCTGCAAAGGAAGCGTAGGTACAGTAAGCCCTAGGATGGAAGATCAGGGATGCGAATACATCCTACAGGTCTATGGAGGAGAACCAGGCCCCTAACTGACAGTGTTCAACAGGTAGGAGACGGTCCAAAATGCTGAACCTTCCCATGGGACAGGTCCAGCAT
This sequence comes from Notolepis coatsorum, assembly GCF_963971535.1. NCBI lineage: Eukaryota > Metazoa > Chordata > Actinopteri > Aulopiformes > Paralepididae > Notolepis > Notolepis coatsorum. The sequence continues at coordinate 67,371,334 of NC_140167.1, read as the reverse complement.
GGGTCTGACACCCCCCCCTCCCGATTTCTCGGGCACCAGAGAATACCGGGAGGAAAACGCCACGACGATGGCTTGCTTCGCCCACAGAGATTGGATCTCGTGGACCAGAGCTGTCACTGCTGGTGACCCTGAAAATAGGGTCTGTACCAAACCCGAAAACGGGTGGGGTTGTGTAAATACAAGTCCCCACCTCAGCGTTCTCTCCATCCACCTCGACATATGGTACTGCTGTAGCCATATGTGATGATACTCCCAAACGCACCCGCCGCCATTTGGCGCTGGTCCGCTAGGAACTGTAGATAGGCGGCCCGGTCCCACCCGCTGTGCGTAGCCAACCCTGGATCCGCTAACCGTGCGAGCAGAACGTTCCGTGGAGTCGGGACATCGGACCCTGACACGACCCACGAGGCAATCGCACCCAAGGGGGGACCCCGACAGAAAGGGCCGGTTTGATACGGGGGAAGCTGACATCATACTAGGTGACAAAAGCTCCCCCACTGAACACCCCTCCAGAACATGCTGAGGAGTTGTTCTGCAGCTGGACATGCAAGGTGTGAGGCCCCCATGGGTTCCTACACACCGTAGCCCTGCAGTGATATTACTACCACCCAAATCACGCACGCCTGCCAGACCACTGCCGATCTTGCGGGAGTGTGAGGCACCAACATGACACCCGGCCTGGCGAAGGCGAGGTCGGGGAAGCCAGCACTGTTTGCCTCAAAAAGGTCTCGAGCCCCCCTGCTGACAACACTTATAGTTGACAGATGTAACACCAGGCTCAACCAAACACAGCTTATGGTGTGGGAGCCGCTTGACAGCACAACATTCTCACGGACAGACCCAGTCTCAGCCATCAACTGGGTGTCAGCCCCTGTCCCCATGAGAAGTGAACGTGGGGCCGCCTGCGCTTCATTGAAGACACGCGGCCCGCAGCCAAAGGAAACAAATCAGAGCCCCTTTTCCACTGGTGTTGGGGAAGGGAGTGACCGGAGAGTGGGCTGCACACAGCCGGACGGCGACGTTTTTTTAGGGCGTGCTCATCCAATGTAGCCGATCCCTCGGCCGCCAAGGCTGTCGGCCTTGTGGACACCTGTTGACATTGAGCCCAGGGTACCTCAGGCGGGGGAAACATGGCCGCTGGTCGAGGGCCTCGCCACAGCCGCTGGCGAGGCTGTGCTCTCACCTCTGGCTGCGCGGTGTGAGGCGGTGTGGGGCCTAGGACAAATACCGCCCGCGCTCCAGCGGAAGACCAAAGATCCTCTGCGGAGAGGGGAGCCCTGAGGAGGGAAAAATTCGTTTTAACTTCTCACCCCATCAAAGGGAGACCAATCCAACCAAGATGTCTGTAAACAAGCGTTGACAGCATCCTAGCCCTCCCTGCGGTTATAGCTTGCGGCTAGGTCAAAGCTAATAACGTCAACAACCTTGCGCGATGTTTCAACGTCGGCTGGCCCTCATGGCCCCACCACCAGACACCATTTTTGACAGAAAAAACAGCAATGCGAACAAAGTTACTAATCGCTGCTAATTCTATACCGTGGCAGTACAGGCTTAACAGCCCACCAGCCACCCGCCGGGCCGACCCACCTCATGGCGTCGGCCGGGCGGGGCACTGTTTCAACATGCCAGAGGCAAAGGACTGATGCCACCTGCTTCATAAACACGGCGCACCAGTGGTGGTTGCAACCAGCAACCTCCACTGTGGTGTGCACCCATAAAGGGGTTAATGAATAAATGAACTAAAAACACCACCAATACACTGTAGAATGGGCTAGCCCATACACACAACGTTAAGGGGATGCGGACCAGAGAAACCAGTCCCGCATACCATTCATAATATTCACAAAAAGAACACCAGCCCTAGACCTCAGCCCATTCACCCATGAAAAAGGTAAACAAACCCCCGTAATACTCCCAACAGTAGACACCGATTGACCGTCAGCATGAATGGTTAAGAGGAGGGAAGACCTTTTAGAAAGACATCCCTCAGCGGGGAATCAAAACAGAAACAGTAACCCAGCATATAGCATAGCGTTAGCCGCACGCTCCAGGATAACCGGGAAAACAACAACGTTTACCCAGATATCCTGCCCCTTGCGCCAATATACAACTCGTTGTCTCCCGGGACAACTCGAGCAGCATCACCAACGCCAGCATTGTTATGCCTAGTGGCGCAGATCCTACCTGGACGCGAGTTAGCCCGATAGCTACACATCACGTGACGTCCCTCTATCTGCTGTCAACAAGACGAGGAAACCCCAGGACAGGCCCGACGCGGAGATGCATCGAGATGCATCCAGCTGCAGGACCACAGAACCCATACGAGTGCCGTTGGAACATGCCGAGAAGATTCCAGGGGCTGGAAAATCTCCGGCATTGTTCAATTTCTCTCTGCTTTTCATAACGCTAGTTACACAGGGTGCAAAGCACGGCCATGATGGAAAACGAAAAAAGAGGAAGGGCGAGTATGACCACGCCTGGTGACTTATAGTAGGTCACTGGGGCGGGGCCTGGTCAAGTGCAAGGGTGTTTTGTTTTCGTTCATGTAGTACAGTAGGTACTGGAGATGAGGTATATCTCGGTATGGCGAAAGAGCGAGACGCGATTTGCCAGTACAACCATATAACACTCGCTTAACAGTTATGGTTAGACATAAAGTTAGTTTAAGGTTAGGGTTTGATCCCCAGCATGGGAACTTAAATGTTTTCTGAAAAATGTAATATATATTGTATATATGTAATATATACTTATTTGTAATATATACGTGTTACTGTACGTGTTACTGTACATTTTCAATACAATACATGAATATATAACTTATGGCTATAACATAACGTACATTATGTAAATGTTTTCCTTTGGTCGATTAATACTTTATTTACATATTTTAAGTGAGATCGTGCTCAAATAATACCATTGCTCCTCTGAAAACTGGTTCTTCATCTCAGGTAATCAGTTATATTAGTCGTACTGGCGAATCGCGTCCTGCTCTTCGCCATCGAGATATACCTCATCTCCAGTACCTAGTGTACTCCATCAACGAATAAAAAACAATACACCCAGCACCTGCCAGGCCCCGCCCTAGTGACGTACTATATAGCACTAGGCGTGGTCACCACTCGTTCTTCCTCTATTTTCGTTTCCATCATAGCGGATGCGTGCACCCTATGCAACTAGTTGTCATGAAAAGTTTAGAGAAATTGCGTAATATTGAGTGCTTACCGGAGATTTGCCTACCCCTGGAATCTTCGCACGACACGTCGGGTCTATCCTGATGTTTCCTCGTCTTGTGGCAGCAGATCGAGAAACAGCGTGCAAGGTTTGGCTATCGAGCCGGCTCGTACACAGGTAGGCCCTGTGTCATCAGGCATTAATGCTAGTGTTAGTAATGCTGGTTGTTTTGTTACACAACCGAGTTGTGTGTCGGCGCCAGGGGCGAGATGTTTTGGTGAACGTTCCCCTGAAGTGGACGTTTTCCAGGCGATCCTGGAGCGCGCTGCTAACACTAATGCTATAATACTGGGTCACTGTTCTAATGTTCCCCGCCGTGGGATGTTGCCGCTTTTCCCTCCTCTTAACCGGTTCATTGATGAAGGTCAGTCGGTAGCTAATGTGGGGGGTTTTGCTGAGTCCTATTTACCCTTTTTACGGGTGAATGGGTTGACAACAGGGTGCAGGGCGGATGTGCCGTGGCTAGGTAGCCAGGTAGCATCGATCCTGTGCCCCGGCGGGGTTGAACGGTGTCCCACCCGGAAGCCGACGCTTCAGAGCGAGTCGGCCCGGCGGGTGGCAGTATGGACTGATGAGAGTTATACTGCTACAGGATGGAATTTAGCGGCGGCCAGTGTTGTGGCTCAGCTGACTGTTTTTCTGTCCACATTAGCGTCGGGTAGTGGGGCTACAGGACCAGCCGACGCTGAAAACATTTTTGCATGTTTTTGGTGTTATAGAGATCTTGAATCAGTCGCAAGCTATAACTGCGGGGAGGATTAGGATGCTATCAACGCTTGTTAATAGGCATTTCTGGTTGGAGCAATCTCCTCTTGGGGAAGAAGAAAGGTTTTCTCTCCTCACGGCTCCTTTTTCTACAGAGGGACTCTTTGGTCGTTCTGCGGAGACGCAGGCGGTTGTTGACCTAGGTCCCACACCGCCTCACGCTATGCAGCCAGAGGTTGGAGCACGGCCTCGTCAGCGACTGTGGCGAGGCCCTCGACAGGCGGCCATGTTTCCCCCGCCAGTGGTACCCTGGGCGGAGAGTCAACAGGGGTCCACAAGGCAGACAGCCTTGGCGGCCGAGGGATTGGCCTTGTTGGATGTACTCGGCTTAGAATATACAAGCCGTCGCCATTCTGCCGCGAACAGCCCGTTCCCCGATCACTCCTTTCCCCGTCACCAGCGGAAGAGGGGCTCTGATCGTTTTCCTTTGGCTGCGGGCGGCGAACCTTCTTTGAAGCGCATGCTGCCCCACGTTTCGCTTCTCATGGGGACAGGGGCTGACACCCAGTTGATGGCTGAGCCTGGGTCTGTCCGGGAGAATGTTGTGCTGTCACGTGGCTCCCGCACCACACGTTGTGCGATTGGTGAGCCTGGTGTTACGGCTGCCACTATTTACAGTGGTCAGCAGGGGGACTCGAGGTTACCCCGACCTCGCCTTCGCCAGGCAGGGTCACGTTGATGCCTCCCACTCCCGCGAGATCAGCAGTGGTCTGCAAAGAAGAGGCGTGCGTGATTTGGGTGGTAGCAATATCACTGCAGGGCTACGGTGTGTAGGAACCCATGGGGTCCTCACGCCTTGCATGTCTGGCTGCGGAACAACTCCTCAGCATGCTCTAGAGGGGTGTTCAGTGGGGGAGCGTGTGTCAACTAGTTTGATGGCAGCTTCTCCTGTATCAAACCGGCCCTTTCTGTCGGGGTCCCCCCTTGGGTGCGACCGCCCTGTCCGCTTTGGCGGGTTCAGAGGCTACGCACAGCGGGAGGGACCGGGCCACCTATCTGCTGTTCCTTGCGGTCCAGCGTCAGTTGACGGCGGGTGCGCTCTGGGATTATTATCACATATGGTGACAAGAATGCCGTTTGTTGAGATGGGTAGACTGAACGTTGAGGCTGGGGCTTGTTTTGCAGTTTGCACAACCGCACCCTCCGTTCTCAGGTTTGGTGCAGACCCTATTGTCAGGGTCAGCAGCAGTGACAGCTCTGGCCAACGAGATCCAATCTCTGTTGGCGAATCAGGCCGTAGTCGTGGTCCCGAGAGAGGACGCGATGTCAGGCATCTACTCCCGTTATTTTCTGGTGCCCAAAGAAACGGGAGAGGTCAGACCTATACTGGATCTGTCCGCGTTCAATCGTCTGATTGTGGCGAGACCATTCAGAAAGTTGACCGTCAAACACCTGCTACTTGCTGTCAGGGTAGGAGACTGGTTCACCTCCATAGACCTGAAGGATGCGTTTTTTCACATCCCGATTTTCCCTCCTCACAGGAAATACCTACGGTTCCTGTTTCAGGGCGTAGCGTACAAATACCAGAGGTTGCCGTTCGGCTATTCTCTGGCTCCCCGCACATTCACCAAGTGCGTAGAGACTGCGCTGGAGCCTCTACGTTGTCAGGGGATACGAATTCTATTCTATCTCGACGACATTCTGCTCCTCAGCCGGTCGGAGGAGGTCGCCAGGTCTCATACCAGGCTGGTGGTGGAATTCCTCACCAAGCTGGGTTTTGCTGTGAACTGGAAGAAGAGTACGCCTCTTCCCAGTCAACAGGTGGAGTACTTGGGCTTGACTCTGAGGTCAAGACCCATGATTGTAACCCTCTCGGAGCAACGGAGGGTGTCTATCCTCCACGCGCTCGGGGGTTTCCGTCCTGGAAAGACGGTCACGGCGCTGCAAGTGATGCACCTGCTCGGTATGATGGCATCTGCTCACGCGGTGGTCCCTCTTGGCCTCCTCTTCATGAGGAGGATACAGAGGTGGTTCTCCAGTATGAGAACAGACTCGGTGAGGGACAAATGGAAACGTTTGACGGTTCCTTTGTCAATATGGGGGGATCTCGCCCATTGGAGGAGGCCTGGTATCCTCACCAATGGGGTTCCCATGGGCAGCAGGCGTTCACACGTCACGGTCTTCACCGACGCTTCCCTCACGGGTTGGGCAGGGACGTGTCGGACCGACGCAGTGGGGGGCAGCTGGACGATCCATGCTGCCCGGTCTACCCTGCACATCAATGTGTTGGAATTGAGGGCGGTCCTCCTGGTCCTCAGACGGCTCGCCCACCTGGTGGTAGGCGAGCACGTTATGGTCAGAACGGACAGTATGACGACAGCGGCGTATATCAACAGGCAGGGTGGAACACGCTCCACCTGTCTGCACCGGGCGGCGGTCGAACTCTGGCTATGGGCATCTCGCAGTCTGCGCAGTCTGACGGTGCTCCACATCCCTGGCAAGGAGAATGTGGGCGCGGATATGATGTCTCGGGGCGGTCCTCGTCGCGACGAGTGGGAACTGCGCCAAGACATAGTCAGGCAGATCTGGGATCGCTTCCGGGAAGCTTCAGTGGATCTGTTTGCGAGCAGACAATCTCACAAGTGCCCCTTGTGGTTCTCGGTCAGTCGGGAAGACAATCCTCCCTTGGGGGTGGATGCCTTCTCGATGTATCCATGGCCACCCGGGCTTCTGTACGCCTTTCCCCCCATACAACTGTTGAGTCAGTTGTTGGAGCGGGTACGGAGGGAGCAGGAGCAGGACCGTGATCCTGGTTGCGCCGGACCGGGGCACAGCTGTGTGGTTCCCGGTCCTGATCCAGCTACTGGTAGCCCCGCCGTGGCCTGTTCCTTGGTCGGCGAGGGCCCTCTCTCAAGCGTACAGGTCGCTGTTTCAGCCCCCGGTGATGCGCCAACCTCTGATGGTTTGGCTGGTGAGAGGGTGAGTCTGGAGAGGATGGACCCTTCTGTGGTTGACACCATCCGGAATGCGCGTGCTCCCTCCACTATCGCGCTTTACGCGGGTAGGTGGCGTATGTTCCAAGAGTGGTGTAAGGCGGGGGCAGGGACCCGGTGTCCTGCCCCCTGGATGCTGTCCTTATTTTCCTTTAGTCTCTCCTTGATAGACTGTCGGCTTCGACGGTGAGGGTATATGCGGCGGCTATATCCTCTTATCATGAGGGGTTTGAGGGTGTTGTATTGTTCAGCCACCCTCTTGTGAAGCGTTTCCTGCTTGGCGTTCGACGCCTTAAGCCGGTGAAACGCTCTTTGGCTCCGAGCTGGGATCTTCAATTGGTCCTCGGTCGGTTGTCCTTGGCTCCGTTTGAGCCTCTTGAGCAAGCGCCGTTGGAACAGCTGTCGTTCAAGACTGCGTTCTTGCTGGCCATCACCTCTGCTAAACGCGTGGGTGTGCTTTGTGCTCTCTCGGTGCGGCCCGAGTGTCTGTCTATTCGTTATGATAGCGGTGCCACTCTGCGGCCTAAATCCAGCCTTCGTGCCAAAAAATATCCGGAGTTCTTTCCGCTCCAGGGATATTATGGTTCAGGCGTTTCATCCGCCTCCTCACGCTAGTGAGTTGGAGGCGGGCCTTCACCTGTCATGTCTGGTCCGGGCTTTGGGGATTTACCTCAGCCGTACTCAGGGCCTCAGGGCTACCGATCAGCTCTTTGTCTGTTATGGTGGCTCTCGTGCTGGTAAGGCACTGTCGAAACAGTGCCTGTCCCATTGGTTGTGCGAGGGCATTGCCCTTTGCTACACGTTGGCCGGGCTGGCTCCCCCTGGGGGCGTCAGGGCGCACTCCACTCGTGGGGTGGCGGCCTCTGCCGCCCTACTGGGTGAGGCCTCGGTGGAGGACATCTGTGCTGCGGCTTCATGGTCCTCACCGGGTCCCTTCGTAAGGTTTTACCTCATGGACATGACCGGGGTTCTGTCTCCCAGGCGGTTCTGAGGTCTGGGACCTCTCCTGCTTCCCGTCCTTTGGTGGGGTAGCAGGAGTGTGTGGGTGTGGGCCACAATGTGTTGTGTCACACGTGGTTCCGCCTGTGCTGTGCGTTCAAGAGGTTCTAGTTCCCTCTTGTTCGCACTCGGGTGGAGTTGACTGCCGCCCCCTCTTCATTAGGAAGGATGGGGTGACGGGACTCCCCTCCCCCCTGATGTGGGCTTTCGGGTCCTCAGGGGGTGCATTTGTCGGTCCTCGCGTCTGCTCTGTCCCCATATCTCGATGGCGAAGAGCAGGACGCGATTCGCCAGTACGACTAATATAACAATAGGTTATGTATATAACCTAGTTATATGAGTACTGGCTGAGCGTCCTGCTCTTAGCTTGCCCTGAGGTCCCTTGGGGAAACTTTTCTTTGGAAACGGTGTTTTCCGAGGAAGAGCGAGTGGTGACCACGCCTAGTGCTATATAGTACGTCACTAGGGCGGGGCCTGGCAGGTGCTGGGTGTATTGTTTTTTATTCGTTGATGGAGTACACTAGGTACTGGAGATACGTGGGGTACGTGGGGTATGTCTGGGAGTGCTTGCATTCTTTCATTTATTTGCATTCATCTAAAAAATGTTTGGACCCTATGGTGTTCTTGTTCTGTTCTTGACTTATTGTTATGTTGTCTTCTTGACTTGTTTAAAGAAGACCTGTACGGCCCATGGGGACATTAACGTGTGTTGTCGGGCCCTATAAATAAATTTGATTTGATTTGATTTAGATGAGGTATATCTCGATGACGAAGAGCAGGACACTCAGCCAGTACTCATATAACTAGGTTATATACATAACCTATCGTTATGTGGTTCTTCATCTGAGGTGCTCATTGACCTGTTTTCATGCAGGTCCATGAGATTGACTAGATCAGCAAAGTTTAATATAAACCAAATGAGAAATGTGCAAGTTATTGTTTTGATGGACAAAATAATACACACACAAATGCGTGTACACACAAGCAATTACAATACCCCCTTTGAGCACAGCTGTGATCTGTTTCTGTTTACATTTTGAAATGATTCAATTGAAAGTGAAATCGCCTACCCCCAATATCTCACATTATAATTAAAAACAAAACAGGAAAGAAATCAAAGAAAATGTAAGTATATATACTTAAGTATATATAAATTGATCTATCTCAAACCTGCGCTCTTTTCTTGATCCTCCAATCACAACTGTTGCTTCTCTCTGCTTCCCTCGGACAAAGAGAAGCAACAGTTGTGATTGGAGGATCAAGAAAAGAGGGCAGGCTTGAGATAGGTCAATTACTCATAGTCTACCTTGTCGAATGGCGCAGGAGTATCTCTGGACCTTCACTTCAGTATCAGCTACGTAGACAGACACCTCACACTCTCCATACACCTATGGCGCACGCACGCACACACACACACACACACACACACACACACACACACACACACACACACACACACACACAGTGACACACACACACACACACACACAAACACACACACAAACTTTTTATACAGATCATATCACATACCACCATGCATGCAGCTTACAGTAAGACTACGCTATAGAGCCAACTGGTACTTACTGGGACGGCAGCAATATCTTTGACCTTGCATTGTTTCCATGGTTTCCTGCTGGTCACATGACACACTGTCTCCAAGATGTCTATGGTCAATTTGTACTTCATCCCTCCCTTCTGATAAACAGGGATGTGAGCGAGAGAGAGAGAGAGAGAGAGAGAGAGAGAGAGAGAGAGAGAGAGAGAGAGAGAGAGAGAGAGAGAGAGAGAGAGAGAGAGAGAGAGAGAGAGAGAGAGGGAGAGAGGGAGGGAGAGATATCATCACATGACAAAATCTGTCTCTGCATTTAGAGCCACGGTCACACTGATTGCAATAACAAAAACTCAATATACAAAGTACATGCCGAGTCTAACGCAAGGATCCCATATCTCCAAGGGAAACAGGTCAGGAATGGTTATTAACCAAATGTGCTGTTAGTCTTGACGGAAATTGTCATTTAGATGGGTTATTATCCCTGAGCTCGCACACACGTTGTATGGCCTCATAATGTCAGAGCCCCATTCATTGTCTTTGGAGCAGCCCCAGATGTTACATCCCAGTGACATCATCGATTGAAGGGCTCTCTCTCACTTGATTTATTTTTAGGACAGAGCAGTGCATGTTCGTTCATAAGTACTAACATGTGCATTTTTTAAATGGATGGCATTCCCCTTTAATTTGCACAAATTAAAACGAGGAAGCCAGTCAGCGGTGTTTGGTGAACTCTTTGTTCAATTGCTCATCTGATATCTCCTGCCGTCACCTGCACCAAGAAGAACTAATAAGGACTGACAATGATGTGAGGCATAAATCTGCTGAATCTACAAATTCCTTATATGGAATGGATTGGAATTTGAAACGTATGGAATCCTTAAGGCCCCCCAAGTTTGAAACCCGCATTTCACTATGATGCCCCTCTAGCTCATGATTGATTGATTGATTGAACATTTTATTAACAGATTGCAGAATGGGTACAATACAGTACAGCTCAATACACACAATTGGGCAGGGGTGAGGTGGGTTCTAGGAGTAAGGTCAAGCAGTAGTCTGACCAGTTTGTTTTGTGATGTTTGTAATCTTGTTTTTAGCGCCTTTGAGGTGCTTTGGTACCATGAGGTGCAAGCATAGTCGTAGTACCCTTGAATGAGTGCTCCTGCCAGAGTCTTCAGGGTATTCTTGTTTACCAGAGAGGAGATCCGGTACAAGAATCTAGTTCGTTGGTTGACTTTTTTTATTACATTGGATGCCTTTTTGTCACAGGAAAGATTTGCCTCTAGGATGGAACCCAGGTATGTAATTTCATCTTTCCTTGTGACAATATTGTCACCCACTGTAACTGAGAAGCCGTCGGTCTTGCTGAGTTTGTTATTTGAACCGAAGAGAATGGACTCTGTTTTCCCCAGGTGTAATGATAGTTTGTTATCAGCGAGCCAGGTGCAGATTCTGCCGAGTTCCGAGCTGAGGGTTTTTTCAACCTGTAACTTGTTCTTGTCAGAGACCAGCAGGGCTGAGTCGTCCGCGAACAGGAACAAGTTGCAGTCACAAGCTGACGACATGTCATTTGCATAAATTAGGAACAGTAGCGGTCCTAGTATGCTTCCTTGTGGAACACCACAGCTCACTGGGAGGGGGGGGGATAGGGTACCGTTTACCTCCACCATCTGTTCTCTCCCCTCCAGGTAGGATTGCATCCAGCTCACTGATAGACTATCAAAACCAATTGCTTTTTAGCTTGTCAATCAGAATGGAGTGATTGACAGTGTCGAAGGCCTTTTGTAGGTCCAGCATGAACAGTCCTTAAAGCTTAAGATTCTCCCCTCTGTTCCACCCTTTGTCAATCAAGTTGTACAAATTGTTTTAATTTATCTTTTTGCCTCATCTTGTTGTCTTATTTTTATGATTTTATATGCTTTTTTTCTATATGTACACTCGACGTGACTGAAAATGACACCTCAGTGGCATTTTCGAGTTTAAATAAAGGTTTAAAATTAAATAAAATCTATATATAAGTGTGTGTGCATGTCTGCATGTACATGTGTGTGTTTGTCCTCACCTCTTCAGCAACTGTGTGTGAGACATCGTACAACCTGTTGAGGCTGAAAATGTATCCCTCTGATCGATCCCGGTTGATCTGCTCCAGCGCTTCCTCTCCCACCCTCACCGCCTCCGGGCCGTTACAGCCTGCCTCGTCTGGCCCGGCGGAGGCCCCCTGTCCCGGTGCCGCTACACACAGCAGGACCAGCAGGCCTACAGGCACACCCATCCTGAAACACACACACACACACACACATACACATACACACACACACTAGCCCCCTGGGTAAAGGTGATACCTTCTCTCCTTTTTAACCTTAGTGATTGGCTTTGGTAGCTTTTCAACTAACTAATAAATTATTAAATGCCAATTAGCGTGGTTTCGGCATTAACGGTCATAATGCTTGCCTGACAGCTACAGCGAAGGCCAGGGAGTGAACAGCAGTGTTTGACTCAGGCTCTGGATAACTATGGGAGCCCAAAGTCTTTTGGACTTTGTTTTTTTCTCAGAGGACAAGCAAACAGCTGTTATCTGCTTTGGGCTCCGGTTGACATACAACATAGGATCATAGGGCACTAGGTCTGCTTGCGTATGTTTGAGCATGTGTGTCTGTGTGTAAGATATACAGGTGGCTACAGGGGTCCAGGCCACTGACCCTTTGCCCTCTTTGGCTGAGATGTCCTTCTGGACAAATTTGAGAAACAGGTTGATGTTGAAACCTGCAGGGCACCATCTGCCTGCCGCACCACCGCCGGTGCCTGAGTACCAGCTGGAGTTGGAGTTGCTCACAGAGTAAAGAGATGCCACCTGGTGGTCATTGGTACAAACAACACCCATTGGTAGAATTCCCAAGAAGGCACCATTCATCTTTCTGCACTAAAATGTGTTGGAACTTGGAACTGTTGACTACTGTACTTGTTTTCACCTACAATCTATACTTTCTGAAACACTATGTATGTCATATATTTATATGACAGGGGAGGGCACAGTGTGCACTTATTATATGTTCTTCACATAAAATTAGCCAAGGCCAATGAGTCTCAGGCAAAAAATAATTATAAGATAAGATATTCCTTTATTGATCCCCTTGGGAAAATCTGGGAATTAATTGTATTGTTTTTAGTAAACATTCAAAATGGGTCCCACAGACCTGTAGAGACCACACAAGGGTTACATTTACATTTAGTCATTTAGCTGACGCTTTTATCCAAAGCGACTTACAAGTTCTGAACGACAAGTCAGCAGGAAGGGTACAACTCTATCAGCTGAGTAACAATGATCAAACAGTGCTGAAACTCGGGTGCTGCAGTATTGAGTGCATACAGTAGACATACAGTAGACATATTAGTATATAGGAGTGCATGGTAGTATATGAAAGTAAAGTACTGTAAGAAGGTTAGTGCTTTAAAAAAGAAAATGTTAGATATTGATTGAAGAAGTGTGTTTTTAGTCGAAAGCGAAAGATTGGTCGGGATTTGGCTGTCCTAACTGTGGTGGGAACTTGAAGTTCGTTCCACCATTGTGGAGCGAGGACCGAGAATAGGTGGCTTCTCTTTGATGACCCTCCCGGAGCTCGGATAGGAGTTAAGTACAGTAAGTGGGTCTGAGGCAGCCAGAGGATGTAGAGCGGAGGGGTCTTCAGGGTGTGTAGTTAGAGACCATTGACCGGAGGTAGACCGGTTAAATAGAACACTGATAAACGTCTCAACCTCGTCATGAAAGACACAATAAGCAAACAAATATTAGAACATATATCAATATAGACCTAAATAATAATAATAATAATAATAATAATAATAATAATAATAATAATAATAATAATAATAATAATAATAATAATAATAATAATAATAATAATAATAATAATAATAATAATAATAATAATAATAGGCCTAGATTTTTATTCTATAATGAATTCCATTAGCATGAGCACCAAACCACACCATGTGTAAAATGGTCACGAGAGAGGCTGGACTTCTACACCTTTTCTCAGGAGCCTGTCACACAGTCAAGATGAACTCAGGTTGAAAGTCTGAATACACTATCTTGAGACACGCCTCCATGTGGAGGATACCACTCCCAGGTGTGCAACTGGTATTGAGCCATAGTTGGGGGCCTTAGGGCTATATTAGGCTATGTTCGTGCAAATTTGTGCAAAAGCACCAAATTTGGTCCAGATGTAGCTCAGAGTATGTTCTAATGATTCAGCCAGGGCGCCCGAGCCAGCGACCACCGGGGTCACCCTGGTGGCCAAATCAATATGGCCGCCCCCCGAAAAAGGTTTCGGCTAAAACTTTTGAACCAAATGAGCTTCAAATTAAAACTTTGTGTCTATATTATGTTTCTTGGCCATTAGAAACACATTGGAATGCTTATATTTATAATTGGGTGTGTCTGGACCCCTAATTTGCATATTTCCAAGATGGCGGTTCCCCGAAAATGAGTTTTTACCTTAACTTTTCCGTTTCCGTTTCAATATTGATCCATTTTGAATGTTGTGGATCATGTGGGAGGGCCAGACTTCCTGAACTTAAGGGCAGTTAGTGTTACAGGGTCAACTGCGCCCCCCTGTGGCTATGATGTGAATTTAAAAAAGCTGATCATGCTTGTGTGCAAGTCATAAAGATGAACAACAGCTGAACAACAGCTTAACTACTATTTCCTTCCTCAAGTAAGTAATAATTCATCATTCATCATCAGTCATTTTCATAATCTTACAATAATTCCAGGAAATGTATCCTGCTCTCTCTGCATCACACAACATTAGCTAGCTAGTTAGCTGGCTAGCTAGTGTTCTACAGTAGCTAGCTATCAAGATAACAATGACTGATGCCTTCTTCTGTTTACACAATGAACACAGCCCTTTGTCATATGCATTTTTATCATTTCAATTTATAGGAGCCCTCCTGAAAATAAGGGATACTCCTATTTCAGTTGTCTACAACTACTATTTCCTGCAATGACAACATTTAGGCAACACTTTCCTATCTCACGTAAGTCATGTGTACTATGTCATTTCTTATTTTGATGTATTTAACCCTCCAGCCAACCTTCAAAAAACTCCCACCTGTCTCCCTAGTGACGGAAACTGCGATCTCAGTAAAACATATATTTTTCATTGTTCCAATTTACCCTAACCATAACCCTAACCCTAAAGAAAAGAATGGTTAAAATCCTGAAAATGAATAAATGCACAAACTACCTCTTGGAGGCCTCATCCATCCTTTTATCATGTTACTTATGAATCATTCTAATTTTAAACTGTACAGGCTGTGTATTAAAAAAAAAAAATTTTAACATGGGAGTCAACCTGTTCATTTCTGCGACTAGGGTGGAAGGTGTAAAAAAAATATATATAAAAAAAAACATGGATTATTGTAATGTGACTCAAAGATGTGATACTGAGCGACACTTGGTGAAGATAAATTGGTCGTAATGATGGGAGCATTGCATATCGAAGACAAAGCTCACCTTACGGCAGGCAAGCTGCTCCGCGATTCCGGTTGGACGACCGTCCTTACCCAGGCACAGGTCTTGACTACAGGACGAGCTCAGTCTGCCCTCAATGAGCACCATATCAAACGCACACGTTATGTCCATCAAGTCACTCTCATGTCCCTTCATATTCTCAAGCAGAAGGCATACTCTGCTTATTGTGTGGATGTTCTGGGCCCATCTGAAACATTCAAAATGTGGGATAAACAATCTCAAGTGGAGTTTCCACAGTTCAAGTACTGGTCTACCATCATGGAGCTAGAGTTACTGTTATGTCGATTCGTTCAGTCACTCCGAGAAGGACACTTCAAGCTGTACATTCAAGTGTGTGATGAGCTGTGTGCTTGGTTTCACGTGATGGATCACACAAACTATGCTCGCTGGTTACCCGTCCATGTTCGAGACATGGTTGAGCTGCCTGAAAATTCTTCAGGTTTGAAAATCAGAGGGAGCCACCCAGCATTTCCAACCATGGGCTTTTACGCAGCGGCACAAAGGCGGACATTCTTCAATGCATGAAAGTGGCAAAAACGCGCATAGTAGCAGCAAGGGATGTCACTTTAGTTGTGCTGGATGGTGCAGTAATGGTCCAAATGGTCCGGCCAATTACTGCAAAAACATTCCAGGACTATATAAACACCAATATTTCTGGGTTTGTGTGGTCGCAAATGAGTCCTGAATCTGTCAAGCGATTGGATATCGTGTTCGATACCTACCCAGAGGAGAACCTCAAAGCACAAACTCACCAACGCCGTGGAACGGGGTCAAGAACTAAGGTAGGAGATGGCAGAACTCCTATTCCAAAGCAAAACTGGAACAGCAACTTTCTGAAGAATGAAGTGAACAAAACAGAACTATTTGGACTTATCAGCGATGAGCTCACCAAGCATGACATGCAGGGTAAATTACTTATTTCTACCAAGAAGGATGTTGTACTCTCCAACAGACCTGAATATGACACATCTGAGCTTCAGCCTTGTAACCATCCTGAAGCAGACACTAGAATGATTCTGCACCTGGCACAGGCTGGGGCCAATGGCCATGAAAAGGCATTTGTCCGTACGGTCGACAGCGATGTTGTTATCCTTGCAATCCGCTTCTTTGTCACACTAGGCCTCACAGAGCTCTGGATTGGCTTTGCATGTGGAAAGAACTACCGGGACATTCCTGTTCACGAGATCTGCAATGCTCTTGGTCCCCAGAAGTCACTGGCGTTACCGCTCTTCCACGCGCTAACAGGATGCGATACAACATCAGCCTTCCTGGGCTATGGGAAAAGAAGTGCATGGGCAGCTTGGGAGGCAACACCGGATCAGACAGAAACCCTGGTCGCCCTCACCTTGGAGCCTGAACAGATCAACGCAGATGTCCATGTCCAAAGACTGGAGCGTATGGTCATCATCATGTACAGCAAGAGCTGCGGCTCCAGCCGAGTAGATGAAGCCAGACATCGGCTTTTCTCTAATGGTACCAGGTCCCTCGAGAACCTGCCTCCCACCCAAGCTGCACTGATTCAGCATGTCAAAAGGGCACTTCTGCAGGCCAGCTTTTACTGGAACCAGGCGACCTCTGTCCAGCAAAATATCCCAGAGTTTAGTACATGGGGCTGGTACTGGAACTCCATGACCAAGACTTGGGAACCTTATTGGACTCATCTTGCAGATGCCAGTAAAGCCTGCACCATTCTCCTCCACTGCGGCTGCAAAAAGTCTTGTAGAGGGCGCTGCAAATGCTTTAAAGCTGGAGTCCATTGCACCTCGATATGTGGCTGTGAGGGTGCCTGTACCAACAATGAGGGTCGAGACTACAATGAGAAGACAATAAGTAATCTGGTTGTGTGATTATGATATATAAAAATTGTCACCTACAGCTTCTATCCATAATCACTCACCCTGGTAAATAAAAAGGACTGAGCACATCCATCCCCATGAACTTATATCTATAGACTGAGCACCTTGATGTGGTATGTGGATTGTCATTTTGGGCTAATGTGTATTGCGCGTATTTATTGTTGTTCTGTCATGTTTTGGCCTTTGTTGTTGTTGTTGTTGTTGTTGTTGTTGTTGTTGTTGTTGTTGTTGTTGTTGTTGTTGTTGTTACGCCTGGCAACCAATTAATGTTTATGTTTATTTGACAATATAAATATTGCCTGGAAATCCATGTGTCTGATTCTGATTCTGATATAGAATTTCACTTTTATAGACAGAAAAAACAAAAGTTCTGGTAAAACTCACTTTTGGGTAGTCGCCATCTTGGAAATATGCAAATTATGGGTCCAGACACACCCAATTGTAAAGATACGCATTCCAATGTGTTTCTAATAGTCAAAAAACACAAGATACACACCAAGTTTGTATTTCTAGTTAATTTGGTTCAAAAGTTATAGCCAAGACCTTTTTCGGACAGCGGCCATATTGATTTGGCCACCAGGATGGCCCCGGGGGTCGCCGGCTCGGGCACCCTGGCTGAATCAATTGAGGATACTCTGGGCTACATCTGGGCCAAATTTGGTGCTTTTGCACAAATTTGCGCGAAAATATCCCTAAGGCCCCCAACTACCACAAGAATGAGGAATTACCCAAAAGCCTGAGGCCAGATCTGTCCATCTATATAATAATGGAGATATGATTTTTATAAGCACTTCTGGTGGAGGAAATACGCCGAGCTTTCAAACCCTAGCGTTTGTCTGTCCGAAACCCTTGTGCAACTGTGTGTACCTTTGAGATGTCTTTGCGACACCTGTACGACAAGCGTTTTGATAGTGACAAGCGAGACAGACTTAATTGTAGGATTTTTCAATGGTCGTATAAGGTACGGTGTATTCACTCGGTGCATCACAGTCCCGAAAGGGGCTAACTCACCGCCTCACATAAACACATACATGTATGTATGCAAATAAACACAGACACACAAACAAAACTATGCAAGCCTAGTTAAGCCACACATTTCCCCTGACACATTTCATGGGGAGTCAGCCAGTTAGGGACATTCGCTGTTGTAGGCCGGCCATCTGCATCCGGGAAACACATTTCACTCACCACAGTTAAAAGCAGAATTCTCTGTCCGCCAATCGGTCCATATCTAGCAACTGAACCTGGTTCAGGCGTGGTATCGGGTAAATTATTTGATCTATGATAAATTCATGTTTAGTACATGTAAGCTGTTCGACCTGGACGACATCCAGCTAGG
Source organism: Notolepis coatsorum (assembly GCF_963971535.1). NCBI lineage: Eukaryota > Metazoa > Chordata > Actinopteri > Aulopiformes > Paralepididae > Notolepis > Notolepis coatsorum. The sequence goes on along the minus strand of NC_140167.1, from coordinate 67,353,129 downwards.
GTGACCAGGTGTCCCCCTTTTGGTTGTACTGTCCCACCATTTGAGACCGTGTCCCACATATTGAGAGGATGTCCCTCTTTTCGAAGCAAAAAAAAATAAATCGAACACAAGACATTCCTGTCAAGTGATAAAGTTTGAATATTTAAAACAGATTCTGTATTTAATTTGTATTTATTTTGATTTAACCTTTATCTATTCGGTGAAGATGAGTTATTCTAATAAAAGAAATTACATTATCTATCTGTCCAACTTTGTCCCACCAAAATCTTACTGTTGTCCTGCTTTTGGACTTTTTGCATCTGGTCACCCTACATCCAGCTCATCGTGTTATATCTGTTCACCGTCTCATGTCAACATTTATAGTAGTTGCGCGAGACGCCATTTCTTTTCCACACCAGGCTGCCGTTGCACCCTGTCTTTTGTGTTTGCATTGTGTCAACGGTGCGGTCCAGCTTTAGAGGATACTGGCTTTTATTTATTCAGTAAGAGAAACAGGTCATAATAAGCCTCGGCCCCTGTGCATTTAGAATGGTTAAAGCCCCAATCCTGACTTTATTTTTACACATACACACAGTTTGATTTGGAGATGGGATTTATTTGTATTTATTTGGGAACTTTCTTATTTAAGCCATCATAAATCAGAATATAGCTCTGATTTACTGAGAGAAAGTTAAATCATTTTGTGTCCTGTACTGTTGTAATTATGTAGGGACTGTCCTGGATATACTCTCAACGTTTATAAACATTACCAATGTAAATGTAGCCCCTTTTACCCTGGTTGAATTAGAGGGCAGGGCCCTAGGTTCTTTATGAAATATGTCATATATTTCTAAATGAAAACATGAAACATAGCAACTGAAATGTACAAAGTAATGATAAAGACAAAATGCAGATTGATAGAAGGGCCATTTGAACACCCCATGTGAGTTATTTCTGTGGCCTCAGGCTAAAGAGGTTGAGAGGGAGATCACCCCGCACTCAGCCAACTGGAGGACAATCTGCCGTCAGGGTTTCACAGATGATGGTTCGCTGATAGGGCAAAAGACTGTTTATGACGTTAGTGCACATTCCACTGGTTCAGAATAGCACCTAATCGGATGAGGTTAGCAGCTGTGGTTTAGGAAATGGCCATCTCAAACAGACGAGGAAGGATATAATTATCTTTGAATAACAGGAACCAACTGAAAATAACAGTTGAGATCAAAAGGTCATATTTACACTAAGCTAAAGTAATTTCAGGTTAGAACTGCAGCTGCTGACTAGGGTACAGAGGTCAGAAAGGTGACACCAAATGGTTGGAATCTCCCTTTCACATCACAGTAGCTTGCCACCAGTTAAGACAGTGCAAATCAATAATGTACTAAAAAGTTATCTGTCATACCAAATTACATTTGATAATAGGTTTAGCAAGCATGAAAAGTTGACAATAAGTGAACCGAATACAAAGACATCGTTTGTTAATTAATGTTAATATTGAACAATACTTTAGTGATAAAAATAGAGCCACCACCTAGAGAATAGATTACTTTAGAAATAGGAAATTACCCCCCATAGGATGGAACAATCAAATAAAGTTCAAATTACATGAGGTACAATGTGGACATAACTTAAAACTATTAGGATAACGGAAGTTGCAATAGAAGATAAAAAACTATACAGTATTGGTCAAATGGTTAAATCAAGAAAATAAAGTGTTCTATTGAAGGACGGATATGGTTTGTTGTCTGGGCACTGAGAGTAGTCTGTTTCTCCAATCTAGACTATGTAAACATTTTGTCACAAGCATGAGGATGTGGCACTCAGTGAAACGGATTCCCTAATAAAGTAATGACTAAACTGCTAAAACAGCCGGCAGAATCTAATTGTGAAACTGTGTAGTGTCAGCCGACCAAGGTTGTGTCAGGACGTGTCACGACAGACAAGTTCCTGCTACAAGGAATTTGGCCAATAGGGAAGCCAGATCTCGGGAGTGACGTCACTAGACAGGTAGGGGAGAGGTCTTCTTCTCTCTCATTAAAAGGGCTGATGGAGACGGACAGAGAGAGACACACACCCGGAGACGGGAGCGAGGAGACGGAGAGGATCCCTGGAGAGCCGAGCCGGTGACACAGCGAGAGGGAGACACCGATGACAGACGAATCGCCTCGCAGCAGGAGAGCCTACCACCGAGGAGAGACGAAAACAAGCGCTCTCTGCTTTAGCGCTGATACTCAAGGAGACCCAAGGGTTGCTTTGGCAACCACACCACCAACCACGAGAGAGGCCGCGTGTTGGCATGGGAACCCAAGACAACAACCATACCACCCCAGCACGAGAGAAGAACGTATCTGACGGCCGCAGCTGATCTGAGCATGGACCAAACTGCCACATCAAAGAGACAATTAGATATACCAAAGAGACGATGTACTTGTTTTTAATCCTAAGCTGTGGTTTATTAAGAAATAGTAATAAACACAGCAGTTCGTTGATTTGACCACCTCGTCAGCTTCCCTTTAATTGAACCGAACATCTGAAATACCAAACCATGCAGGAGAAGGGTAATAAAAGACTATACGATCACAGAACTTAGATATAGGTATAAATGAAGCTAGAGATACTTCAAATACAATACCTAGCTCTTACTAATCTAATAATACGAATATACGAATATAATACGAATATCTGTTTGGGTTTTATAACTCAATACATTTAAAATAGAAATCAAGCCACAGTTCACAGTTCACATTGACAGGAGTTCTACATATTACCCATATATGAAATAACAGATAATATGTAGAACTGTTACGATCAGAACGTTTCGATGGCATGGTGTTGTGTGGAACCCAATTGCAGCATAGACCCGAGGAGAGGATAGACAGGAGACGGAATGCGTTGGTTGCTTCTTCACAAATAAGTGCACTTTATTGTGACACACAGAGCATTATAACAAAAGAAACACTTTGAAATAAGGAAAAGAAAAGAGAGATGAAAGTCTCAAAAAACGATAAAGACACAACACTAATGACTCACGAGTACTCACGACAGAGAACAGGAAACAAAAGTAATGACCCAGCAAAGACTGTTGGGCCAACAACACTTAAGTACACAGACTAATTAGTGAATGAGACACAGCTGGGGTAATGACTAAACAGAAAACATAACAGGGTTAATACAGAAACATGACAAGACCAAATAGCACATAGATACAGACACAAGGAGACAAAACTAAATTAGACAATGGGGCACAGCAAAGACAACAGATGAACACACACCAGATTGGTGATGACAGACAGGAAATTAATAAATACAAGACAACAAAGATGAATACACTGAACTAGGCCACCTGATGGTTGAGAGACGTAGTTCAGGCGTGGGAAATGTCCATGGACAAATGGGGGTTGTGGAGCAGGACCGGGGGGAACGTTACATAGAACATATTACCCATAGGTAAATTATAATACAATACAAAATAATAACATATTTATATAAGACAACAACTTGGTTTATATTAACGGGATAACCACTGGGTTAATATTACCAGGGTTAGGTAATATTACCAGGGTTACATAAACAAATGTACCACAGTAATAAAATATGCCGAATGTGTGCAGCAGTGATGGGAGCAGAGGAGTGTCCTCTGTGAACCCAGTAGAGGACGCTGATAACTAAAGTAAAACAATGTAAAATACCCCCTGCTGTCTGTGTTTAATTAAGCTCAACTCCAGGGAAGCTTAAATAATTTTTACATTTTCTCATTTAGCTGACGCCTTTATCCAAAGTGACTTAAGTTTTGGACGACAAGTCAGCAGGAAGGGTACAACTCTTTCAGCTGAATAACAACATCAAACTTTGGTGCTACAGTGTTGAGTGCATAGTAGTAAAGACAGATTAGCATAGTAGGTAGTATTATAGGGTCATAGATAAATCAGAGTGACAATGATGAGCCCTATGAAAAATCTGATTCTCTCTCTCTCTCTCTCTCTCTCTCTCTCTCTCTCTCTCTCTCTCTCTCTCTCTCTCTCTCTCTCTCTCTCTCTCTCAAGTGAGCAAAACAACTACTGTATATGTCAGTAATGTAAGTAACCAAGCGCCAAATCACACAGGGACGTTTTCTTTATCTAAACATAATCTAATAAAACATTACTACACAGTCATATGGAACTGCAAAAAATAAAGCCTGTTTTTTTTATAGTAAATGGGTAGTTCTGATTTTTGGAACGCTAGTCCTTGCTTATCAATGATGTTGTTGATCAGTAGAGTATATTCTCAGCACAATCCATGCTGTTGCTCATACCAGCTCCTGTTAATAGTCCTCACGAGCAGGCCTGAGTGTGTACCAGTGGAGGTTATTGCATGACTACTAGTGAGGCAGTGAGTGAGGCAGTGCTTCACTAGTAATATACAGTAATATACAGAAAGAAGAAAAAAATGTAAATGAAAAGAATATTATTAATATATATATTATTATTATTATTATTATTATTATTATTATTATTATTATTATTATTATTATTATTATTATTATTATTATTATTATTATTATTATTATTATTATTATTATTATTATTATTATTATTATTATTATTATTATTATTATTATTATTATTATATTTTTTTTTTTTTTTTTTTTCTTTTTTTTTTTTTTTTTTTTTTTTTTTCTTAGAAATGTTTTCATCTGTGAAAAAAACAATGCCAGTAAATTTTTTTTTCTTAAAAAATGTCCAAGTGACAGCTCTGAGCTCTCTGATCTGGCCTGATCCCATAACTGCAGTAATGGCCAGATGTCAATCACGCAAAAATAGGTGCACAGGTTGGGCTTAAGAATATAATTATCCAATCAAAATAGGGTATTTAAGTTTTAAAACGGCGGGGAGTGAGGTGCAGCGCACTTGATTGATTGGTTCACGCCGTGCCACATTGTGTTGACAACCTTCAAATCCAATCAGAGATTGGCCCCAGCTAAACCTACGGAAGTGCAGCTGGACTGTTTTGACTGTGTGCAATGTCAGCCTTGAAAGCTGACATAGAAAAGAAGAGATTAATTTGCCTAATATAACAATTCATATTTTAAGATCTTTATTCAATTGTTGAACTTCATGAACTTATTGTGCACTGCATCGTTTGATGATATATATATTTTTTTATCTCAGTTGAAGTAGTGTAGTTGTAGTTGACGTGAACGTGCCGTCTTGGACTGTGTAAGCTAACTTGTAGCTAGCTACTAGCTTAGCAAGCTAGTAGTTTAGTAAGCTCCTGTCCTGTCTTTCACAATTTTTGTTCCCAAAGTCATCGAAACGTTCGCCCAGAGGAAGAACCGCTGTGCTGCCTTCCTCTTCATGTGAGCAGCACACAGCTTTGGTGAGTGAGTGCTACTGCAGACATTTCTTAGTTGGCAACTTGGTCCATATATGGGCTTATGCGAGTGCGTGACGCGAGGGATTCCCCTCTGAAGTCTGCAAGCATCCAGTTTACGGAGACCAGACTTACGATGGAGGAGACCATCGCGTGTGAGTAACGAGCGGTTTGTTTTGGTCCGCTGTGGCCTGTGTGTGTGTGTGTGTGTGCACGCGCGCGTGTATGTCGTTCATTTCCTATAGTGCTGAGTGATGTGCATGTGAGATTGATCTGGTGATGCGTTCTGTACATCCAGGCGAAATGACAACAAGTCCCAAGCTGTCGCGCGCGGAGGGTCCGTTTCACGAGCCTGGTGTGACGAAAACATGCAAGGGATAAACGTGCGAGCTACGGATCAGATCTGCTGTTATCTCCGCTGCTCTGCATATGAATACGGCTTGGTCCAAATTTGAAAAGGGGAAAACAATCTGTTAACAGAATTCGGCTATAGGGCGACAATAATGTGGTCAAGAGGCATGGTTTCTATCTTGAGCCTTAACTGTCGTGGTTTATTATTCACATGGCAGAGCAGTAACACTACAGGTCTTCTCTCACTGAGAGACTGGGGGAAAGAGAAAGAAGTGGGAGGAGACATCTCTATTTATACTCGCCATCTGGTAGTGTTCCTGAGTGTCTCCGCCTAGAGCGCCCTCTAGTGGAAACAGTTATATATGCAGTTAGACAGTTACTAGTGTAAACAGTTATATATGCAGTTAGACAGTTACTAACAATCCTACACAGAACATCTGCCTTCAACACAATCCCAAACGGTTTAGACACAGAGTTTAGAACACTGAGGCGCCTCACCGAGGTGTTTTAAACGTCAGTGAAGGTCAATTATTTTGCGACAATGACCGAGTATAGCTATACATTATCCTGCTTATTACATGGCTAACTTACTAACAATATACCTAATTCATTTTACACCATCGACAAGACGAGATCAAATGCAGACGCAGTTGTTCTGTGGCTCTGTCAGCCCAAATAAAGTGATTATTATTATCGCCGGCAGCCGGCAGGTGTGTCTGATTGCACTGAAACAGTGTGTGTCAGTGTGCTAGATTACTCCACCTGCGAAAAACAATAATCACTGGTGGTTATCGAAAAATAATTCACCGCTGTCAGGGGCTATTGACCAATCACAATCAAGCATTTCGGCGAATGTTAAAACGCCATGTAATAACAATAAATAAGATGCGACCATCACTGCAGTGCCAGTGTGAATCCCTGGACTTGTGGGTTGCTTTGTTGAGTTACTTTAGTTAGTCTGGGTGGTCAGTGTGTGTGTGTGTGTGTGTGTGTGTGTGTGTGTGTGTGTGTGTGTGTGTGTGTGTGTGTGTGTGTGTGTGTGTGTGTGTGTGTGTGTGCGTGTGATAAGACGGGGTGACTCCAGACCTATAATCATAAGTGATTGTAAGTCAAGCATGCAATTATGACTTTTGAAGAGAAAAGGATTATTATTGCAAGAGGCTTTTATGACAAAGTCATCGCAGAATTCACAAAGAATGGGTCTCATTCTCTAACGAATTTACAACCAAAAATGTCCTCTTAGGCAGATTTCTGCCCATTTAAGACATATTAGGGCTGGGAGCGGGAGTCCCCAAATTTTCCTGAGATCAGATTTGATCGTGGCTGAGAGCAGATTTAAGAGTGCTGAGGCGCAGTTTTATGATTGATTGAGTAATTGAAAATTTTATTAACTTTACAGACTGTGTTCTCATAGTGATTCATGTCAACGCTACAGGCCTCCTTGGAATTAATTACTTAATCATAATTAAAATAAATATGACAATATTTGTACGATAAGAAATTTCGCATTTGATGTCGGAAAAATAAATAATATGGATTCATATGATCACAGGGCAGCTGCTTAACCATATCTGAACCAGCTATTTTGGACAAATGTATAATTACTTTAATTACTCAGATATTCAAACACAATTATGCAATTATTGTGAAATGATTGAAAATAATAATTATTTAATGCCTTCTGTGGAATTTGTATTTCTTATTGTAATCTGTTTTAATGATTAATTATATACATTTGAAAGAATGCAGGTCAACATGCAATGTATCCCATTGATTGGTATACAATGGGACAGACCTTTGTTCGATTGATTGATTGAAAACTTTATTAACAGATTGCAGAATGGGTACAGTACAGTACAGCTCAATTACATACAATTGTTAAGGGGATGCAGACCAGAGAAAGACTTTCGTCTTGTTTACATCAGGGTCCCCCATTTTCAATTCATCATAACATATATGACACACACAACACAGATAGACAGTACTGCTACATCTATACATTTATGACATACCAGATTTGCAAATACAGTACTGTTTGTGATACAAAAAGAGTCCAGAAAAGAGAGTACATTTGACGTAGAAACTGTTGGAGGAGGTTGGGTAGGAGGGGTGGGTGGGGGATAGACTTACACTGTACAAGCAAAACTGTACATTGGAATATTGACAAAACCATACTTGGTCATTTACTGTACATTGGAGGGGTTTGATATAGCTATAAACCTGCATTCCTTCGAATATATCATTAATCAATTAAACTTATATTGAAATACACTATATAGCCTACACCAACACTGAAATGACAGTGGATAAATAAATAAGAACTAAAGCTAATCGGTGGAAATGGACTGCATTAATATTCCATAACAAGTGTTATAGCCTACGAATGAACAGTATAGGATTAATTATGGAATAACAAGCCATACTGCGTTCATTCATTACGCCAGCCATAGGCTATATATATTTCATTCATTCATTCATATACAGTACTGCGCGCGCGGGCAGGTATACCACGAGCTGTATATGATGCCAATACATTAATCTAATCTAGTTTTGATGGCTCGCAAGACTCGCAAAGCACTTCCGCCATTCCATTTTCACACAGCTGCGTCACTAGTTGCCTTATAAGGAGCTCTGGAGGCGTTGTTTTGTATGCAAATGACCTGAACGGGAACGCACGTTTCGAGTTTAAGACAGAATGCCATTCGCCAAGCAGGTACCAGATCCTGTCACAGGTGCGACCGTTTCAGCCACTTAATACATATTCCCAGCACGTTCGAGACTCAGAGTGAACTTGTCATTGATTCTCTCAGTGGTTCCAAGATAAGTCTTCCAAAATAACTCTTTGAAAAATGTTCGAGAATGAGACCCAATGATCGGAGGATGGACTTCATGTACAAATAAGGTAGGAAGTGTGCATATTTTGAGCATTATTTTGTATATTTGTGTATTGCATTGTAAATAGCTGTGTGTGTGTGTGTGTGTGTGTGTGTGTGTGTGTGTGTGTGTGTGTGTGTGTGTGTGTGTGTGTGTGTGTGTGTGTGTGTGTGTGTGTGTGTGTGTGTGTGTGTGTGTGTGTGTGTGTGTGTGTGTGTGTGTGTGTGTGAGTGTGATTGGGTCTGTGCTAAATGACGCAGTGAGTGCAGAGGTTTTCTAGCATCAGATGTAGTTTGTAGGCCTGTTTGAAGTGTGAGATGGAGTTTATTGCTCTGATGTGGAATGGGATCTCGTTCCAGATGTTGCTGTTTGTGTGGAAGAATGATCTTAGTCCATAATTATTTGTGTAAGCCGGTACTGGAATGAGTGCATGTGGGATTGATGTGATGATACTTCTTGACTTGTAGCCTATTGTGTCTTGGCAGTAAAGCTGTGAGTGTTGGGGAAGTGTTATGTCTGAGCATAAAATAGAACTTAGTGGCTAGATTTTTTGTGTAGTTCTGAAAGGTTGTAACAGGGAAGTGTGAGTGACAGGGGTGAGTCCAGGATGGACATTTACCATGCATTTTATAAGCTCCGTTTGCATGAAATTGCAAAACAATTGCATGTAGATGTGTTTGAAACAGTGAGGATGAGAAATGGTCTGATCTTTCTGTAAACAAATAGTTTTTGATTTGTCTTCTTGACTAAGCTATTGTTGTGATGTGTGTAAGTGAGGTGTGTGTCAAGAGTTACTCCAAGGTATGTATTACTAGTGCCTGTTGTCTTTAACTGTAGTGTCTGTCTGCTGTCTTCATAACCACGCTGTGTCTGTACTTCTTTATTAATTTTTTTTTTATCTCTCCCGTCCTCCCCAATTTTTGAACTCACCAGCCACTACTGACACACACATTGGGGGATGTTTTATAAATATAATATAATATAATAATTTGTGCTTCACCAAAAGATTTGGTCAGCAGCCGCCACTGGTGTGTACTCTTGTCTAGTCACTTACTACATGTAGGCCTACAGGACACACAGATGCACTCATGCATGCATACACATGAACTCGAGACTAGACTGATGAGTCAATATGATAATTAACGACACAACGACCCCAATTGCTAGGATACAATGCTAAACACTGGAAAAGGCCACTTATAATGCATGGGACCTTGAAAATCTACTCTACTCTATGGATGTGATTGAGTAGGGTGTATTTGTCACATTTAGAAAAACGTTAGGTTATGACTATAACCAAGTTCTGTTAATTAGGGGTGACGCTTGGCATCACTACTGCACTCGCTCGCGTACGTGCACGCGCACTGAATAAATTCCACAAATGTACCTTTAATACCAGTATTAGTCTGACCACACCCCTCATCAGCTTACCTTCATAAGCAGGTGTGTGGTCACCTGCTCTCCTCCTTCCCAAGCTTTCACCACAAGGTGAGGTCAAGGGCTGCAGCGGCCGTCTGATGCCAAGCGTCACCCCTAATTAACAGAACTTGGTTATAGTCATAACCTAACGTTCTGTTTCATTAGGGGCTCTGCTTGGCATCACTACTGCACAAAGGGAGGCCAAGCGGAGCCGCTGGCTGACAAATACACCCCGCTGACAGCCCCCCAAAACCATCAGAACAGGGAGGGCCAAGCCCCCCCGACCCCCCCTAATGGAGGGTATCCCCCCTATTAGAGGCTTCACGGGAAGGCGACGGACCCGACCGTGCGAAGAGGCACTCAAGCAACTCAACGCACAGGGTGAGCAGACCGTGGCTTGACCCCACGACTACACACACGCACAACCCGCATGCCACCCGGGAACGAACGGAGGAACAACCTCGTTACTGCCCCCAGAATCACGGGGTCAAGGGCAAACCCAACCCCGTGGCAAGGCCGTAGCAGCGGAGCGCGAAGGAAGACCCAGACCCACCAAAAGGACTGGACTCCCTGGAATGGGGGCCCGGAGAAGTCCATGATGTCAGCATCAAGACCCCACCAGGTGGGCACGTAGTGCCCCGCCCCCCACATCGCCAGCGTATTCGGACAAAGGCCCCTCAGTTACTGCACCTGGTATTCCCAGGCGGTATCCCAACCAAGTACTAACCAGGCCAGAACCTGCTTAGCTTCCGAGATCGGACGAGATCGGGCGTGTTCAGGTCGGTATGGCCGTAAGCCGAGCGGGCCCTGTCCCCCCAATAGTACACCGCCTGGCACACTGACCCTGCAGAACAGGCAGTCAGCATGGCCGTAAGCACACAAAAAAGGTTAACCAACGGAAGCAGGCAGCGCACCGGGGAAAAACCAGGCAACAGGCTGTTAACCCTAGCCTGGAGACTGCGGACGAGACAGGCGCCAGAGGGGACAGCTGAACACAGCCGCCCCGGCGGAAGGAGCGTAAGCTGGCGGTGTTGCATGACCAAGCCTCCATTTAAAAACCCCCACCCAGAGGGGTCGAGGCAGAGAAGGCTGACACGATTGGCAGACGTCATGAACGTGCAGGGGCACCCTCAACCGGTGAACCCGGGAGTTGACACTGCTCCAACACACCAGGGAATCAACCACCTCGGTGTTACCCAATGCGGTGGTTGTTCCTATAACCCCTCAAGAAAAAACTCCAAAACACACCTGCGGGTATACACCGGCTATACCGCAGTACAAGTGTCTCAGTTTTCAAAAAAAAGTTAACCCAGGCCTACGGGTCGACGAAACATTACTTCGGACCGGGCCTGGCGGTACGGGAAGCACAGGGTCACCAGAGGAGGTCAAAAAACCACCCCCACAGGCCCCTCATCGCCATGCGTGAGAGAGGAGCGAAAAAGAATGGAGAACCAGCCCCTAAGCACACCGTACTTGGTATTCCCAGGCGGTCTCCCAACCAAGTACTAACCAGGACCAACCTGTGTAGCGGCCGAGATCCGACGAGATCGAACGTGTACAGAATGGCATGGCTGTAAGCCATTACGACAGTGCTGAGTAAAAACGCACCCAACCAGGGTCTCCATAGCGCTTAACCCTGTGACACCCAGACCGACCTGGCATTTTTCCCCCTGAAAAAAGCCCAAGTCCCTCAGGGTACCAGAACAGCAGATCTGCATCCCCGGCGGACAACGGGTTCAACTGATCTGGACCAGCGTGACCAGAACCAGTCCCGTGCCCTAACCACGCCGACATGCCTACTCCAGGAGAAGGGCAGATATGCGTGTTGATCTTAACATGAAAAGAAGGCGCCACCCAGACGTTCGGGCGAACCGCGCCTGTTGGCCCACCCCAAGGGCGTGAGACCCCTCTACATATGTTCAGATCCATTCCGTCATCATCCCCCAGACATGAACGAGAATCCGTCGAAAAACCAACCCAGGTCATGGGATTTGGTCGTCGGAAGAGGAAAAACCCCCATCTCAGTTGCTTTATAAAAACGCTGTTTCAACCACAAGCAACCAAGGCGTGCCAGTCAATCGCCTGTTTACAGCGAGCTAGCACTATACGTGCGTCGGGACACACCCCCATCAATGAACAGGCTATTTAGACCTGTCATTGAATCCCCAAGGCGCCCAGGGGAACGACAAGAGGGGTGTGACACTCCCTAACTCCAACACTTCTGGAATAGAAAAGAAGGAAGCATCAACAGTATGTATCCCAGTCTACACAGCCGGGGTAAAAAATGTACACATTTTTACATCCCACCACCCTCCCATAGGAAGGAGACGGGGATCCCCAGAGAGACTTCCCACGCGAGCTGTACAGATTGAAAAGAATATATTGCACCTTGAGCCATGTAAAAAATTGGTTTTAGGGCTCTCCGGGGAAGAGGCACTGAACCCATACACACTCAATAATCGAATTGAATCGAATACATATACAATAGAATAGGACCCTTCTAGAGGGTCCACTCACTTTGACAATCTGAGGAGGAAGGCTCTGTACTCTGATGGAGGCTCCCTCACATGGAAGAAGGAGTCCGAACTCACAGAAGGCCCGAATAGGCGCTTGGTGAGGAGGAGCCCTGACCACCCCCCCGAAACAGATCCATCACATGGACCTGAACAGCACACGGAAGTCCTACCAACAGAGACGCGGTGCACACGCCCAATATACCAGGCCGTGGGACCAGGAAACTCCCTCCCCCCCCCCCCCCCCCGTAACGTGCCGAACCGCCACGTGACGGGAACCTTGAAGGACAGGGGGTGTACCCCTGACCGACAGAAACAAGGGGGAGAGGAAAGGTTACCAGTTCACCCCTTTACGACCCCACACCCATGATACGATGTAATGACAAAAAGAGAATATGACACAGTCATAGTCAGCTCTATGAAGCGTTTGACAGCTCCACACAGCGCATGAGCTAACCTGCTATCTGATTTTTACTAAGGAAAAACACAGAATAGAGAGGGCTCTAAGAGCCCCGGTCCAACATACACATGTGCTTCTGTGGCCAGTCCAACCCAGTTGTAGGTCACATGACACACACAACCCATCATCACCTACAAAAAATGGCAAAAAACACTCAACAGAGGAACGCCGTTTTTCACAATGAGAGAATACATCATTCTCGATTAGTATCGGCCACAGGCCTTGCTAAGCACACATGACAGCGACCAAACCATTTTTTCTTTTAGGAAAATAAAGTTTCTCCAGCAGATTTAGCACAACCTCAGCAATCAAGCTAAGAGTTACATCGCATCCCTACCACACAAAAGACACAATTAGTGCACAACATGTCTGATAGGAGGATGAAAAAGTCCCCAGGGAACCGGGGGGAAACACAATCCTCTTATTTTACCCTCAATACGGCCAGTTAAAACAGGAAAACCTGTTAATATGTGAACACACTGTTCATTGTCATCACAGGCTGAGAAAAGAACATTCTTTTACTCACTTGTCACCAAGCATAGCTTCATAGGTTAGTTACCTTAGTTGTGAGTACACGGTACATATAAACACCATGATGTTTCTCACACAACAACCAGATCATTACATCCCGATTTGCACGGAGAAGCTAACTGCCAGTGACAAAAACAGCTCACACATAACCCGCGCCGTATCCCAAATGCATTGCAGCAACACACGTTTTGGGAAAAACATCTGTTATTCACAATACATTTAGAAAAGTAAAACCAGAAAACGTGTTATTAGGTCTGGTCAAACCTGTTCCTACCCGGAACGTAGATCAGCGAAGTGCAGTCACAGACACCGTAGGAACACAGCCGCTCCTGTGTTGATCGAACTGGGCAGCGTCGCCGCCCCAACCCGCACTACAGTCCTTTGTCGATGCAACCTTGCCGTCCTGGCTCAGGGCAGGGTCGACGAAACATCCCCTGTCAAGGATGACGTCGTAGTCAAGAGTGTAAAACATGTTAAAATCAAAGCACGTTCAACAGAATAGCATCAAGCTAACGGCCGCTCCAACCGTTCGGGTGCTACTGCTTCTGCTCGCGAGACGCCGAGCTAACGACGCATGCGATCAGAAGCGAGCCCACGGCGGCGCGCGAGAAGCTAAGCTACCCCGCGCCAGGCCATGGCCTATAGCAGCAAGCTAACGTTACCTAGCGATCACGACATGTTAGCACCGCAGCTAACAGCTGACTGGCTAACAGTAGGCCCACCTGAGCAGGCCATGTAGCGATCCCAGCAGGCTAACACAGCAGTTAACAGCTGACTGGCTAACCGTAAGCTAAGCAGCTATCAATTGAACCTGTAAACAATGACATAACACTCACCCAGACAGGCCGCCGTTCTGAACCTCTCCTCACTTTTTAAGAGAAAAGAGAAAACAAGATGTCAACACCGCTTCACAACGGTGATATTACCAACACCCGACGGAATCAGCACAATACCAACTGGCCTGTGTAGCTGACTTTGAACATGAATCTGCCGCTATCGCACATTCATGCACATATCCCCTCGTGAAGGAATACTCTCATTTGGATATGAAAGATGGGGCCTTAACACGGTGACAGAGAGAATCCACTCGTCCAAAACACACAGGGATCACCAGTGTTAATGGTCGCGGCCCACTAGTTAAAACTATAATGGTCTTCAGACCAAGGTCTTCTGTCGCCTAGGTGGCTGAACAAAGGACCCTAGCCTGGGGCCGGTTTCCATAAACATTGTCAAGTAGCCCCCATAGCACTAACAGACAAGTGGAGCCTGCCAGCAAACACTACTCACCCAACCTGGAACGCACCGCTTCTCACAACAGCGGCATGTCCGACAGTTCAGCTGTGGCCTGACAGGTTTCACCCCAACAAACACAGCAAGGAACTGCAGTTGAGAAGCATGCAGCGGCGTGCTCCCAATACGAAAAACCGGTGGAGGGTTTTTAGAATGATCATCATCTTCTAGACACTCCAGTACGAAGACAATATCGCCGTATTTTCTCGAAAATAGTGAGAGAGAAAATAAAGATATGATGTCAACGTATCTCCTTCCTTGTTAAAAAAAAAAAAAAAAAAAGAAAAAAAAAAAAAAGTCCCCTAACAACACGTCAAGTGGGGTACTACCGAGGCACTTTCTTGTGGTGAAAGCGAGAAGGAGGAGAGCAGGTGACCACACACCTGCTTATGAAGGTAAGCTGATGAGGGGTGTGGTCAGACTAATACTGGTATTAAAGGTACATTTGTGGAATTTATTCAGTGCGCGTGCACGTACGCGAGCGAGTGCAGTAGTGATGCCAAGCAGAGCCCCTAATGAAACAGAACTGTCGAATGTTAAGTCGTCAGTAATATACAGTTATTTTTTTTATTTATTTTTTATCGCCAGCATTAGTATAGCAATGAAGCCTGAGATAAGAGGTTTTGTAAAGTTGCAAAAAAGTGTTGTGATCATTCTCTCTGTTAACCGTTAACTGTATCAACTGTTACGTTTAATGCAGTGTGTTTCATCTGAATCACTGCCTGGCTACACATTTAAAACCTAGTTTTAAATCATCGCCGGAGATTGATTGATTGATTGATTGAAAACTTTATTAGCAGATTGCAGAATGGGTACAATACAGTACGGCTCAATACAAACAATTGTTAAGGGGATGCTGCAGACCAGAAAAATACTTTCGTCTTGTTTACATCAGGGTCCCACATTTTCAATTCATCAAGATATGTGACATACAGTACATGACATATAGATATACAGTACTGTTTCATCCAGACATTTGTGACATACAAGATATATAAATATACAGTAGATTCGAGGGGGAAGAAACTGTACATTGGAGGGGGTTGGGGGGGCGGGGGTTTGGACATTTACCGGGGCCAGTTTCGAATTGCAGCCACCCGTAGGTGCTCTTTGAGAGCGGTTTTGAAGGAGGGTAGGGATTCACATTATTTTACGGCTGTGGGTAGGGCGTTCCACATTGTTGTGGCATAATTGCTAAACATGTTTAGTCCCTTGTTTGAAAAAAAAAGTAGCAGCAGTAAAATAACTGGTTCTAAAACAAAAAAATTTAAAGCACCTTTCACTACGCAATTGACTTTGCATCGCTTATACCAGTAGTCTACACGCAAATCAGACTCAATTTATATCCTCAATAAAAAGTGACTAAATATGGTACAAAAGTTGAGATCGAATCAAAATAATTCAGCTTCTCAATACCTACTGATGCCTTCAAAATCATACTGATACCAAACATTGGTAAGAGCCCTTACTGACATTGAGCAGTCTCTCTCACTGCAAGCAGGCCTAACTTGACTCCACACAAAGTGTGTGTGTGTGTGTGTGTGTGTGTGTGTGTGTGTGTGTGTGTGTGTGTAGGGTGTGTCTACGAGAGAGGTAGAGTGAAAGAGTGAGAGATACTGGCCTAAAGCAGAGAGAGAGAGGTGATATAAGAAGACAGTGAGTCACAACTGTGATAACGATGTCTTTGTGATCTCACACACACACGTATCGGTTACCAAGGCAACTGTTTTATACAGTGAGTTGACATAGTCTAAAAGACTGCTGTATCTATGGGTGGAGAGAGACAGTAAATCACACAGACACACACACCTTTCTTTACATGTCCATTACCATACAGTATGTACATTACAGCGGACCGGGTATGAAAACCTGCTCTGTGCTATTAGATTAGATTGTACTTTATTGTCATTATATTTGCATACAATGAGAAACTTAAGGTGCAGTAATAAAATCACACAAGTAACAAGTACAAGAAACATAAAATACTATACAGAAACATAAAATACTATACAAGAAACATAAAGTACTATACAGAAACATAAAATAATATACAATAAGACAATGTTACAATACTGTACAATATACAAAATAACAACAATATACAAAATAACAATCCACAAAATAACAATCAGTGTCAGACGGTAGTGGGTGGGTATTGCCTATCTAATCTAGTGGCCCTGCTAGAAAAACCAGCATAAACGAGCATCATTCCAGTGCTGGTTTAGCTTGTGGACCAGCATGGTCAGCATTATGTGCTGGCTTCACTAAACATAGATTTAATTGGGATCATTGTGTGTGTCTCTTTCTTTGAGTTCCATCTGCTATTTTATTCTCTGGGTAAATATTGTGACGGCATAATTATTTAACCCTTACACCCCATTTACAGAATAGCATTTGAAGGGTCTATACAGGTGGTCAAGGAAGGGTACTGCTTAAAGGGAAGCCCAATAATACTATTGAACTGACAGTCACTGGGTGTGGGAGGGCTGTCGGAGGTACTGAGGGAGTGAGGGTGTGTGGGGAGCTACTGCTGACCGCCTTGGAAGGCGAGGGAGACCAGAGTACCAGTCCCCAGGTTAGTAAATCCTGGGCCCCATCCACTCCAGCTGCAAGCCCTACAGTACGACGTTCCGGGCCAAAGACGGGGGTACTTATAGGTCCAATACTATAGTATCCTACTACCCAGTGTCTGTGTACTACTACTCCCACAAGCAGGGATAATCCACCCTTCTACATATATATATATTATTCTGGGATACCCTCGTCTGAATGAATGAATGAATGAAAACTTTATTAACAGATTGCAGAATGGGTACAGTACAGTACAGCTCAATACATACAATTGTTAAGGGGATGCAGACCAGAGAAAGACTTTCGTCTTGTTTACATCAGGGTCCCCCATTTTCAATTCATCGTAACATATATGACATACATGACATACAGATAGACAGTACTGCTACATCTATACATTTATGACATACCAGATTTGCAATTACAGTACTGTTTGTGATACAAAAAGAGTCCAGAAAGAAAAGAGTATATACATTAGGCGTAGAAACTGTACATTGGATTGGGTAGGTGGGGGGGGACTGTACATTGGAGGTGGTTGGGGGGGGGGGGGGGGGGGGGTTGGGTAGGAGGGGGGGGGGGGGGGGTTGGGTAGGAGGGGTGGGTGGGGACACTGTACAACTGTACAAACAACACTGTACATTGGATTATTGACAAGACCATACTTGGTAATTTACTGTACATTGGAGGGGGTTGTGTTCGGACATTTACAGGGGCCAGTTTCGAGTTGGTCTCCCTTAGGTGTTTTTTGAGTGTTTTTGAAAGTGGGTAGTGATTCACATTCCTTTACAGCTTTGGGTAGGGCGTTCCACATTGATGTGGCATAATTGCGAAACGTGTTTAGTCCCTTGTTTGAGCCGAATCTGGGTTTAACATGATTTGTGGAGCTCCCTCTGGTGTTGTGATCGTGGTATTCACTGACCTTTGGGAAGTATTTAGTCATGTACATGGGTACCTTGGTCGTGTAGTGTATCTTGTAGACCAGGCCCATTGCAAGTTGCTGTACTCTGTCGTCTACTCTAAGCCATCCTAGGTTGTCAAAGTGGGCAGGGGTGAGGTGGGTTCTAGGAGTAAGGTCAAGCAGTAGTCTGACCAGTTTGTTTTGAGATGTTTGTAATTTTGTTTTTAGCGCCTTTGAGGTGCTTTGGTACCATGAGGTGCAAGCATAGTCGTAGTACCCTTGAATGAGTGCTCCTGCTAGAGTCTTCAGGGTATTCTTGTTTACCAGTGAGGAGATCCGGTACAAGAAACGAGTTCGTTGGTTGACTTTTTTTATTACATTGGATGCCATTTTGTCACAGGAAAGATTTGCCTCTAGGATGGAACCCAGGTAGGTAATATCTTCTTTCCTTGTGACAATATTGTCACCCACTGTAACTGAGAAGCCGTCGGTCTTGCTGAGTTTGTTATTTGAACCGAAGAGAATGGACTCTGTTTTGCCCATGTGTAATGATAGTTTGTTATCAGCGAGCCATATGCAGATTTTGCTTAGTTCTGAGCTGAGGGTTCTACAGGTTTATTCTCGTGTGTGTGTCTGTGTGTGTGTATGTGTGTGTGTGTGTGTGTGTGCCTGCAACTCCTCCTGAGTCCTAACGCTTGACAGTAGTCCATGCACCACGCACGTGAACGACCCCCCCCCCCCTAACTTTATCAATATTAAATATATTAGGGTTCTCCCAGGCCGGGCTTGTCTCATAATACTATTCTCATAGTCGTCATATAGGCTGCTTTGCTATCCTCAAAATGTGAAAATAGACAGCCCACGTAGGCTACTATTCACATTGTACTATTACGTCAAACGTTTTACAACACATACGTTTATCTGTACAGTTCCAGCGGCTCCGTCCAACCTTTTGTCCTCAGCGCCACACCCATGTTTCGAGTAGTGCCATATATAATAGTTATATAGTACCATATGATTTCGATAATAAACGTGTATTTGACCATTTTGACAAGAGGGCCTTTCAGTGGCCGTTGTTTTGACAGGGG
This sequence comes from Notolepis coatsorum, assembly GCF_963971535.1. Taxonomy (NCBI): domain Eukaryota; kingdom Metazoa; phylum Chordata; class Actinopteri; order Aulopiformes; family Paralepididae; genus Notolepis; species Notolepis coatsorum. The sequence goes on along the minus strand of NC_140167.1, from coordinate 67,333,803 downwards.
CTCGTTTCTGTGGCGCTGCTGTTTCTACACTTTACTGTCGCTCTCCGTGTCAGAGGCGTGCGGGACGTGCGGGACTGTGGTTCACTCGTTGTCGTTGTGGGGAAAACATCAGGTAATTATCAGCATTTCTTCCCCCAACAGCGTATAAACCTGTTCGTTTTAATTTTGCGCGATCCGGAATTGAATGATGTGTTTATTATTTCCGTTTCGGCTTGAATGAATGAATGAAAACTTTATTTAACAGATTGCAGAATGGGTATAATTAAATACAGTACGGCTCAATACAGACCAGACCATGAAAGACGTTTGTCTTTTTTACATCAGAGTCCCCCATTTTCAATTCATAGTGAAACTTCGAGTTTAACGTTGATGATCTTGCAGAGTAGTTCCTGCTCGGACGTCACGACGATGCGCAACAGCGAGACCTCACCTAATGATTGTATAAATATAACAGCATTCGTTGTTGTAGCGGGTGTTTCACATGATCTACCACTAATTGTTTTATTATTTACGTCCACAGAAAGACCGCTCGCCAGCAACCATGGCCACTACTATTGGTCATTCTAACACGGTTTTCGCCTTGGACCTGTTCCGTACTCTGAGCGACAACAGCCCCTCTAGAGGGAACGTGTTTATCTCCCCCCTGAGTATCAGCTCGGCCCTGGCGATGGTCTATTTGGGGGCTAAAGGAGACACTGCCACCCAGATGGCAAAGGTAGACACACACACACACACACACACACGCACGCACACACACACGCACGCACACACACACGCACACGCACACACCTACACGCACACAGTCTCGATTTAAAATTAGATACTGTATCTTTATCTTGGAAATCAGAGTCAGGGACCCTTGTTGTATAAAAAACAGTATTGTTATATCTAACAAGTTGTAACAACCACAGTCACTGATGTCTATCCTGCAGAGGAATAATGATTTGGCCTCTTATTTTATTTATTTAATTTTAAATAGGCTACCAGCTATAGGCTATATAATGTACCAACATGTTAACAGGTGCCCACTGCTCTGGAGCACCTGATACCAATACCACATTTTCAGAAACAATAGGCTACAAGTGCACTCTTGAAAACGGTGCTAAATAGCACTAAAAGTGGTTATTTGCCTTGTAATCATAATGGGAACCTATTATGGTGCTATGTAACACCTACTGTATGTATCTTCACAATCTTTGTCAAATGGTGCTGTATAGCATCCATCTTTAAAGTGTTATATAGGCCTACTGTAGCACTAAAAGTGTTTATTTGGCTGGTAAAAAAGAAGAAGAGAAAAACAATGATGAATGTTAGTCTATAACCCTATCTGCAGCCTAGTTGTGTTTATTGTGTGTTTATTAAGCAGATATGAGAACTGATCCAAGTAGGCTACTTCCCCCTTCACAGTGCAGATCAGTGTCGGCCTATTATAAAATAAGTTCTTTAATTGCTTTGCATGGGCAGTTTGTAACTTACAGTAGTATAATCTTTGTTGAATTTTCGGTTCTTGTTTTTAAAAGAGACTAAAAAGAAATATGAGGGGAACAATAATATAATATTATTCATTCAACATGGTAAGAGAAAATAATAAGAGTATAGGTAGCACCGGTTAGTTTACTTCCTGTTTGGGCAGAGACGCTTGACAGTCGAACGTCGTCCAAACAACTCTCTGCCTAGGCCGTAGCATTTGACTGAAGGGTGTGTCTAAAGAGAGGTGACTAACGTTAATGGAATCTGTACTCTTCGACCACAGTGGAGTAGCCTCCAGCTGCAGCCCCGGAGATTGTCCTCTCACGGCAACTTCCGCCCAGCCACAAGACATTTCTCCCGGGACAGGACAATGTGCGCTGATTGGCGGAAAGTACGGAAGTATCTCGAAGTACGTCTGACGTATCTCGAATTAGGGTAGGGTGGGTGGGTGGGGGGACACTGTACAACTGTACAAGCAAAACTGTACATTGGAATATTGACAAAACCATACTTGGTCATTTACTGTACATTGGAGGGGGTTGGGTTACAACACAGGAGCAGAGTATAAACAACAGTACAGGAATGAGAAACAGTCTAAATGGGTTTTAACATTTTAGTTTATTTCATGCGGATATGATCTGTAATACCTGATAGGTACAATATCTACTAACCTGATCAATACAAGCCCCCCCCCCCCCCCCCCCCCCCCCCCCTCTCATCAGCGCAGACGTACTTGCTTTTGATTTTGACGTTCAATTAACACGTTCGCTAACGGACGTAGAGAAACGTCAGACGTACGTCAGACGTACTTCGAGATACTTCCGTACTTTCCGCCAATCAGCGCATTGTCCTGTCACAGGAGAAATGTCTTGTGGCTGGGCGGAAGTTGCCCAATCTGGAACAATCTCCGAGGCTGCAGCTGGACCCTATTGCCACAGTGTCTGCCCCAGAACACAGTCTGTTACCAAGGAGACCTAGATAAGATTACAAATGAGGAAGTATGGAGAAGATGAGGAGTGAATGCTGAACTAATGATTAAACTGGACTTTGAAGAAGTCGTTATTCATCATTGCACACATTGACAATGTTGTCATGCAGTGACGCACACATGCGATAGGCGGCACACACAGGAAACACACACAGGCAATTATCTATTATTTTTGGGTCGCCGATGAAATTACATCTTTTGCGCTTGACCCATCCCGTCGTCCCTCCCCCCCAAGGGCAGCCGGGAGCAGACCAGGGGCGGATTTAGGATTGTAGGAGATCCGGGGCTTAGCCCAGATTGGGGCAAGGATTTTTTTTTACTTCGACACCAAAACCTATAACTTATACCACCACCTTAAAGCGGACAAAAGGCACTAGAGAACACTTAAATTCACACCCTTTAATTAATGAAGCAAACTATAATAATTTATAATAATAATAATACACTGTGTTTGTATAGCACCTTTCATACAAGAATTGCAGCTCAAAGTGCTTCACAGCAGTACAAAAAGACAGGCATAAAATGAGCATTGGCAGATCAAGAGCAATGCATAAAGTGCAGACATAAAGCATAAAATAGCAGCAAAATAGACAAAGTCAAGGTAAGACATAGAACATTAAATCACATCGTTTTTCATATTAGGATCTAAGATCTAGGGTTAACTCGCAGAACGTTGAGCGAAAACCAGAGTATAGTCAGGTTTTCATCGTTGTTTCTTTTATTCAATATTTCGATTCATAAAGACATGCCGGCAGCCTGTGTTATCACTTTCTGAGATCTCAAAAGTCCAATACCGCCGCCTAACACCTTGCGGCCGCTATTGCACTCCCATTTGAAACGATGTGGCTTGGTGTCTGTCATTTTGGAAATGACACCAGACCACCCTGAAACTACACTCATATTCACGACGGTATAAAACGGAAATGTATGGATGGAAAAATGTTATGTTTTTTGCATCTTGACCGGAAGAAACTCAATGACAATCGACTATATTATTAGATCCATAGCTATAATATATAATATAGCTTTAGGCCTGAAAACACAGCCACGTATCCCCATGTTAAAAGGCGCTGGCCTTTCAACAGTAACAGTAAACAGCGCCATCTGGCGCTGAAAGTGTTAATAGGCGTCTTTGTTTTTACGGTTTGATTATCACTGATACAAAGTAAAATAGTGCAGTGCAATAAAATAGTTAGTAAAATAGAATAAAATAATGCAATAGTGCATTGCAATAAAATAGTTATCATCATATTTTTTCGGGAGGCCGGTAAGGAGTGCATTACAGTAGTCGAGTCGGCTTGAGATACAGGCATGGATCTGGTTTTCAGCGTCCTTTTGATTTATAAATGGCCGTACTTTAGCTATGTTTCTAAGGTGGCAGAATTATTTTTTTGTCAACTTGTTGATTGTGATTTAAAGCTTAGGTCTGAGTACCATAACACCAAGACTTACTCACTCAAATACAATTAGCAGTTGGATAGACTAGAGATGGAAATTAGCTTCTGCTAAATCTGGTGCAAACATATTTTCATGTAACAATGATTAATTATCCCAAATTTTTTTTTTTTTTTTTTTTTTTTTTTTAATAGATTTGGGGCTTTTCAGAAAACATTCAGGGCTTGAGCCCAAGTAGACACCCCCTAGCCCCGCCCCTGGAGCAGACATGGGCTACTTGGGACCAATCCTAGTGCTTCTGTCCGTCTTCGTCAGGGATGTGAGTGACAGCATTGGCGATCTGTTCTGCATGTTTTTCCATTTGGTTTATATTCTGGAGGGGAACCCCTTGTGAGCACGGGGAGAACATGCAAACTCCACACAGAAAGGCCAGAGAGAGAGGAGTCATGAGAACAATGACAAATGACATTTGTGGGGCGCCTCATTCATGTGGATGGACTGGAAAATGTAATCATAACAGAATACATACTGTAGGTTCACACTGCAGTAGGGCTGCAACTAACGATTATTTTGTTATCGATTAATCTGTCAATTATTTTAACGATTAGTCTAAATGATTAATTTACCCGAAAAATCTACAATTGATTCTATTTACAATTTAATATTTCAAAATGTTTTACTAGTATCCTCAGGTCACATGGGTAGTTGCCTCTTTGACACTACTGAATACCCAGAGTAGGAGATGAGCCATGAATTTTATTTATGTCTATAAATGCTGTGTAGTGTGGATGCCTACTGTGAGTAACCTGCTACTGTATATGCCATTACTGCTTTTGATCTATTCACTCATTATAGCTACTTTATTATCGTGAAATAATATAACACCTGCCCGTTACTATGACATTGTTTATCATTACATGCAATGTATCCATGCCTGTAGCTAAATGCTGAAAAACAGGGAACAAAATTTACTTTTTAGATTAAAAAAAACTACAAGCCAGAGATTTTTTACCGGCCAAAAATTATAAATAGCTTTTTAGTATATCTCCATGAATTATTATGTATTGTGTGTAATCTCTCCACTCCACACTATGTTAGTGCTTGTGCCATCAATATCTTCCTTTTGAATAAAATAGACTCAAGAATCAGGATTGTTAAAGCTAATTAGCCTAATCCATGTCAAAAAGAGTAGCCTATAGTAAATGTATATACACAGTACACACAAACAACACGCACACAAGAAAGAGGGAGAATAGCTTATAGCAGACTTATAGCAGACACTGTGCTCCTAAAAGATTTTTCCGGTTCGCACAAATCTATTTTTAGGGGCAAATGTAAGTGAAATGCTCGCACTGTAGAGCCCTGCATATATAAAGGCTAGATGACTCACCCACGCTGCTGGCCAATGGAGACCGACGTTGCCGCATGGCGGCCATCTTGCCACAGGCAGCACGCCCACTCATAACATGAATGTCTATGGTGCATGTATTATTAAAATAACCATAGCTTGCTCAATTTTCAACCGATTTTCAAACGGTTTGGTTTGTTATAAACATCAGATGTAGTTATCATACTGCATACTTATAATGGACTTTCATATGAAAATGATTTCAACATGTCCAAGTAACGTTTGTAATAAACCAAACCGTTTGTAAATCGGTTGAAAATTTAGCAAGCTATGGTTATTTCAATAGTACATGAATGAATGAATGAATGAATGAATGAATGAATGAATGAATGAATGAATGAATGAATGAATGAATGAATGAATGAATGAATGAATGAATTTATTTAACATATTGCAGAATGGGTACAATACAGTACGGCTCAATACACACAATTGTTAAGGGGATGCAGACCAGAGAAAGACGTTTGTCTTGTTTACATCAGGGTCCCCCATTTTCAATTCGTATTGACATAGGGACATACAGGTACCATACATGCACCATAGCCATTCATGTTATGTGTGGGCGGGCTGCCTGTGACAAGATGGCCGGCGGTGAACTACGCTGGTGACTCCGCCTTGCACCATCTAGTTATATTTATCTATGACTGTGAGTCTCTAATGTCCAGTAATAATTCTACAGTAATAATGTATGCCCTCTGCTGTGCTAAACTGTAATTACATGTGTCACAGGAACCTCTTGTCATTGGTGGATCCCTGTTAACCCCAAGGCTAATATGTTGGAGGCTAAGTCACCCAATGGGAGATGAGGGTAGGGCACATGCTCAAAGATACAATATCATTTACATTTAATTTATTTAACCTTTTGCAGGCAGGTCAATTAAGAACAAACAACAACTCTGGCAGCTAAGGGTGAGTGGTATTGTTCGTTAAACAGTGTCGAACTGTGACAGCAGTGACATCTCTTCCATTTAGCCTCCATGATGGCCTCCTTTGAGGAAAAAGTGGAGAACATCCGCAGCTCCTTCTCCCAACCCCCACCCATTCCAAATGCTGAATCGAGAACCTCATCCTTCACTCTGTCATCTTTCTCTCCCATTACAGAAGCCGAGACCCTGACACTGGTAACGTCGAACCGTCCGACTACATGCCAGCTGGACCGGCTACCCTCCCCACTCCTCCAGACCATAGCACCAGACATCCTCCCATTCCTAACTGCAACCATCAACTCCTCACTCAACTCTGGGGTGGTCCCCACCTCCCTAAAACAAGCCAGAGTCACGCCGCTCATAAAAAAACCCAACCCTGAACCCCACCGTCATAGGCAACTATCATCCTGTCTCTCTTCTCTCCTTCCTTTCTAAAACACTTGAACGTGCTGTATCCAACCAACTTACTGCTTATCTCTTACAGAATGACCTCCTAGACCCTAATCAGTCTGGCTTCCGGACTGGCCACTCCACAGAAACGGCCCTCATTGCGGTCACAGAGGCACTTCACTTAGCAAAAGCGAAAGGCCTCTCCTCTGTCCTGATTCTCCTAGATCTATCTGCAGCCTTCGACACAGTCAACCATCAGATCCTCCTCCCGGCCCTCGCAGGAATGGGAGTGGCTGGCTCTGCGCTGACATGGCTGACATCATACCTCAATGACCGCTCCTACCAAGTGTCATGGAGAGGGACCCTGTCGGCCACCCGCCCCCTGCGGACAGGTGTCCCCCAGGGCTCGGTTCTAGGACCCCTTCTCTTCTCCCTCTACACTAAATCACTGGGTAACATCATCACGTCTCATGGCTTCTCGTATCATTGTTATGCCGACGATACTCAACTCTTCCTCTCCTTCCCTCCCTCAGATATCCACGTCTCTGAGCCGATCTCGGCCTGTCTGTCTGACATCTCCGCCTGGATGACGACCAACCACCTCAAACTGAACCTAAGCAAAACAGAATTGCTCCACCTGCCGGCCAAATCCTCCCCCCTCAGACCGACCTTTCCATCACAGTCGAGAATGCAGCTGTGACCGCGTCCCCGACCGCCAAGAACCTTGGTGTTAACTCCTCGTCCAATCAACAGTCATCTCCCGCCTTGACTACTGCAACGCACTGCTCGCTGGCCTCCCGGCCACTGCCACCAAGCCTCTTCAACTCATTCAGAACGCAGCGGCCCGCCTGATCTCAAACCTACCGAAGTCGGCCCATGTCACCCCACTTCTGCACTGGCTCCCCACTGCTGCACGAATCCGCTTCAAGGCTCTCGACCTAGCATACCGTGCGGCAAAGGGAACCGCTCCCGCCTACCTCCGGTCAATGGTCTCCAACTACACACCCTCAAGACCCCTACACTCTGCATCTTCTGGCCGCCTCAGACCTACTCCTATCCGAGCTCCGGGAGGGTCATCAAGGAGAAGCCGCCTATTCTCAGTCCTTGCCCCACAATGGTGGAATGAACTACCCACCCCAGTTAGAACAGCCGAAACCCGTCCAATCTTTCGCCGTCGACTAAAGACGCACTTCTTCAACCATTATCTGAAATAAAAAGATATCTAACCCTAACTAACCTTACTGTCATGCACTTGTCCTAATAAACTAACCTACACTGTAGCACTCAACACTTTGATGAACATTGTTACTCAGCTGATAGAGTTGTGCCCTTCCTGATGACTTGTCGTACAGAACTTGTAAGTCGCTTTGGATAAAAGCATCAGCTAAATGACTAAATGTAAATGTAAAATGTAAATGATTAACCCCAGGGACTAACCCCAGGGACTAACCCAACTACATGACTACTTAAAGTTCAACAGGTGGGTTTCCTAATTGTAAACACGCTGTGGTCAGGCCAAACAGCAACACCTGTAAAAACATGTGACCCAGCAAACATTGCCGATGGTCTATGAGCCATATCGGCCGGTACACCACTGGTACTGTTTCCATGACACTATGATAACTCTTTATTTGCTCTGAATCCTCTGCAGGCCCTTTCCTTCGCCTCAGCCGCAGATGTCCACGCAGACTTTCAGACGCTCAACGCCGACATCAACTCGCCGTGTGCCTCGTACATATTGAAACTCGCCAACCGTCTGTATGGAGAAAAGACGTCCACCTTCCTCCCGGTTAGTCTCCGTTAACCTACAGCCGGACTTTGCTCACATCAACGGTTTGTGATGATATTAGATAAGCCATCCTACAGTAGGTAGCAGTGATATGTGGATAACAGGGGACTCATGACAAACCTAGACCTAGTATTTCCAGCTGATCTCATCGCTACAATTTCTCCTGCAGCTATAGGACAATTAATAGACTATTAATAGATCGCTCCTCGCTTCGTCTGTGGTTCATGCAGGCTGTGGTCCTGTGAACAAAGCCTTCTAATATACATTTTCCTCTCTGTTAAGGCAGGGGATTTAGTAAGGGGGGGGGGGGGCGGTCTATGTAATGTAATGTAATGTAATGGCACTTGCATAACAAGATGGCATCTATGGTGAATATGTTGCTAATTCCAGACAGCTCATGTGAAGCATTGGAATCAGCAGATACACAAATTATGTTCATGACATTGACTTAGCATTGACTTAGCATTGACCTAGCATTGACCTAGCATTGACCCAGGGTACAGATGGAAATTGTTTTCTCACATTTGAATCTGCTCAAAGGGAAATTAAGTTGAGCATGAGTTTAACAGGTTTAACGTCTTTGCTCATCATTAGACGAGATCTGGTTCAAAGTTTGATTAATTTAAAAGTATTGGTCATACACTGTGCTGCGTATTGGTCCCCCCCCCCTAGAGTCTGGCAGTTGGGGAGACCAACTCCATTGAACCAATTGCAAAATCGTTCTTGTACTTTGAAATGTGAACGTTGATTAATGCACGTGATTATGAAACCAAATGAACTGAACTGCAGGTACTGTAGCTCTCTGCCACATGCGCCCATTTATTCCTATACCTTTCCGCTTTGATGGTCTTATCTCGATGTATGCGATAAGTCATATGTTCACTATGATGTCTGATGCTATGAAGCTTTTCCTCAGGTATGGGATAAAGGCAATACTTGTGTACTAAAGCCATTTTCTTAAAGGTCCTGTGTCTTATAAATGGCCTTTTCCAGTGTTTAGCATTGTTTCCTAGCAATGGGGGATTATATCAATGTGGTCTGTGTCTCTAATTATCATATTGACTCATCAGTCTAGTCTCGAGTTCATGAGATCTTCCCTCACTCAACTAAGCCATTCTGATTTGACTGTTTTTCTGACGTGAATAAGGCACTGGTTGTAGTCACCGCCCACAATTTTCTCAACAACAGAGCAGTGGAATTACTTCCTCAAACAGAGGGTGCCGACAGACAGCAGAGAACGAGCTAGCGAGAGAGGGAGAGAGAGAGATAGAGAGGGAGAGAGAGAGATAGAGAGAGAGAGAGAGAGAGAGAGAGGGAGAGAGAGAGAGAGGGGCCGCGGCGCAGGAGTGTGTGTAAATGTGTGTGCGCCGCGGGGATCGGTCTTCTCCCCGCAGTCGGGAGCACTCCATATCACTGTCAAAATATCTTTGCGCACACTCCCACGCGCACACCCGTATTCCGATCCGTGCAATAATATTCACAGAGGTATATATTGTCATTTAAAACAAGTTACCAATGCATTGTCCCGTGGGATTATGCCCCCTGCGCCGAAATTAATTAGTTTCCCCCTCAATCTCTCTATCTCTCTCTCTGTCTGCCAGTCACAGACTGTGTGGGTGACTGTCACTCAAAGCGCTTATGGGCGGAGCCCAGCACAAACAGCTTGAAATCTTGAGGTCGACATTTTTTGCTTTAGAGTACTTGATTAAAAATATAAAACAATGATTTTTTTTGAAAAAAACTTTACAGATGTGTTCCATAGACTCACAGGAATTGTGTGAAGTTGCCCAAATAGTGAAAGGAATAGCAATGCATGTCCCCTTTAATAAACTCAAAGGTATCTTTCCTGATAACGAAGCCTTGTACCCAAAGAGCACCTGATACTGAGCAGCACACCTACCTCGTATCTTTCATTATAAAAGCCAGGACTAGTTTAATTACTCTGTTATCTCATTCACTAGGAGTTGGGGACAGTGTGTAAAGGCCGAATGAGTGTTTTTTGTTATAGATCATTATTATTATTATTATTATTATTATTATTATTATTATTATTATTATTATTATTATTATTATTATTATTATTATTATTATTATTATTATTATTATTGTTATTATTATTTCCAATAGAAGGATATGATTTATGGGAATGTTATGATTATCTGTGTAACCACCAGTGGACTCTGTTGTACTGTGGGCGGATCACCTGCACCTGTCAGGTGGGTCGGCCCACGGCGCGACAGAGATCATTAAATGGGTGATAGGGATCAGCTGTGGGTTGGTAGCCGACGGGGAAAGCATATCATTTTCTGACCGCTTCGGGAACGCTTGAGAATAGTTTTATCTTAGGAAACACTTTGATCAATTAGAACCACGGTTATAGGACGCTTTAGGATCGCTTTGATCACCTCTCCCATGTAACCTACATTTTCTAAATAAATCGGATCACCACGTCGGTATCTGATAACGGAACTCAATGTGTGGAGACGATTCTTTGGATGGAGCGCGTATAGAATCACTCCCCGTCTACCAGGAAGCGGACACAGGCAGGTGCCGCTACATTAAGTCAGAAAATTGCTTTTATTGAAGCCAGGCGAGCTTCAATAAAGTGAAAGAGGACTCGCGCAGATTATTGATAGCGACCCAAGGCAGAGGCGCGCGTCAATAAGTGACAACTGACGAAGAGGACTCGCAAGAGGACTGACAAGGATCCAGCATTGTTGAGAGAGGAGCCAGGAGACTGGTTGTGTTTGGAGATCGCTGTGATCAGCAGGAAGGATTGATCAACGAAAGCATCACAGCGAGTGGAGGACCCTCCCTCCCGAGGACAGCAAATGGAACGTGCGTAAGTAGAATTTATGAATGAAATAGAGACTACTACGTACGTGGCGCGCGCACACGGCGCTGTGGAATATAAAATAATTATAAAGCTGTCTTAAGAATTGGTGGATAAATATAAACAAGATGTCAGCTACTGAAACGGATAACATGGATTTGACAGCCGCGGAAATTGAGCTGAAACAATTAATAGCATCACGTAAAGCCAGGCTTGCACCCGCAAGCAAAATGAGATTAAAGTGATGATGACATCAAAGGATGAACAAGGAGTAAAAACGGACATGGCATTGTTCAATAAGACACTCAGTGCTTTTAAGATAGCAAATGAGTCTGTACAGCTGTATTTACAGGATGATGATGATGATGAAACACAACGGTATAAACCAAAAATAGATGAATTGGATACATGGGTTAACGATATGGAAAAATGGTTGATGGAAGGGAATAAGGAAAGGCAAACTCCAGCCCAAAGTCCAACTGAGTCTGTGATCCAAGAGTCTCCAGTAGAGACTCAAGATAAGCTGGAAAAGGACCTTCAGGCTACAATAGGCCCAGAGGATATCATTTCCAGGGCCCCATCAAAATCATCAAAATCATCAGGTGGAAGCCATTCATCCAGGTTATCTGCCTCCCGTCGAAGGGCTGACACTGAGAGGGCCATCATTCAAGCAAAAGCCGCTGCACTTTCAGCCAGACAATATCTAAGCCTAAAGGAAGCTGAATTAGAGGCTGAATTAAATCTAAACAAGGCTAAAAGACAAGCTGAATTAAAGGCTGAATTAAGTCTGCAGGAAGCTAAAGCCAGGGCTAAATTAAAGGCTGAGAAGGATAAACTTGACTTTGACACAGACATGGCTGTATCAACGGCCAAACTCAAGATACTGGATGATTATGAGACATCATCACAAACCAACTCATCCAGAACCATGAGGTATCCATCTCAAATTAACCAGCCACCCTCTCAAGAGGACGGATATGTGTACAAGATGCAACCTAGGGATGGTATGAATGATTATGTTGACCAAGCACATGCTCTAGACACCTCAGAAGGACTACCGATATTGCAATCACCGGTAGAATATGCATCCATAAATGCTGTTCCAAAAACCCCTGTGCAAAGACAGCTCTTGGACCAGTATGCATGGGCGCACACACCACAACAACAACCACAGCAGCAACAACGTAAGGAGGACAGTGACAGAGGCCAAACGGCGCTACAGGGATAAAATTGAACTCCAGTTTGAACAGGCTGACTCTAGAGCTATGTGGCAGGGGCTCAAAACGATGACAGACTACAAAGGCGCCTCCCTCAAACTGAACAGTGACATCTCCTTAGCAAATGACCTCAATACCTTCTATGCGAGGTTTGATGCTGGTAATAACAACACCAGCCCACAAGCCACGGCAATGGGGGGGGGGGTCTGCTGCTGATGGAGACTCAGTGTTCAGGGTAACAGAGCATGAGGTGAGGCGGACCTTTAAAAAAGTGAATATCAGGAAGGCAGCAGGACCGGACGGCATCCCCGGCCGCGTCCTAAAAGTCTGTGCCGACCAACTGGCCCCGGTATTCACTGACATATTTAACCTGTCCTTAGAACAGGCTGTCATCCCCACCTGCCTGAAGAAGTCCACTATTATCCCTGTACCCAAAAAATCCAAGCCTGCTTGCCTCAACGACTACCGCCCTGTAGCTCTCACCTCCATAGCCATGAAGTGCTTTGAGAAGCTAGTAAAGGGCTACATCTGCTCCTCCCTCCCCATCAACATGGACCCCCTGCAATTTGCATACCGCCCCAACAGGTCCACGGAGGACGCCATAGCCCATGTGCTGCACACAGCAGCATCACACCTGGACAAGAGGAAGGGGAACTATGTGAGAATGCTATTCATCGACTACAGCTCGGCATTCAATACCATAGTCCCCTCCATACTCATAGCCAAGCTCAGGGACCTGGGCTTGACCTATGACCTCTGCCAGTGGGTCTTGGACTTCCTGACGGGCAGACCCCAGGTGGTGAGAGCAGGCAACTGCACCTCCTCATCCATCACCCTCAACATAGGGGCCCCCCAGGGCTGTGTTCTGAGTCCCCTCCTCTACTCCCTGTACACACACGACTGTGTGGCTCAGCGGAGTAGCAATACAATCATCAAATTGGCTGACGACACAGTGGTGGTGGGCCTGATCTCTGCCAACGACGAGAGGGCCTACCTGGAAGAGGTCAAGGTCCTGGCGGGATGGTGCCAGGAAAACAGCCTCTCCCTGAACGTCAGCAAAACAAAGGAGATGATTGTGGACTTCAGGAGGTCGGGGGTCAAGGACTACAGCCCCCTCAGCATCGACTGGGCACCGGTTGAGAGAGTCAACAGCTTTAAGTACCTCGGAGCCTACATATCCGAGGACTTGACATGGACCACACACATTGACAGTGTTGTGAAGAAGGCACGACAACGCCTCTACTTCCTCAGGCGCCTAAGGAAGTTCCAAGTCAGTCAGAAGATAGTCAAGTCAAGTCAAGAGTTTTAATTGTCACGGCATACAGGTATACAATGAAATGCGGCTGGTCTTGCCCGCGACGATGTGCAATACAGTGGTACAACATATAATAGAATCCAATAAAAATACAGTGGTACAACATATTAAAGAATCCAATAACAACAACAGTGCAATAAACAGGTACATGGTGTGCCATCTCGGTATCTGTACATAGTATTTACAGAGCATATAGGACATGCTAGGTAGCTTTAGTAGTGCAATACACTGTTCCTGATGTTATACTAATTTAAAGTGGCCTTTCCTCTGGCCATAAGTGTGCGTGTGTGCGGCATGAGTGTTAAAGTGGCTGCTAGTGTGTGAGCGTGCTCAGCGTGCGTGTCGTGTATGTGCTTGTGTGTGCTTGTGTGTGGATAGTTCAGTTTCTGTGTCTCTCAATGTTCATTGTTCAAGGCTCTGATGGCCTGGGGGAAGAAGCTTAGCCTAACCCTCTCCGTCCTAGTAGCTGGGGTTAGCAGGCGTCTGCCTGACCTCAGCAGCTGGAACAGGCTGTTATTGGGGTGGTGGGGGTCTTTCATTATCCTGCAGGCTCTGGATTTGCACCTCTTGTTGTATAGAGCCTGCAGGGGAGGTAGCGCAATACCCGTGGTACGCTCGGCTGAGCGCACCACTCTCTGTAGGGCCTTCTTGTCCTGTGCCGTGCTGTTCCCATACCAGGCAGTGATGTTTCCGGTCAAGATGCTCTCTACAGCTCCTGAGTAGAAGGACTGGAGTATCTTCCCCGATACTCTGAACTTCCTTAACTGTCTCAGGTGGTAGAGGCGCTGCTTCGCTTTCTTTACTACTGTGTCTATGTGTGTTGACCATGTCAGATCCTCTGAGATGTGGACCCCCAGGTACTTGAAGCTGCTCACCCTGTCCACGGTAGCCCCGTTAATCATCAGTGGTGTGTGTGTCTCCTGCTGTCCTCTCCTATAATCCACGATCAGCTCCTTGGTTTTACCAATGTTCAGGAGCAGGCTGTTGTCCTGGCACCAACGTTCCAGTACCTCAACCTCCTCTCGGTAGGCCTTCTCGTCGTTGTCCGAGATCAGCCCCACCACCACCGTGTCGTCGGCGAACTTCACTATGGAGTTGGAGCTGAACTTGGCCACACAATCGTGTGTGTAGAGTGAGTACAGCAGGGGGCTTAGAACACAGCCCTGGGGGGACCCGATGCTCAGGGTGATGGTGTTGGAGGTCTGACCCCCCACCCTGACCGCCTGGGGTCTTTCACTCAGAAAGTCCAGTACCCAGGCGCTCAGGGCGGAGCTCAGACCTAGCTCGATCAGCTTGTCCACCAGTCTGGTGGGGACTATGGTGTTGAACGCTGAGCTGTAGTCAATGAACAACAGTCTCACATAGCCCCCCTTCTGACGGTCAAGGTGGGAGAGAGTGCTGTGCAGTACCTGGGAGACCGCGTCGTCAGTGGACCTGTTTGTCCTGTATGCAAATTGCATAGGGTCCATATCACTGGGGAGAGAGGCACAAATGTGGTCCTTGACCAGCCTCTCGAAACATTTCATGACCACAGAGGTGAGTGCCACCGGTCTGTAGTCATTTGGACATGTTGGGGAGGGTTTCTTCGGTACAGGGATGATGGTAGACATCTTGAAGCAGGCAGGGACTACTGACTCCGCCAGGGATTGATTAAATATGGCGGTGAACACCGGGGCAAGCTGGTTTGCACAGGACTTAAGTATGCGTCCTGTTATACCATCTGGGCCCGCAGCCTTCCTGGTGTTCACCTGCATGAATGCTCTTCTCACACTGTGTTCCGACAACGAGAGAGCGCCCCCGCGGTTGCCCCCCCCCCTCCACAACAGCCGGTGCGCCAGTGACGTCACTAGCCAGAGGGCTAGCGGCGACACTGTCTACACCGAACCGAGCGTAGAAGGAGTTGAGTTTGTCCGCGAGAGAGGCGTCGTCGCTCCCCATTGAGGGGGCGCTGACTTTGTAGTCAGTTATTGTCTTCAGTCCCCTCCACAAGCCTCTGGGAGATCCTAAGATCCTTAAGAACTTCTACTCATGTACAATAGAGAGCATCCTGACTGGCAACATCACCTCCTGGTTTGGGAATAGCACTGCACAAGACCGAAGCAGACTACAAAGAGTGACACGTTCAGCCGAACGCACAATTGGAGGGGGGCTCCCCACCCTCCAGAACATTTACAACAAGCGGTGCAGGGGCAAGGCTAAGAGAATCATTAAAGACTCCAGTCACCCGAACAACTGCCTCTTTGAACTGCTGCGGTCAGGCAAGCGATACCGGAGTCTCAAGGCGAGCACAGAAAGACTCAGAAGAAGCTTCTATCCCCAGGCCATCAGGCTGCTAAACGAACAATGAACACTACACAACAACAACCATCAAACGCACATAGCACACACATCCACACGCACACACTCACTTTAAACAAACACACTGTAGCACCCACTCCACACACTTTATAGCACACACTCACTTTAAACAAACACACTGTAGCATCCACTCCCCACACTTTATATTTATTGATGAAGGATTGCACTACAACTCGTACACCTTACTGTAAATTGTACCTAAATTGTACCTCATCCCATTTCTGCTTTGCACTATATAGTATTGTACATTAGTACACTGCATAGTATTGTATATTATATGGTAACTCAGTTACGTCTATTCTGCATCGAACATTGTAAATATGTCTATACTGAACACTGTGACCTCATTTTCTACTTCTAAATTACATGCTATACTATGTTATTTGATGTTATTTGATACTATCTTGTCTAGCACAGTCTCTGGAGCGTAACAGTAAGAAGCATTTTGTATGAAAGTATTCTGTACTTCTGTATGACAACTATTAAAGAAACTTGAACAACAACAACAGCAGCAACAACAACAACAACAGCAGCAACAACAACAACAACAGCAACAACAACAACAGCAGCAACAACAACAACAGCAGCAGCAACAACAGCAACCACAACAGCAACAACAACAACAACAACAGAGGCCTCCACAAGCAGTGAGACCCAAACAGCCATATATACAGCCACTACCACCTGTACAGTATCGACCACCACCATATGTGCTACCTCAGCCACAACCTTGGCAACAACCACATGCACCATATCAGCATCAGCCACCTGTGCAGCTTCAGCTACAACCATCTGGAGCTACAGCAGGACAACAGGGTCAAACCCAAACAGACCAGGTTCTATTAAATGTCATGGCAAGACAGAATGACATTACAGACATACTTGTCACACAGCAGAATCTGGCGCTACTCCCAACCAGGGAGATTCCCATGTTTGACGGAGATCCTATGAACTTTAGGTCATTCATGCGAGCCTTCGAGTACGGCATAGAAAATAGAACCACCAGCGAGCAAGATAGACTCTACTTTTTGGAACAATACACCACAGGGCAACCTAAAGATCTTGTGAAGAGCTGCCTACACATGCATCCACAGGATGGATATGTGGAAGCCAAAAGACTAATTAAAGAGAATTTCGGTGATGAAATAAGAATAACAAATGCTTATATAAAGAAGGCCTTGGACTGGTCCAGCATCAAAACGGAGGATAGTCAAGCTTTGCGCGCCTACGCCCTCTACCTGAGAGGATGCAGTAATGCAATGCAGGAGCTTCACTATATGGATGAGCTGGACAATCCATCTAACCTACGACTGATCTTATCCAAGATACCCTTTAGGATCAGAGAAAGGTGGGGGTCAACGGCCTACGACATCCAGGAGCGCACTGGGCAAAGAGCCAAATTCAAGGATCTTGTGGCTTACCTGGAGAAATAAGCCAAAATCGCCTCCGACCCATTGTGGGGCAATATTCAGGATTACAGTCCTGACGGAGCTGCCCCAAGGTACCTCAAGACTGCAGCCTCTGTATGGCAAACAAGAGCAGGAACAGCGGCTGCACCGGTTAAAGAGAGAAGCAGCTTCGTCACGACAGTGACACCAGTCGCAAACATACCGCCAACCGTTGGTAATGTAGGATCCAAGGCAGATGGCTCTGTAGCTTTTAGAACTCCTTGCTTGTACTGTGCAGGCGATCACTCACTTGAAGCCTGCAGGAGGATAAGAGCTCAGAAACATCTGAACAAAATAGAGTTCTTAAAGGTGAAAGGACTTTGTTTCGGTTGTCTCACCAAGGGACATCTCAGTAGGCACTGTAGCCAGCGGATGAGGTGTCAGCATTGCCAGAAAGAACACCTGACTCTGCTACATATAGAAACAAACGACCAAGAAGGACCGGACGAGCAAAAAGGAACAGTCGGGTCAATGGAATGGAAATCACCTCAACAGGAGAGGACACCACCCCTGACCAAGAAGATTGTGGGTAGTGCTCTGGTGAGGCTTGGTGAAGATAATGGGGCCGGTAAGGTCTGTGCTTTACCCATCGTGCCAGTGAAGGTGAAACAGGCTGACGGAAGTGGGTATGTAACGACATATGCCTTCTTGGACCATGGCAGCTCGGCATCCTTTTGCACAGAGAGCCTCATGAGGAAGCTGAACGCTAAGGGCCGGCAAACATCAATTCTCCTTAAGACAATGGCACAAGAGAAACATGTCCCAGCATATGAGATCTCAGGCCTGGAGGTAGGCAACATCAATGATGACACATTTATTGCACTGCCTACGCTATACACTCAACCAGCAATCCCAGTGTCAAAAGAAAACATCCTTACTCAGGAGGAACTGAAAAAATGGCCCTACCTGAAGGATGTTCACATCACTTACATTGACTCAGATGTGGAGCTTCTGATTGGAGTCAATACTCCGAGAGCCATGGAGCCTCGGCAGATAGTGAACAGCCAGGATGACGGACCATATGCTCTAAGGTCACTCTTGGGATGGGCGGTCTATGGTCCACTGAACGTCAACGCGGTGGATGTGACAAGAAGACCCAAAGCCATCACCAACAGTTCGATAAACTTAAAAGATGGTCAGTATAACTTGCCACTCTCCTTTCGAAAAGGAGATGTGATGACCCCCAACAACAGACAGGTGGCGACACGAGCCATGCACCTGCAAAAGAAGAGGAAGGATGAAGGGTACCATGCAGAGTACAGACAGGTGGCAACACAACGAGCCATGAGCCTGCAAAAGAAAACAGGAAGATCTAAGAGCAGAGAGAAGACTGTAAGATCGAAGAGGAAAGAGGATGGAATATCTAAGACCACAGAGAAGGTACCTCTTCAAGAACCAAGGAAAGATGGCTGTGTCTGGTACATACCCCATCACAGGGTGTATCACAAAAGAAAGAAAGAAAGTGGAAAGAACATGAGTGGTGTTTGATTCACATCGTCATTCCAATGCACCACCATGGCAAACTCTGGAGTGAAGTGGATTGTGGATCAACTTGAAGATTTTTTATTTTGTGACGTGGAATGTTCTCAGTTGTATTGTGGTGATTCACGTGACAGGTGAATCTGCCACGGCACAGCTGATAACATAAATAGCCAAAGAGAACTTCGCCCCTGGTGACTTGGTGGTCATAGTGGACGACACAGCGCCCAGGAATTCCTGGCCGCTTGGACGGATCCTGGAAACCTTTCCGGATAACAAGGGCCTGGTACGAAGTGTCAGGGTGAAGACCAAGACCAATGTGCTACAGAGGCCAATCACGAAGCTTTGCCTACTACTGGAGTCAAAGGAGGATTGCCAGCTGTAATGAACACTCGCCCGACCATATTTTGTAATTGTGTAGGCACAATTAGGGGCCGGTGTAAGGGCCGAATGAGTGTTTTTTGTTATAGATTATTATTATTATTATTATTAATATTAGTATTATTATTATTATTATTATTATTATTATTATTATTATTGTTATTATTATTTCCAATAGAAGGATATGATTTATGGGAATGTTATGATTATCTGTGTAACCACCAGTGGACTCTGTTGTACTGTGGGCGGATCACCTGCACCTGTCAGGTGGGTCGGCCCACGGCGCGACGGAGATCATTAAATGGGTGATAGGGATCAGCTGTGGGTTGGTAGCCGACGGGGAAAGCATATAATTTTCTGACCGCTTCGGGAATGCTTGAGAATAGTTTTATCTTAGGAAACACTTTGATCAATTAGAACCACGGTTATAGGACGCTTTAGGATCGCTTTGATCACCTCTCCCATGTAACCTACATTTTCTAAATAAATCGGATCACCACGTCGGTATCTGATAACGGAACTCAATGTGTGGAGACGATTCTTTGGATGGAGCGCGTATGGAATCACTCCCCGTCTACCAGGAAGCGGACACAGGCAGGTGCCGCTACACAGTGAGAGAATGTGTATTGTGTGCTGTACAGTGATTCTGTTCTGGTTTCAACCACCCCACCCCCACACACACGTACTGCTCAAGCATTATAGCACAGGCAGCTGTGCACCTCTGCACTATATCATATCCACCAAAACAAAACAAGGTTGCTCAGGAAAACCCCCATCAAATGGGGTCCATGGCCGAATGTGTGTCTCTACCTGTAATTTGGGATCCTTGATGTGAAAAAGGTTTGGGAACCTCTGTTCTAAAATACTTTCTTCTCTTGTTCAGGCATTCCTGGAGGCCACACAGAAGTTCTACGATGCAGACCTGAGAGAGGTGGACTTCATGGGAGCTCCAGAGGAGTGTAGAGTGGAGATCAACAGCTGGGTGGAGGAGCAGACAGAGAGTGTGTTCTGTTGCGTTCTGTTGTGTTCTGCTATGTTCTGTTCTCTTCTTCTCTGTTGTGATCTGTACTGTTGTGATCTGTTCTGTACTGTACTGTTCTGTTCTGTACCTTACTTACTGTACTGTACTGTACTGTACTGTTCTGTACTGTTCTGTTGTGTTCTGTACTGTTCTGTACTGTACTGTTCTGTTCTGTACTGTTCAATGTACTGTTGTGTTGTGCTCTGTTCACTGTACTGTTGTGTTGTGATGTGTTCTGTTCCGTTCTGTTGTGTTCTGTACTGTTCCGTACTGTTCTGTTCTGTACTGTTCTGTTCTGTACTGCTCTGTTCACTGTACTGTTGTGTACTGTACTGTACTGTTGTGTTGTGTTGTGTACTGTTGTGTTGTGTACTGTTGTGTACTGTTGTGTTGTGTTCTGTACTGTTGCGTTGTGCACTGTTGTGTTGTGTACTGTACTGTTGTGGTGTGTACTGTTGTGTTGTGGTGTGTACTGTTCTGTACTGTTGTTTTGTGTTGTGTTCCTTCCTGTCTTATGTTCTATTCTAATCCCAGTGGGATAAGAAATAAACGTCTTCTATGATGCATATAGTAATAGATTTAGAATAGATTGTTAATAGAATAATAGATGTTTCTCCTATTTGAAGGCTGATGACCACTCACCAGCCACTACAAGCTCCATCTGGACGTGGCACTCGGAATCTTCGGCCACTTGCTATGTTGGCGATCGACTAATTGGAACTCACTTTTAGCTGCTATGGGATACGCATAATATGCTAAATGGCTAAAGTGTAAGCTTGTCTTTTTCCTTTCAGATAAGATAAAAGATCTCCTGAAACCAGGGTCAGTGAGCGGAATGACGAGGCTGGCTCTGGTCAACGCCATCTATTTCAAAGGAAACTGGCTCCACCGCTTTGACGAGAAATACACCAAGGAGATGCCCTTTAAACTGAACAAGGTGAACATGTATTATGAACTACAACGCACGTCATATGCTGTGTAAAAAGCACAATGCCCACACATGCGTGCAAAAGGTAGGTGCGATTGAACAGACATGATCAAGTGTTTGCATGGGGAAGAAAACGCACAGTCCACGATACAACGTGCAAGACCAGACCTATAGAGATGGTCTCATTGGAATTGTGTTGCTAGGTAACAGCTTGGACCCATGTTTATTTCCCTTCAGTTATTGATATTGTATTAGTGAACACTGTGAAAGAAAGTAGCCTCGGGGCTCATTTTAGAATGTTATTGCTGTTCTATAAAGTAATTCAGAACTGTACTTGTTCTAGAATGTACCTTAGAACGGGGGGGGGGAGGCAGAGTATGTGAGAAAGACCTATGGCTCTGACAACTAAACATCTAACTAAACTAAACATGTTCTTTACACGTCTAAAATACTGTGTTTAATGTCTATTCTTTGTATCTGCCAATTTCATGATTTTATGCGTCTATTTTATGTATTATCGGTGACAATCAAACCGTTGAGGTTTTGACCTATTAAGATGTTAGATCCTAATATGAAAAAATTATGTGATTTAATATTCTACAGTACACCTTATCTTGACTTTGTTTATTTAGCTGATATCTATTCTATGCTAATTGTAGCCTATGCTTCTTTCACAGTATGTATGCACTTTATGCATTGCTCTTGATCTGCCAATTTTGTGCAAATTTTATGTCTACGTCTTTCTTTCTGCTGTGAAGCACTTTGAGCTGCAATTCTTGTATGAAAGGTGCTATACAAATAAAAGTGTATTATTATTATTATTATTATTATTATTATTATTATTATTATTATTATTATTATTATTATTATTATTATTATTATTATTATTAAGTTGAAGCAGTCTATAGCATATTCTAACACGCTCCGGTCTCCTTGTTGTCTGTGTGCTTGCCTGTGTGTGTCAGAACGAGAGCAGGCCAGTTCAGATGATGTACCTGCTGAAGAAGTTTCCCTTCAATTACATCCCTGAGTACAGCCTGCAGATCGTGGAGCTGCCCTACGTGGGGGAGGAACTTAGCATGTTCATCCTGCTGCCTGAGGACAGTGAGGAGAAAAAGAAAAACCCACTGATCAAGGTATTGATTGATTGAAAACGTTATTAACAGATTGCAGGGGGCGGTCAGGTGGCATAGCGGAGATTGCGTTCGTCACCAACGCTGGAGACGCTGGGTTCGCCTGTTCGAATCCAGCTCCCGGCGTTGTCACCAGCTTGGCTGGCCGTTCACACTAATACAATTGGCAGTATTAGAGGGTGGGAAAGCTGGCGGGTGGGTCCTGGGCGTTGTGGACAGCGACCCCTACAGTTCGGTCGGGGCGCCTGCTCAGCAAGGGTAGGATCTGGAGAGAGGTAGTGCGGCCTCCCACACGTTACACTCTCCCAGTGAGAATCTGCGCGGCCAGGCTGGCTGCCGGCAGGCTGCACATGCGTCGGAGGAAAGCATGTGACAGTCTCCGGCCTCTCGGACCAACAGTAGGGGAAAGTGCGCAACAACCAGGAAGGGGGTTGGGAATTGGCATAACGACTAACAGTGGGATGGGAGAAAAATCGGAAAATTAAAAGATTAAAAAATAAAAAATAAAAACAGATTGCAGAATGGGTACAATACAGTACAGCTCAATACTAACAACTGCTAAGAGGATGAAGACCAGAAAAAGACTTTCGTCTTGTTTACATAAGGGTCCTCCATTTTCAATTCATCAAGACATTATGACATACAAGACATACAAATATACGTACACAACCCTAGTCTTGATAGCCTACCTACATTGTGTAAAGGTCATGGGTTCACAACCTATCCAGGTGGAGACGATGTTTGTCTGTCTGTAATGATACATTTGTTTGGAGCAGTGATGCTGTGTGCCCGGCTTAGTTTTAGAAAATTAGCTGTTTTGTCGTATATGTCCAGCAGCAGTGAGAAGGGTGTAGATGTGTGTATAACCAGAGTTATTATAGGAAAACACTCTGCAAACTAGAGGTTATAGATTTTCAACGAGACAAAATGTAGCCAAACTTCTAAAGAAATAACTCATAGATTTATTGAAAACCAATGATTCAGCAGTCCGTGCTGCGTTCACCAGGGTTAAACTGCAGTAGGCAACTTTGGGGAAATTATAGTGAGTTTACCTGCATCACTTTTCAAGCGCAGACACGCGCAACAAAGGTTTTCCACAGATTCCCAGAGGCACCAGCAGCTTAAAGAAATTATATTTCCAGCCTCTGATCGGCAGGTGGTTTTGCACATTGGGCCTCATTCACGAAGCGATATAAGAACAGATTTCCTCTTATTTTGTTCTTACCTGGGATTCAGCAATGTTTTCTTATTTTTGCTTTTCTCTTAGGCAAGACCACATTTTAACAGTGGTCGAGAGCACTCTTACCCAGATAAGAAACTCTTACCCAGATAAGAAAAAAGATCTGCTTCTGAAATGGATTAAATATAGCTGTTAGAACAGTTAGATGCTCTGGCCGCCCAGGCCGTACGTATAGAACGCATATTTAGAGATCGTCTAGATCTATTTGCAGAGCCAGATGAGTGGCTGCTTAGCTGTTTCAGATTGCCAAGAGCGGTCCTTTTAGATGCATGCAATACTCTGGAGCCTCAACTCAGACACAACACACGCCGGTCAAATCCTGTGCCTCCACACCTACAAGTTCTGAGCGCACTCTGGGTTTTAGCCACAGGGACCTTTCAGAGAGAGAGATAGGTGACGGGTCAGGTATTTCACAACCTACTTTAACCTACGCTTCCGAGAGTGCTGAAAGCTATTATAACACCCATACTACCACAGTACATATCGGTCCTTATGGACATACGTAAAAGTTACCAAGGAATTCCTTTGTAAATCGATTTACGTACTTATTCAGCATTCTTGTAAATTCGTTGTAGGATTTACAAACTCGAAAAGGTAAGTCGGACAGACCGCTGTGTTTTCAACAGCTTTCTCTGGGACAAGTCATTGGGGATTGCCGTTACTACAGACATTCGTGGAATTAAATAATTATAATGATAATAAATATCATCGGCTCAATACAAACAACTGCTACGAGGATGCGGACCAGAAAAAGACTTTCGTCTTGTTTACATCAGGGACCTCCATTTTCAATTCATCAGGACATTTATGACATACAAGACATGCAAATATACAGTACTGTGTAAGAAAAAAAATATCATAAGAAAAATATATACATCCGAAGGGGAAGAAACTGTACATTGGAGGGGGTTGGGGGGGTGGGGGTTTGGACATTTACCGGGGCCAGTTTCTAATTGCAGCCACCCGTAGGTGTGGTTTTGAAGGAGGGTAGTGTGTGTGTTTGTGCACTGCTTACCACTTGCTGATCAGAGGCCGGGAATTGTTTTTATTATCTTTTCAAGCTGCTGGTGTTTCTGGGGGTCTGGAAAACTGAAGAAGTGATGCATGCCAATTTCAGTCATATATTTACTATGTCTGATGCTATGAAGCTTTTTGACAAACGAATTCCTCGGGCATGGGATAATATTAGTTGTAACTGAGGGGTACAATTCCCTGACTGTATTGTTAGATATGGTATTTAATACCACTACCTCTTGTACTTTAACTTCTGGCCATCCAGTACATGATATAAGTATGATGAACACTTTCCCACCTGATGAAACGAATCCACACAAATGTACAAATCGAAGGTTTAATATAGCAAAAGGTATATACAACGTTCACTTGTTTACACTTATGATTTGAAATATGCACTTGTATGGCAAATGAGTATTCGTAGGTAAATCAACATTGAATGTCCAATCTCTGGTTACGCAGGGAGTAAGTATACAACCTGGATATTTAGGAAACTATAGCGATGGTACTTAAATGATTATAGCTGGATACACTAAGGGGGGGGGGGGTCCCGCTGGTTGTAAGACAGTAGGAGGGGGGGGGTTAGAGAAGCCGCTGGCGGTATCCCATCTGGCCGACGGTTTCTTGGGAGAATTCAAAGTCTTGAACACGGTGCCCACAGAACCTCGGTCCGCAGACGAATACAGCTGGACCCTCTGTGGACGGTAGCTGCCGGTCCACAACGGAGAGACGTAAGGCGACCTCACTGGTGTAGAGCGCCGTCTCACCTGGAGTCCTCTCCGGGGGGTAGTTCCAACACTCCGCAGTGTTGGCCTTTATCCATGGAATAATCAAAGCACCCAAAGCATAATCCAAGCCGTGGAAGGCTCGCCGTCGTCCGGGTAGAGTAATCCAATATACAGGTCCAGTCGCCCTGGCCCGGAGCTCCTCGGATGCAAGCACCACTAGGGGTCTGCCCAGCCTGGTTAAGCGTCCAGATAACGTCAGGAACGATGGGGGTACTGATAACTTTAGAACTCTAACCGAACGATGCACCATACATAATAGACTATTATTAGCTTAATAGAATACGTCCAACTCGACGGTATAGTGCCAAACTATGACTATTCAACTATTAATCTACACGATATCTCAATGCCTATTCTGAGGCCAAGTAGGCCTTACTACACCACACGTGCGTCGTGGGGAGGCTTCGCGTCTGTCACTCTGTTGGAGGGTAAAGAACTGGACTAAAAGAAAGTTCTACTTTACTTGCGCCATATATATATGCGCTATGAACAAATAGTACCATTCGTATTTCGCCCGACATATTCCTGCGCGGAACCGGGGCTTGCCACGACATGTTGGGCGGCACGATTGAACTTGGACCTAGGGGTATGGCAACCTGGCGCCAGGTTCTCGTCCAATGGTAGAATGAAACTATTATGGGCTGTTTAGTAGACTAAAGGGATATTCAGTGCATATTGTACAAGGAATATACAGGGGATATCAAACGATATACAAATACAATTAAATATATATAAATAAATATATATATTCGGTTTAATCTGATCCTTCACAACATTAGTCTTTATAACAGAAAAGAAATAAAGGCAACAATTGTACTAAAGCCTTTTTCTTAATAAACTCAAAGTTATCTTTCCTGATAACGAAGCCTTGTACCCAAAGAGCACCTTATACTGAGCAGCACACCTACCTCCTATCTTTCATTATAGATATCTTCTAAACATCATCTCATCTTATAACAGCCAGCTAACTAACTAATTAGCGACTAATTAGCGATTGTGTGTGTGTGTGTGTGTGTGTGTGTGTGTGTGTGTGTGTGTGTGTGTGTGCGTGCGTGCGACCCAGCTGGAGAAACATCTAACACAGGAGAAGCTAGATGAATGGACCAACAGCGACAACATGGACACCAGCACAGATATCATAGTTCAGCTGCCCAAATTCAAGTTGGAGGAAGACTACGAGCTGAACGAGCCCCTGGCCAAGCTGGGCATGGCGGATGTGTTCTGCGGGGCCAAGGCCGACCTGTCCGGGATGAACGGTCAGGGGGGACTCTTCCTGTCTACGGTGGCCCACAAGGCCTTTGTGGAGGTGAACGAGGAGGGGACGGAGGCGGCTGCAGCCACGGCTGGCATGGTGTCCTTCTGCATGATGAGAGAGGAGCACTTCACTGCAGACCACCCCTTCCTCTTCTTCATCAGGCACAACAAGACCAAGACCATCCTCTTCCTCGGCAGATTCTCCTCCCCTCAGTGACGTGAGAGAGGGGTGCGTTCAGATGACGGAAAGGTTTCTGTTCAATATGCTGTAAGCAGGCTTTTGCTAATAAAGAAGTAACACACCTTCATCTCCCTTATCATTGCAATTCTGAATCAAGGTAATCAGTGATGATTAACCCTTTCTCCACCACAACCACACTAGAGGGGTAACCCTTTCTCCACTACACTACAGAGGGTTAACACGTTCACTACATCACCACAGAGGGGTAACCCTTTCTCCAGCACACTACAGAGGGTTAACACGTTCACTACATCACCACAGAGGGGTAACCCTTTCTCCAGCACTCTACAGAGGGTTAACACTTTCACTACAGAGGGTTAACACTTTCACAGCATCACTACAGAGGGTTAACACTTTCACTACATCACTAAAGAGGGTTAACCCTTTCACTTCCACACTAGAGGGTTAGCCCTTTCACTACCTGCCGCCGGGGGTTAACCCTTTCACCACCACACACGAACCAATGACTGACAACTCAGCATTGAGAGTGAGGGTTGTGTGAACGGACCAAGAAAACGGTGTGGATCGGGGGAGTCCAGCTATACTAGGGAACCTAATCTTGTTACTTTACTGTGTGTAATAAGTATTACTAGGCATGAGCACAGTGTCCATTATTACTGTTTAGAATGATTGAATAGAGAACACATTGGTTTGCATTTATAATTGTGAAACATTGGAACAGATTTTCTTTATGTCCAGCAATACAATACATAACAGTCCTGCTAAATGTTGTAACACTGAATATCTGAAAAAGCCAAATCAACAAATCAAATAATTTTGGCGACATCCCTACCAAATGATTAGTCTGCCTGATCAGCAAGAAAGTTAGTTAACACGCTGTAGTGTGGTTGTTGTGTAGAAAGGGTTAACACTCTAGTGTGGTTGTGTAGAAAGGGTTATAGATTATTGTATTATAGATCATACACAATGCAATGTGCATTGCAAGCATTTATTTAAAAGAAGATCAGTCATAATAAAATGTATACAAGATTAATGATGTATCTTTATTAATCCCCTTGGAGAAATGCAGGGGTCATAGCAGACTCCTGTCACTAGAGACATAAAATCTTGCACTTTCATGATTAAAGTTTCATGATGGAAGTAAAGCAGTAGGTATTTTCAGTTTGATACCAGTGGTTACCACTGCTGTTATATAATACTGCACATTTAATATGTTTCACTGAATGTCAGCAGTATGGTCTCTATACTGAGTCTGCAACGATCGAGACACTCAAAGCGCTTTACAATGTAGGGCGGAAATTGCCTCCTTCACCACCACTGTGTAGCACCCAACCTTGGGCTACGCAGGCTCAATGGCTACCATACACTGACACCAGGCACACATCACACTACATTACATTTACATCTTGTCATTTAGCTGACGCTTTTATCCAAAGCGACTTACAAGTTTTGTACAACAAGACAGCAGGAAGGGTAGCCTACAACTCTTATCAACTGAGCAACACTGTTCATCAAAGTGTTGAGTGCTACAGTGTAGGTTAGTATATTAGGACAAGTGCATGACAGTAATGTTAGTTAGGGTTCGAGTTTTTTTTATCTTAATTTTTATTTTTTTAGATAATGATTGAATAAGTGCATCAATCATTACTACACAAAGGGGGAGGGATGATTAGGTGGCCTTGATGTCAGAGACCAGATTGGGAATTTGGCCAGGAACATCAGGGGAACCCCCTACTCTTTACAATAGGCGCCCTGGTTCTTTAACGACCAAATTCAGTTGGGACCTCGGTTTAACGCCTCATCCGAAGTAGCCTTTAGTGACACCCCTTGTGGCCTTGTGTTTGTTCTGACCTCACATTGAAAGCCATTCAATGGCTTTTCTATTCAACTTGTTAGACAGTGGCCTACAACTCCGGGACGGGACGGCTGGGCTGGCTGGGTGTCGGGGGCACACATGCAGAATTATCATTTATAAAACTGTTATTTACATTAATCCCGGGTACACCTACCCGGTGTAAAAAGAAAAATTGCTGTTGGTGAGTGAACATTTTTAAAATGATAAATTCATGAATCGTTTTCTTTGGGGGGGGGGGGGGGGGGGGGCAATCATTTTATTCTGCATACTTTTTTTTTTATGATTAGTATACATAAATCTATAGCACCTTTAAATATGTTTGGTAAGAGCACAAATATTGAGTTAGAGGTAAGCAGGTGTAGGAAAATGTGATATGAGGCGAATGGACAGTTCTTCCGGTCTACTAAATGTGTCGTTGGGAAGCAGAGTAGACGCCATTCTGGAAGGATTTCCCTGCACATCAGGTCTGAGGAATAAAGTCTAATTGTGTTATTTTCTATTATATTATTATCTATTTTATCCTTAGCATTGGTGGCCAGGCACACCCCAATTGTAGAATAGTAGGACTCATTAACCCTTTCCAATGTATGAGCACACTGTTGAGATACAACAACAATAACATAGATCTCATTTACAATAATCACAGTGTGGATGTAATGAGTCTAAGTGGCAGAATGTATTAAAAGGCTAAAGTGAAGAGATATGTTTTTAGCCTACTTTTGAAAATATTTTGTGAGCTAGCCTCCCTGATGTCCATAGGTAGGGCGTTCCATAGCTTTGGTGTGTAATTAGCAAAGGCTGCATCCCCAATTTTATTTTGTGTGTTGCTGGGAACCTGCAATAAACCAGTAGAAGATGATCGTAATGTTCTTTACATATTATCCAAACGAGGACCACATAACCGCATCGCTGCTTCAGCATAATTGTTTGTGTTATTTCCCCGGGTGAGGAGACCGCGTGCGCCCCGGTAACTGAGTGCCCAGCGCCTCGTTAACGGAGTGCCCAGCGCCCCGGTAACTGAGTGCCCAGCGCCCCGGTAACTGAGTGCCCAGCGCCCCGGTAACTGAGTGCCCAGCGCCCCGGTAACTGAGTGCCCACTCTCTGCGACTGTAGAGGCGCTCAATGTACCTGTACTTTTCATACCTGCAATTGATCAAATAAGGAAACAAACACAGAAGATGCACATACATGGATGTAATGACAGCAAGAAGGCGTAGACACATATATGAATGTTGCGACCAGCGTTGCTAATATGAACCAAAGGCTTTAATGCGGCGCGTTCTGGCATGTGTGACAAAATGGCATCCAATGTAATAAAAAAAGTCAACCAACGAACTAGATTCTTGTACCGGATCTCCTCTCTGGTAAACAAGAATACCCTGAAGACTCTGGCAGGAGCACTCATTCAAGGGTACTATGACTATGCGTGCACCTCATGGTACCAAAGCACCTCAAAGGCGCTTAAAACAAAATTACAAACATCACAAAACAAACTGGTCAGACTACTACTTGACCTGAACCCCAGAGAGAGAGAGCGCACCAAAGCATACAACGACGGCCTAGTGGCAGGCAACATGAATGACCACAAGGTGGCGCGATACAACGTAAGGAGGACAGTGTCAGAGGCCAAACGGCGCTACAGAGATAAAATTGAACTCCAGTTTGAACAAGCTGACTCTAGAGCTATGTGGCAGGGGCTCAAAACGATGACAGACTACAAAGGCGCCTCCCTCAAACTGAACAGTGACATCTCCTTAGCAAATGACCTCAATACCTTCTATGCGAGGTTTGATGCTGGTAATAACAACACCAGCTCACAAGCCACGGCAATGGGGGGGGGGGGTCGGCTGCTGATGGAGGCGCAGTGTTCAGGGTAACAGAGCATGAGGTGAGGCGGACCTTTAAAAAAGTGAATATCAGGAAGGCAGCAGGTCCGGACGGCATCCCCGGCCGCGTCCTAAAAGTCTGTGCCGACCAACTGGCCCCAGTATTCACTGACATATTTAACCTGTCCTTAGAACAGGCTGTCATCCCCACCTGCCTGAAGAAGTCCACTATTATCCCTGTACCCAAGAAAGCCAAGCCTGCTTGCCTCAACGACTACCGCCCTGTAGCTCTCACCTCCATAGCCATGAAGTGCTTTGAGAAGCTAGTAAAGGGCTACATCTGCTCCTCCCTCCCCATCAACATGGACCCCCTGCAATTTGCATACCGCCCCAACAGGTCCACGGAGGACGCCATAGCCCATGTGCTGCACACAGCAGCATCACACCTGGACAAGAGGCAGGGGAACTATGTGAGAATGCTATTCATCGACTACAGCTCGGCATTCAATACCATAGTCCCCTCCATACTCATAGCCAAGCTCAAGGACCTGGGCTTGAACTATGACCTCTGCCAGTGGGTCTTGGACTTCCTGACTGGCAGACCCCAGGTGGTGAGAGCAGGCAACTGCACCTCCTCATCCATCACCCTCAACATAGGGGCCCCCCAGGGCTGTGTTCTGAGTCCCCTCCTCTACTCCCTGTACACACACGACTGTGTGGCTCAGCGGAGTAGCAATACAATCATCAAATTTGCTGACGACACAGTGGTGGTGGGCCTGATCTCTGCCAACGACGAGAGGGCCTACCTGGAAGAGGTCAAGGTCCTGGCGGGATGGTGCCAGGAAAACAGCCTCTCCCTGAACGTCAGCAAAACAAAGGAGATGATTGTGGACTTCAGGAGGTCGGGGGTCAAGGACTACAGCCCCCTCAGCATCGACGGGGCACCGGTTGAGAGAGTCAACAGCTTTAAGTACCTCGGAGCCTACATATCCGAGGACTTGACATGGACCACACACATTGACAGTGTTGTGAAGAAGGCACGACAACGCCTCTACTTCCTCAGGCGCCTAAGGAAGTTCCAAGTCAGTCAGAAGATCCTTAAGAACTTCTACTCATGTACAATAGAGAGCATCTTGACCGGCAACATCACCTCCTGGTTTGGGAATAGCACTGCACAAGACCGAAGCAGACTACAAAGAGTGACACGTTCAGCCGAACGCACAATTGGAGGGGGGCTCCCCACCCTCCAGAACATTTACAACAAGCGTTGCAAGGGCAAGGCTAAGAGAATCATTAAAGACTCCAGTCACCCGAACAACTGCCTCTTTGAACTGCTGCGGTCAGGCAAGCGATACCGGAGTCTCAAGGCGAGCACAGAAAGACTCAGAAGAAGCTTCTATCCCCAGGCCATCAGGCTGCTAAACGAACAATGAATGAACACTACACAACAACAACCACCAAACGCACATAGCACACACATCCACACGCACACACTCACTTTAAACAAACACACTGTAGCACCCACTCCACACACTTTATAGCACACACCCACTTTAAACAAACACACTGTAGCACCCACTCCCCACACTTTATATTTATTGATGAAGGATTGCACTACAACTCGTACACCTTACTGTAAATTGTACCTAAATTGTACCTCATCCCATTTCTGCTTTGCACTAGATAGTACTGTACATTAGTACACTGCATAGTATTGTATATTATATGGTAACTCAGAACATTGTACATATGTCTATACCGAACACTGTGACCTCATTTTCTTCTTCTAAATTACATGCTATACTATGTTATTTGATACTATCTTGTCTAGCACAGTCTCTGGAGCGTAACAGTAAGAAGCATTTTGTATGAAAGTATTCTGTACTTCTGTATGACAACTATTAAAGAAACTTGAAGAAACTTGAACTTGAACCCACCTCACCCCTGCCCACTTTGACAACCTAGAATGGCTTAGAGTAGACGACTCAAATGCAACTTGCAATGGGCCTGGTCTACAAGATACACTATACGACCGGGGTGCCCATGTACATGTCAAAATACTTCCCAAAGGTCAGTGAATACCACAACCACTACACCAGAGGAAGCTCAACAAATCATGTTAAACCCAGATTCGGCTCAAACAAGGGACTAAACACGTTTCGCAATTATGCCACAACAATGTGGAACGCCTGTAAAGGAATGTGAATCCCTGCCCACATTCAAAACCGCTCTTAAAGAGCACCTACGGGAGGCTGCAATTCGAAACTGGCCACCGTAAATGCCCAAAACCCCCACCACCTCCTAATAGACAGTGTCCTCCCCACCGCATGTATATATTCCCTCCCCGCCGTATGTATATTTCCCTCCCACCCACCCACCCCCTCCTAATGTACAGTCCCCTCCCCATCATATGTATATACTCTGTCAGGATCTAGGGGTAACAGTACTGTATATTTGAATACCGCTTATGTCACAAATGTATCAGTACTAAATACCTATATGTCCCTATGCCATAAATGTCATGTATGTTGTGTATGTCATAAATGTCTATATGAATTGAAAATGGGGGACCCTGATGGAAACAAGACAAACGTCTTTCTCAGGTCTGCATCCCCTTAACAATTGTATGTATTGAGCCGTACTGTATTGTACCCATTCTGCAATCTGTTAAATAACGTTTTTCATTCATCATTCATGTGATTAACCGTGTTGAATGGGGCGTCTGAACCAAGCGAGGACCTCATGCGCATGCGCGGCGAGGAATGCGGAAGCGCTCTTGCACTCTTCGGCTGGGATTAATATAGACGCGGCCGGGCTTGTCTGTCTCATAATACTATTCTCATAGTCGTCATATAGGCTGCTTTGCTATCTTCAAAATGTGAAAATAGACAGCCCACGTACTATTCACATTGTACTATTACGTCAAACGTTTTACAACACATGTCCGTTTATCTGTAGCCTACAGTTCCAGCGGCTCCGTCCAACCTTTTGTCCTCAGCGCCACACCCATGTTTCGAGTAGTGCCATATAGTGCCATATGATTTCGATAATAAACGTGTATTTGACCATTTTGACAAGAGGGCCTTTCAGTGGCCGTTGTTTTGACAGGGGCTCGTTTCTGTGGCGCTGCTGTTTCTACACTTTACTGTCGCTCTCCGTGTCAGAGGATTGATTGATTGATTGAATTGATTGATTGATTGATTGATTGATTGAAAAGTTTATTAACAGATTGCAGAATGGGTACAGTACAGTACAGCTCAATACATACAATTGTTAAGGGGATGCAGACCAGAGAAAGACTTTCGTCTTGTTTACATCAGGGTCCCCCATTTTCAATTCATCATGACATACATGACATACAGATAGACAGTACTGCTACATCTATACATTTATGACATATCAGATTTGCAAATACAGTACTGTTTGTGATACAAAAGTGTCCAGAAAAATAGTGTATATATACATTTGACGTAGAAACTGTACATTGGAGGAGGTTGGGTGGGTGGGTGGGGGCTGTACATTGGAGGTGGGGGTGGGGGGGGGGGGGGTTGGGTTGGGGACACACACACATTTTACACTGTACATTGGAATACTGACAAAGCCTTACTTGGTCATTTACTGTACAACTAGGTTAGGACATTTGTAGGGGCCAGTTTCGAATTGCAGTCTCACGCTGTGTTTTTTTAGAGTGTTTTTGAAAGTGGGTAGTAGTGAGGCGTGCGGGACGTGCGGGACTGTGGTTCACTCGTTGTCGTTGTGGGGAAAACATCAGGTAATTATCAGCATTTCTTCCCCCAACAGCGTATAAACCTGTTCGTTTTAATTTTGCGCGATCCGGAATTGAATGATGTGTTTATTATTTCCGTTTCGGCTTGAATGAATGAATGAAAACTTTATTTAACAGATTGCAGAATGGGTATAATTAAATACAGTACGGCTCAATACAGACCAGACCATGAAAGACGTTTGTCTTTTTTTACATCAGAGTCCCCCATTTTCAATTCATAGTGAAACTTCGAGTTTAATGTTGCTGATCTTGCAGAGTAGTTCCTGCTCGGACGTCACGACGATGCGCAACAGCGAGACCTCACAGACAGTGATTGTATAAATATAACAGCATTCGTTGTTGTAGCGGTGTTTCACATGATCTACCACTAATTGTTTTATTATTTACGTCCACAGAAAGACCACTCGCCAGCAACCATGGCCACTACTATTGGTCATTCTAACACGGTTTTCGCCTTGGACCTGTTCCGTACTCTGAGCGACAACAGCCCCTCTAGAGGGAACGTGTTTATCTCCCCCCTGAGTATCAGCTCGGCCCTGGCGATGGTCTATTTGGGGGCTAAAGGAGACACTGCCACCCAGATGGCAAAGGTAGACACACACACACACACACGCACTCGCACGCACACACACACACACCTACACGCACACAGTCTCGATTTAAAATAAGATACTGTATCTTGGAAATCAGAGTCAGGGACCCTTGTTGTATAAAAAACAGTATTGTTATATCTAACAAGTTGTAACAACCACTGATATCTATCCTGCAGAGGAATAATGATTTGGCCTCTTATTTTATTTATTTAATTTTAAATAGGCTACCAGCTATAGGCTATATAATGTACCAACATGTTAACAGGTGCCCACTGCTCTGGAGCACCTGATACCAATACCACCTTTTCAGAAACAATAGGCTACAAGTGCACTCTTGAAAAGGGGTGCTAAATAGCACTAAAAGTGGTTATTTGCCTTGTAATCATAATGGGAACCTATTATGGTGCTATAACACCTACTGTATGTATCTTCACAATCTTTGTCAAATGGTGCTGTATAGCATCCATCTTTAAAGTGTTATATAGGCCTACTGTAGCACTAAAAGTGTTTATTTGGCTGGTAAAAAAGAAGAAGAGAAAAACAATGATGAATGTTAGTCTATAACCCTATCTGCAGCCTAGTTGTGTTTATTGTGTGTTTATTAAGCAGATATGAGAACTGATCCAAGTAGGCTACTTCCCCCTTCACAGTGCAGATCAGTGTCGGCCTATTATAAAAGAAGTTCTTTAATTGCTTTGCATGGGCAGTTTGTAACTTAGTATAATCTTTGTTGAATTTTCGGTTCTTGTTTTTAAAAGAGACTAAAAAGAAATATGAGGGGAACAATAATATAATATTATTCATTCAACATGGTAAGAGAAAATAATACGAGTATAGGTAGCACCGGTTAGTTTACTTCCTGTTTGGGCAGAGACGCTTGACCGTCGAACGTCGTCCAACTCTCTGCCTAGGCCGTAGCATTTGACTGAAGGGTGTGTCTAAAGAGAGGTGACTAACGTTAATGGAATCTGTACTCTTCGACCACAGTGTCTGCCCCAGAACACAGTCTGTTACCAAGGAGACCTAGATAAGATTACAAATGAGGAAGTATGGAGAAGATGAGGAGTGAATGCTGAACTAATGATTAAACTGGACTTTGAAGAAGTCGTTATTCATCATTGCACACATTGACAATGTTGTCATGCAGTGACGCACACATGCGATAGGCGGCACACACAGGCAATTATCTATTATTTTTGGGTCGCCGATGAAATTACATCTTTTGCGCTTGACCCATCCCGTCGTCCTTCCCCCCCAAGGGCAGCCGGGAGCAGACCAGGGGCGGATTTAGGATTGTAGGAGATCCGGGGCTTAGCCCAGATAGGTGCCCGCGTAAGCGGGCAAGGATTTTTTTTACTTCGACACCACAACCTATAACTTATACCACCACCTTAAAGCGGACAAAAGGCACTAGAGAACACTTAAATTCACACCCTTTAATTAATGAAGCAAACTATAATAATTTATAATAATAATAATACAGCTTAGAGGACTGTATATAATTGTCACCTTAGGGCAGTGGTTCTCAACCTGTGGTACGTGTACCACGGGTGGTACTTGGGCCCCCTGCTGGTGGTACTTGAAAAAAAAAGATATTGTAATTTTTTTCTTAATTTTTTTCTTTTTTTGTCTGCAGTCAGGTCACTGAACTTAGAAGCAGGCAGGCCTGGAGTAGCCATCTGGCATACTGGGCATTTGCCCGGTGGGCCGACGCATATGTGGGCCGTTATGATTTACAAAAAAAAAAACGGACACTGGGCCCAATCATATATATCTTACTAAGCACCCCCCCCCCCGCCAGTCGTGCAGGTACATGACTGAGAGGGGGCTGGCTGGTACATGACTGAGATGGGGCTGGTACATGATTGAGAGGGGGCTGGCGTGTGTGTGTGTGTGTGTGTGTGTGTGTGTGTGTGTGTGTGTGTGTGTGTGTGTGTGTGTGTGTGTGTGTGTGTGTGTGTGTGTGTGTGTGTGTGTGTGTGTGTGTGTCAGAGACAGAGAGAGAGAGAGAGAGAGAGAGAGAGAGAGAGAGAGAGAGAGAGAGAGAGAGAGAGAGAGAGAGAGATCAATAAAGCCTCAACAAAGAGTTGGAACAGCACGTACAGAATATAGATATGATGTCAGTCTGAATCAGCATTCTCTGCCTCATTGAACTCTGAATCATCAGGTTCCAATGAACCCTCAAATTCTGAGAATGGGAGTAGTCACCACTCACAAACTTCCCCATCTTCTCCCCCATCTTCACCCCCGCATTTTCTATTTGACCCATGCCTTCTCAGCAGAGCCCAGACAAAACTTCCCTTTTGCTATAAACTCTGCTATAAACTCCAATCTTTTGCCGTCGACACTTCTTCAACCATTATCTGAAATGAAAAAGAAAATGAAAAAGTCTAACCCTAACTAACCTTACTGTCATGGACTTGTCCTAATATACTAACCCAGTGGTTCTCAACCTGTGGTACGTGTACCACGGGTGGTACTTGGGCCCCCTGCTGGTGGTACTTGAAAAAAAAAGATATTATTTTTTTTCTTTTTTGTCTGCAGTCAGCTCACTGAACTTAGAAGCAGGCAGGCCTGGAGTAGCCATCTGGCATACTGGGCATTTGCCCGGTGGGCCGACGCATATGTGGGCCGTTATGATTAAAAAAAAAATTTAAAACTGACACTGGGCCCAATCATATATATCTTACTAAGCACCCCCCCCCCCCCCCCCCCGCCAGTCGTGCAGGTACATGACTGAGAGGGGGCTGGCTGGTACATGACTGAGATGGGGCTGTGGTACATGACTGAGAGGGGGCTGGTACATGACTGAGAGGGGGCTGTGGTACATGACTGAGAGGGGGCTGTGGTACATGACTGAGAGGGGGGCTGGTACATGACTGAGATGGGGCTGTGGTACATGACTGAGATGGGGCTATGGTACATGACTGAGGTGGGGCTGTGGTACATGACTGAGAGGGGGCTGTGGTACATGACTGAGAGGGGGCTGGTACATGACTGAGAGGGGGCTGTGGTACATGACTGAGAGGGGGATGGTACATGACTGAGAGGGGGCTGTGGTACATGACTGAGAGGGGGCTGTGGTACATGACTGAGAGGGGGCTGTGGTACATGACTGAGAGGGGGCTGTGGTACATGACTGAGAGGGGGCTGTGGTACATGACTGAGAGGGGGCTGGTACATGACTGAGAGGGGGCTGTGGTACATGACTGAGAGGGGGCTGGTACATGACTGAGAGGGGGCTGTGGTACATGACTGAGAGGGGGCAGGTACATGACTGAGAGGGGGCTGGTACATGACTGAGAGGGGGCTGTGGTACATGACTGAGAGGGGGCTGGTACATGACTGAGAGGGGGCTGGTATACAGGACTGAGATGGGGGCTGGTATACATGACTGAGAGGGGCCTGGCTGGTACATGACTGAGAGGGGGCTGGTACATGATTGAGAGGGGGCTGGCGTGTGTGTGTGTGTGTGTGTGTGTGTGTGTGTGTGTGTGTGTGTGTCAGAGAGAGAGAGAGAGAGAGAGAGAGAGAGAGAGAGAGAGAGAGAGAGAGAGAGAGAGAGAGAGAGAGAGAGAGAGAGAGAGAGAGAGAGAGAGAGAGAGAGATCAATAAAGCCTCAACAAAGAGTTGGAACAGCACGTACAGAATATAGATATGATGTCAGTCTGAATCAGAACATTCTCTGCCTCATTGAACTCTGAATCATCAGGTTCCAATGAACCCTCAAATTCTGAGAATGGGAGTAGTCACCACTCACCAACTTCCCCATCTTCTCCCCCATCTTCACCCCCGCACTTTCTATTTGACCCATGACTTCTCAGCAGAGCCCAGACAAAACTTCCCTTTTGCTATAAACTCTGCTAATACTGAGTCACTATTGAGAACACGAGAGAGAGAGAGAGAGATTAACAAGTAAAGCGTCTTTTATAGACAAACTGAAATATATCTTACCTTGCCGTTCAAAAGTTACGTTTTCACTGACTCTCTTGATTTCTGGGTCAAAATTATGTCATTTGGTACAGATGTTGTAACCGGAATCCTCGCGGTCGAGGATTACATGAAAAAGTGTGTGTTTGAATTAAATAATTTGCTGAAATACAGTTGTTCTTAATTTTCTCACTTGCTATGTGAGAATGTTAGTTATTATGTTCTCAATGCCTCTTGCATTGTATGATAATTGTGTGGAAGAGTTAGTTCTAGTGCTACCCCTTTGTACATTGTGGCTGTGTCTGACAAAAGTTAACAATAAATAATGTTATTAGGAATACATTTGCCTCCTGCATGAAGTGTGCATAGCTGAATAGACTGTATTTTAACGTCGGCCATATGGTGGTACTTGGAGAGCCAGCTACGTTCTCAGGTGGTACTTTATGTAAAAAGGTTGAGAACCACTGCCTTAGGGGGTGTGGTAGGATGCCTTAACTCTTAAACTAATTGTACCAAATACACAACTGAGTGAATAACTTAAAATGGAGTCACCTAAACTAGAAAGAGCGAGGAAACTGTTTGAATCATAATGCCTTTATATAAGCAAAAAAGGGGAAAAAAATACATACAAATATTGTTATCACGTTACACAATTCCTAATTAAATACTATGGTTAAATTTAGATGGGCGCCCAAATAGTTCTATTAAAGTGTTCTGGCCAAACGTTGCCGCGGTTACCACTGTGTCAGAGGAACAATTCCCTCTGCAGTATGAGAGAGATGGAGAGAGTCAGTAATCCTGGTGGGGAGGAAGAACCCGGATGGGTTCTGTAACGAGGAGTAGTAGACCGCTGCGTGGTGATGAGGGCGGGAAGAGGCTGCCCGGTCCGATAGGCGCCACCAGTCTGCTCCTGCAGACCAGATGCTCCGCTGTGGTGGATCCGAGTGTCTCACTCCGCTCCGTAGTGCTGCACGGCGCACGCTGGTCCCCTCTGTACCACAGGCTACTGCTATGGCTACTACATAGGACTAGTTGTGTCCTTTTACAGCGTCCCTTCGACACAGACCCTATCTAAATGTTCTCTGGTCTGTGTTATATATCGACTGATATGTCCAGTATAGAGCAGCTATCGAAGCATGAGCTGAAGCTACTTTAGGTATTAGCACCGAGCTAGCTAGCTTCGGCTAACTGTTAAC
This sequence comes from Notolepis coatsorum, assembly GCF_963971535.1. Classification (NCBI taxonomy): domain Eukaryota; kingdom Metazoa; phylum Chordata; class Actinopteri; order Aulopiformes; family Paralepididae; genus Notolepis; species Notolepis coatsorum. Next base: position 67,293,639 of record NC_140167.1, on the reverse strand, counting down.
GATAAATGGGGAATACTATAGTCCGCTGTAATGTGCTAATCCCAGACGTTTACTAAACATCGAATTAGCTGGGTACTAAACTCACTCTCTCTTGGTGGTATAATGTCCGCTTGGTAAGCAACTTTACATCCTTGGTCACCGTCAAAACTATAACGTTACGAGAGCAACGCTGGAGGCACGTATGTTCTCTAACATGTCCGGTCAAGTTCTACGTCAACAACACGTATCCTAGAGGAAGTGACGCACTTACGAGGGAACACTACCACCTCTGGCCCACTAGATGGCAGCACCGTCATATAACCTGAGATGCCATCAGTTGGTGGACAGTGTAACATTATGTGGTAAATAATAACTTAACTCCCACATATTAAACAGGTTGGTGAACTTAAAGGGGGATTATTTTAGGTCTAATTTTACCTAATTGCAGACCCTTCAGCACAGTGTGTTTGTATAGCACCTTTCTTACAAGAATTGCAGCTCAAAGTGCTTCACAGCTGTACAAAAAGACAGGCATAAAATGAGCACAACATTGGCAGATCAAGAGCAATGCATAAAGTGCAGACATAAAGCATAAAATAGCAGCAAAATAGACAAAGTCAAGGTAAGACATAGAACATTAAATCACATCGTTTTTCATATTAGGATCTAAGATCTAGGGTTAACTCGCCGAACGTTGAGCGAAAACCAGAGTATAGTCAGGTTTTCATCGTTGTTTCTTTTATTCAATATTTCGATTCATAAAGCCATGCCGGCAGCCTGTGTTATCACTGGGGATGGGTCTGAGATCTCAAAAGTCCAATACCGCCGCCTAACACCTTGTGGCCGCTATTGCACTCCCATTTGAAACGATGTGGCTTGGTGTCTGTCATTTTGGAAATGACACCAGACCACCCTTGTTTTTTTTTTGATCCACTTTTTCTCCCATTTTTCTATATTTTCTCCCATCCCAATTTCGTATCATCCAATTCAACCCTCCCCTGTCACGAACGCTGTTTCTTGCCTCCCACAAGCCGGCTGCAATGTGGACTAAGTCATACATAGCACAAGTCCCCTCCGGTACTTGAGGTAACAGCAGTCGCATCTTTTCACCTGCGCAGCTCGATCTCTCAGTGTCGAGGAGTAACGCGTGGGAGGCTCACGCTGCCCCCGACACTTCCTGATTCTACTGCGCAGGCGCACCAACCGACTTGTAGGAGTCGCTTGTTCACAACGTTCGATCCCCACCCTTCAGTTTTCCCTGTGTATGTGTATTACTGCGGACGACCAGCTAAACTGAAAACAATGTGGAGAGCTGGATTCGAACACGCGAATCCTAGCGTCTCCACACTGGTGGCGAGTGCCTTGCCCACTACACCACCTAGCCGCCACCAGACCACCCTTGTTATGGTTTGTAAACAACCCCAACAGCACGGCACAGACAGGTAGTTCAGAGTTAGCCAAAAACCAGGGCGTATTTATTTACAAAACAGAAATGAGCGAAAACAACAAAAAGCACAAGGGGAGAAAATGTTCTTGGCAGAGTTGTCTGCGGCTCTGCAGCTTGTCTTCAGAGCAGAGACGGCACTGTGGCGTTGCGCCTCTGACTCTGCGGCTCTGCAGCTACTTGACGATCCACTCGGGAAAACAGAGAGAGAGATAATGTCAACAAGACGAGCGAACGGAATACAATGCAGTCCAGAATTGTTTAGCTGAGTCAGTAACAACAACAAGCGGCTCCTCTTCAGTGTTACCACAAAAAACAGAAAGGTCCCGAGTCCAGGAAAATGCGAGAAAAACAGAGTATCCAAAAAAAGTACGTTCCAAAACTCACCAAGGCGCAATTGTGCAAAGCGGCCTATGAGGCAGAGATCCAACGGATGGCAGAGAAAAGCAACAGCGGCGACTTCCATAGACATCCTGGAGAAAAACAAACAAGGTACAACACGGGAGGAAACAAGCAGCAGCCAGTTGTAATCCAAAACGACCCGACACAGAACGTTAGGAACACCAGAGTATATAAGGGCTCCACCGAGCTGATTAGAACTCACTTCAGGTGCGCAAAGGTAATTGGTACCTTGAAGCGTGCGGAATCGGACCAATCCTCACAACCCTGAAACTACACTCATATTCACGACGGTATAAAACGGAAATGTATGGATGGAAAAATGTTATGTTTTTTGCATCTTGACCAGAAGAAACTCAATGACAATAGACTATATTATTAGATCCATAGCTATAATATATAATATAGCTTTAGGCCTGCAAACACAGCCACGTATCCCCATGTTAAAAGGCGCCGGCCTTTCAACAGTAACAGTAAACAGCGCCATCTGGCGCTGAAAGTGTTAATAGGCGTCTTTGTTTACGGTTTGATTATCACTGATACAAAGTAAAATAGTGCAGTGCAATAAAATTGTTAGTAAAATAGAATAAAATAATGCAATAGTGCATTGCAATAAAATAGTTATCATCATATTTTTTCGGGAGGCCGGTAAGGAGTGCATTACAGTAGTCGAGTCGGCTTGAGATACAGGCATGGATCTGGTTTTCAGCGTCCTTTTGATTTATAAATGGCCGTACTTTAGCTATGTTTCTAAGGTGGAAGAATAATTTTTTTGTCAACTTGTTGATTGTGATTTAAAGCTTAGGTCTGAGTCTACCATAACACCAAGACTTAACTCACTCAAATACAATTATCAGCTGGATAGACTACAGATGGAAATTAGCTTCTGCTAAATCTGGTGCAAACATATTTTCATGTAAAAATGATTAATTATCCCAAAAAAAAATTATACGTTTTTTTTTTTCTTTTCTTTTTTAAATAGATTTGGGGCTTTTCAGAAAACATTCAGGGCTTGAGCCCAAGTAGCCACCCCCTAGCCCCGCCCCTGGAGCAGACATGGGCTACCGGGGACCAATCCTAGTGCTTCTGTCCGTCTTCGTCAGGGATGTGAGTGACAGCATTGGCGATCTGTTCTGCATGTTTTTCCATTTGGTTTATATTCTGGAGGGGAAACCCTTGTGAGCACGGGGAGAACATGCAAACTCCACACAGAAAGGCCAGAGAGAGAGGAGTCATGAGAACAATGACAAATGACATTTGTGGGGCGCCTCATTCATGTGGATGGACTGGAAAATGTAATCATAACAGAATACATACTGTAGGTTCACACTGCAGTAGGGCTGCAACTAATGATTATTTTGTTATCGATTAATCTGTCAATTATTTTAACGATTAGTCTAAATGATTAATTTACCAGAAAAATCTACAATTGATTCTATTTACAATTTAATATTTCAAAATGTTTTACTAGTATCCTCAGGTCACATGGGTAGTTGCCTCTTTGACACTACTGAATACCCAGAGTAGGAGATGAGCCATGAATTTTATTTATGTCTATAAATGCTGTGTAGTGTGGATGCCTACTGTGAGTAACCTGCTACTGTATATGCCATTACTGCTTTTGATCTATTCACTCATTATAGCTACTTTATTATCGTGAAATAATATAACACCTGCCCGTTACTATGACATTGTTTATCATTACATGCAATGTATCCATGCCTGTAGCTAAATGCTGAAAAAACAGGGAACAAAATTTACTTTTTAGATTAAAAGAAACTACAAGCCAGAGATTTTTTACCGGCCAAAAATTATAAATAGCTTTTTAGTATATCTCCATGAATTATTATGTATTGTGTGTAATCTCTCCACTCCACACTATGTTAGTGCTTGTGCCATCAATATCTTCCTTTTGAATAAAATAGGCTCAAGAATCAGGATTGTTAAAGCTAATTAGCCTAATCCATGTCAAAAAGAGTAGCCTATAGTAAATGTATATACACTGTTCTGAAGGTCCAGATTAACACTGAAAGTCTGCGTTTATTATTTTGTATAACTTATATATTGTTTATATATATAAGATATATATCTTTACGTCATCTGTTTGCCTAACAGTATTCTCCATTCGCTTATGGTAGGTCCCATTCTTAACGCCGTAGGCGCCAGGGCGCGCGCCCCCCTAGACATATTTTCAGAACATGTTCAGACATGCCCGGACAAGCCCAGAGCGAGCGCATTGATTCTGTACAGGTGAATAGGCGGAGTCCACAGGGAACTAATATAGAGTACGTTGTGTAGACCAGTGGTTCCCAAAGTCGGGGTCGCGACCCAAAGGTGGGCCGCGAGCAGCCACGGGTGGGCCGCGAGATGATTTAAATTTTTTTTTTTTTTTTTTTTTTTTGTCAGGCCACTGAACTTAGAAGCAGGCCAGGACAGTGTTTCTAGTTGTATTCTAAAATTCTATTCTATTGTATTCTAAAATGTGACTATATGGTTTTATATTAACTTAATAAATAAACAAAAACGAAAAATCTACTTATTTCAACGAACATTTCAAACTAAATAACAGATTATGCACATAAAACGCTGAAAACAACCGAAGCAACAATAGTATTTTAATGAGGCTATGATTATTATCATTATTATTTTGCAACAAGTTAGCCCTCTCATAAATAGCACATATAAATGAATAACTAACTTGAACTAACTTAATAGGATTGAAGTGATATTTGGCTTAAAAAATCGGTCGCCTGGCAAAAAAAAAAAAAAAAAAAGCCTGACGATGTGCATTGGGCCGCGGCTCTCTGACGCCTTATTTTCTGGGCCCTGGCCTGAAAAGTTTGGGAACCCCTGGTGTAGACGATGTGCAGCAGCAGCATAACAGGAAAACTAACAGAGCGAGAGTGAAGACGTCTGGTGCAGTTGTACACAGACCGATAGCAGTGTATCGTTATAGAGAGCTAATGGCTAATTAGATACCACTATAATATTGTCGAGCCATTATTGGCACAGTATAGTGACTTGTGTAAGCGAAGTAACGTGGAGAGACTTATAGTTAAACCCAGCGACGTTTGGATATAACTACTCATTGGAGACCGTCTGCGGGTTAGCTTCACGTACAAACGAAGCTAACTAGCTACCATCTATGCCAACAGGCTTTTGGATTAATAGCTATTAACCCTGCCATCGGGCGCTAGGAATACAAGGACCGGTTCCGTACGAGACCCCTTCTCCCAGCGACGACAGGATTATCCGACCAGTCTACAGTTTCTCTGGAGCAGGAGCTCTAGAGAGAACCAACCGTCTCCAGCCACCATCTTGCTTTTCCCTGTATCGCCTCGCTTCGTCTCACTCCCTTCAGAGCTCCACCGGTCGAGTATCCGTAGTCTAGGAACTATTCGTTACCGTTGACTTTGTTGCACTGACATTCTAGTATTAAAGGAGAACCGTGATAAATAAGATGTATGTTTGCTATTGACATTAAACTAATGCTTGTTCAACTTGTATCCCTGTCCCCGCGCAGTTAATGGAGTGTCCGCCATTTCGAGTAACTGTACTGTCTGGCTAAATTAATATTCTTTAGTAGTGGTTTAATCTAACATATCTCAATACAGTCAGGGTTGTGTAGCCCCTTAGCTACATACACAGTACACACAAACAACACGCACACAAGAGAGAGGGAGAATAGCTTATAGCAGACTTATAGCAGACACTGTGCTCCTAAAAGATTTTTCCGGTTCGCACAAATCTATTTTTAGGGGCAAATGCAAGTGAAATGCTCGCACTGTAGAGCCCTGCATATATAAAGGCTAGATGACTCACCCGCGCTGCTGGCCAATGGAGACCGACGTTGCCACATGGCGGCCATCTTGCCACAGGCAGCACGCCCACTCATAACATGAATGTCTATGGTGCATGTAGCTGAGGGGTACAATTCCCTGACTGTATTGTTAGATATGATATTTAATACCACTACCTCATGTACTTTAACTTCTGGCCACCCAGTACAAGATATAAGTATGATGAACACTTTCCCACCTGATGAAACGAACCAACACAAATGGACCAAATCGAATATTTAATACAGCAAAGGGTGTATACAACATTCACTTAATTACATTTATGATTTGAAATGTTGAGTATGCACTTTTATGGCAAATGAGTATTCGTAGGTAAATCAACATTGAATGTCCAATCTCTGGTTGCGCAGGGAGTAAGTATACAACCTGGAATATTTAGGAAACGATAGCGATGGTACTTAAATGATTATAGCTGGATACACTAAGGGGGGGGGGGGGGGGGTCCCGCTGGTTGTAAGACAGTAGGAGGGGGGGGTTAGAGAAGCCGCTGGCGGTATCCCATCTGGCCGACGGTGTCTTGGGAGAATCCAAAGTCTTAGACACAGTGCCCACAGAACCTCGGGCCGCAGACGAATACAGCTGGACCCTCTGTGGAACGGTATCTGCCGGTCCACAACGGAGAGACGTGGTGCGACCTCACGTGTAGAGCGCCGCCTCACCTGTAGTCCTCTCCGGGGGGTAATTCCAACACTCGACAGTGTTGGCCTTTATCCATGGAATAACCAAAGCACACAAAGCATAATCCAAGAGCCGTGGAAGGCTCGCCGTCGTCGGGTAGAGTAATCCAATATACAGGTCCAGTCGCTCTTGACCCGGAGCTCCTCGGATGCAATCACCACTAGGGGTCTGACCAGCCTGGATAAGCGTCCAGATAACGTCAGGAACAATGGGGGTACTGATAACTGTAGAACTCGAACCGAACGATGCACCATACATAAATAGACTATTATTAGCTTAATAGAATACGTCCAACTCGACGGTATGGTGCCAAACTATGACCATTCAACTATTAATCTACACGATATCTCAATGCCTATTCTGGGCCAAGTAGGCCCTACTACACCGCACGTGCTTCGTGGGGAGGCTTTTGCGTCTGTCACTCTGTTGGAGGGTAAAGAACTGGACTAAAAGAAAGTTCTACTTTACGAGCGCCATATATATATGCGCTATGAACAAATAGTACCACACGTATTTTGCCCGGCATATTACTGCGCGGAACCGGGGGTTGCCTCGACATGTTAGGCGGCACGATTGAACTTGGACCTAGGGGTATGGCAACCTGGCGCCAGGTTCTCGTCCAATGGTAGAATGAAACTATTATGGGCTGTTTAGTAGAAACGGGGATATTCAATGCATATTGTACAAGGAATATACAGGGGATATCAAACGATATACAAATACAATTAAATATATATATATAAATAAATATACATATTCGGTTTAATCTGATCCTTCACAACAGCCGCCCCCTAATTAGTCCCACCTAATTAGCTAAGCAGAGACAGATTAACCGCACTGTCTTCCACTCAAGGTCCGCTGTAAGGTCAGTCAACTCACAAAGTCATAGGGTCATGGTCATCATCGATAGTATCTGGGAGTCGGGGCAGTTCTATGAGCCTCGCCACGGGCCGTGTGTAGGTGCGCCCTTGGACGAGTACTTCAGCTGCTCGGACCTTGCCATCGGCACCGGTGATCACTTTGCTTACGCGGCCAGCCGGCCACATAGCTCTGGGGAGTGACTGGTCAACTATCATGACGACTGTTCCTTCTGTCAAATTGTCTCTCTCTTTTACCCACTTCTGGCGGGTCTGTAGAGACGGTAGGTAGTGAAGTAGGAAGCTGCTCCAAAACTTGTCAGCTAGTACTTGGCTGTACCTCCACATTCTTCGGCCGTTCGCTTCTTCGGGCCTGTACATTGTCTGGGGTAGCGCGGGGTCCAGCCGCCCCATTAGGAGTGTGTTGGGGGTGACTGGGTCGACATCTGCTACATCACTGGAGACGTAACCGAGGGGCTTTGAGTTCAATACTCCCTCGATCTCCGTGAGGACTGTCATTAGGACTTCCTCTGCCACAGTCTGGGCTCCGAGTACGGCATACAGGGCTGTCTTTATAGAACGTACTTCTCGTTCCCAGGTTCCACCGAAGTGGGGTGCGTTCGGGGGATTAAACTGGAAGTCAACCTGGGCTGGAGCGAGGTGGGTCTTAAGTTCTGGGCCCATAGCTTGGAAGCTCTCTCTCAGCTCTCTTTCTCCGCCTTTGAAGTTGGTCCCGTGATCAGACAACAATGTAGACGGTTGTCCTTTCCGTGATATGAATCTCCGGAAGGCCATAAGGAATGAGTCTGTGCTCATGGTCGGAAGGAGCTCGATATGTATCGCTCTGGTGGTCATGCATTTGAATACAATACCCCACCGCTTCTCGGTGCCTCTTCCTCTCTTTATATACAACGGGCCAAAACAGTCCATGCCTGTGGAGTGGAATGGCTTGTCGCCGATTCGGAGGCGACAGGGGGGTAGGTCAGCCATCCGTGGTATGCTGGGCTGCGCGCGCCACTTACGGCAGTCTAGACAGGTTCGCTGGAAGCGCCGTACTGCTTCTCTCCCTTGTAATATCCAATAACGACGTCTGATCTCCGCGAAGACTCTCTCTGCTCCTGCGTGGTGCACATCCTCGTCGTATTTCTTTATGATCAGCTCTGTGACCTTGTGTCGGCTGTTCAAGACGATCGGGTGCTTAATGTCATCTGGTAGATCGGGGGCTCTCTCCCACTCTGATGAGATTATGTGCGTCACTCTCTGGTGCCAGGTGAATCAGTCTGCTGTCTGATGGGACGGGGTTTCCTCCCTGTAGACAGTCTAGCTCATCGGGGAACGAGTCTCTCTGGGCTCGTTGTAGTAGAAGAAGTTCTGCTTCTTCGTAGTCAGCTGCTGACATGTCAGTGGTGGACTGAATCTCTGGGTGGTGCCGCAGGAATGTCCTTTGTTGCGCACTCTCTAGGGTAATGCAGTCATCTATGTTCGGGTCTGTGGAGGCGACAGTGCTCAGTCCACAGAACATAGGCTTCTTGTTCTCAGCCTCCTCGCTACTTGCTTCCCTCGGGGTGGGCGTAGGCCAATCTCCTTCCGGGAGCTGGAGGAATGCTGGTCCGTCACTGTAGATGTTGCGACGGGTTAGGTCATCCAGGGACATTCCCCGGGTGATGACGTCAGCTGGGTTGTGTTTGGTATCCACATACCTCCAGCTTGCTTCTTCTGTTAGTTCCTGAATCTCGGTGACTCTGACTCCCACGAAGACTTTGTATCTGCATGAATCAGACTTAATCCATGTGAGTACTGTCGTGGAATCTGACCACAAGATTGTTCTATGCACCGGAATGGTGAGTTCACGTTGGATTAACGTGGCTAGATGCGCTCCTGCGAGGGCTGCGCAGAGCTCTAGACGTGGGATAGATTGTTGCTTACGTGGGGCTATCCTTGAGCGGGCCAGTATGAAAGCAGTGTGTATCTCTCCTCCCATCTCTTGGGCACGCAAATAAGCAACCGATCCGTAGGCTACTTCGGAGGCATCGCTGAAGACGTGTAGCTCAATCTCGCATGTCTCTGGCCTCACTGTGGATGGGAAGTAGCTGCGGCGTATATTGACACCTGGGAGTGAGCGGAGTTCCGTCTCCCACTCTCTCCATGTTGAGGCAAGGTGTGCGGGTATTGGGTCGTCCCAGCCCTGGTCCTTGTCCCATAGTGCTCGTACAATCATCTTTGCCCTGGTGGTGTAAGGTAGAATACATCCCAGCGGGTCATATTGTCTGGCGAGTGTTCTGTACACACTCCGTCTGGTGGTCGGTATCGCCGCCGACCTTCCTTGCTCTGGAGCCAAGGGTTTGTGTCTATAGTGGAGCGAGTCTGTTTTGAAGCGCCAGACTAATCCTAGTGTCATTTCTTGGGCTTCTCCTGGGATTGTCGCCATCCAGGTCTCGCTGCTGGCAGCCTTGTCTGCGGAGGAGAGGCTGCGCAATACGTGTGGGTCACTGCTGGCCCACTGCCTGAGATCAAAGCCTCCTTTGATTAGGGAGGCGCGTAACTTGATTAGGAGAGCCTCGGCTTCTTCTTGAGTCGAGACGCTTTGTAGACAGTTGTCTACGTAGAAACTGTTCTTCACACTGTGTTGGACCTCTTCATCTGCTGCTGGGTCCTCTGTGACGTGTTTCTGTAGTGCAAATGTAGCACAGCACGGGCTGCATGTGGTTCCGAAGGGGAGTACTTCCCACTGGTAGATGGATGGGTTCTCATCTCCGATCTTCTCTCTCCATAGGAACCGTAGCAGAGGCTTGTCCTTCTCTACTAGTCTCACTTGCAAGAACATCCCTTTGATATCCCCGCTTATAGCCACCTTGTCCTGGCGGAAGCGCAGTAGCACGCCTAGTAGGGAGGGGCCGAGTGTGGGGCCGGGCAAGAGCTCTTTATTCAGATTTTGGGATCCGATCTGGTAGCTGCAGTTAAACACAATGCGATCCTTGCCATTGTGATGGACCTTGTGATGCGGCACGTACCATGATTCGGTCGTCTGATCGGCCTCTTTAATGTCAATCTTTGTTACGTGTCCCGCTGTGATTAGCTTCTCAATCTCAGCTCGGTACACCCTCTGTTGAGCGGGGTCTTTGGCTAGGCGCCGCTCTGTGTTCAGTAGATAGCGCTCCGTGGCGTCTTTCTTTGCGTGAAAGGGGGGCATTCCCTCTCGCCTCAGGAGTGGAGTTGCGTATCTCATCACTCCGCCGACTGTGACTCTCTTTGTCCCCTGCTCGAGTAGGTGGATGGCGTAAATGTCTTCTTTAGAGCGAATGTCTTTCTTTTCGTTCTTAAAGGGCATTGTCTCTAGGGTCCATAGCCTCTCGACATGCTGCAGGAGAGTGGTGTCTTCTTCTGTCGTTCTGGAGTGGAAGCAGCTAGTGGCTGCGGTTCGGTTGAGAGATTTAGCGAGGGGGCCTTGCAATGTCCATCCTAGGCGGGTCTCGACTGCTGCAGGACAGCCCCGGGGACCTGTATGGACCCGGTCAATCGGGACTATGAGTTCTGCATGGTCGGAGCCTATCAACAGGGTCGGGGTAGCGCCGTCTATGAGCGGGATAGGTAATTGGCGCAGGTGCACATATTTATCCATCAACTTGGTGACAGGGTAGGTGTACTGCGAGAGTCCTATTTCTTGGCTGGTGAAAGCATTTGTGATCTTGTACCGTCGCTCTGGCTGCCCGTTGGCTGCGATAGTGAAGGAGACATTCTCGCCCTTTATCGTCTTTAAATCTCTTCTTATTGTCCGAATCGTCATTTCGTTCTTGCTCCCCCGCAGTCCCAGTTGAGTCGCAGCGGAGGCGAGCAGAAGGGTCTTCTCTGACCCGTCATCAAGGACGGCGTAAGTGTCCATGACTTTATCCTGGTAGCTCAATGTCACACGGACTACCTTTAAGAGCACTTGAGCTCCGTTGCTGCTGGCGGGGTCAATGTACATGACACTTGCCTTGGTGCCGCTCCGTGGTGCAGGTATAGGCCGTCTTCCGTTACTATCGTGTAGTATATCTAGATGGGCTCCATCGCACCGGCTGCACCTTTTCTTTAGGCGGCATTCGGCTGCCATGTGGGGCCGCGCACATCGATAACAGCGCCGGTTGGACTTTATCCATTGGCTCACTTCTTCTGCATTCATCTTTGTGAATGAGTCACATTGTGACAGCCAGTGTTCTTTCTCACAGTAGGGACACGCTATCTTCCACTTCTCCTTTCTCGAGGGGGTGCTGTGACTCTTACTGCTCGGTACTGACTCTGATTGGTGCATGACAGTCACCGATCTTCTTCCATCACTTATTCTCCTGGGTCCCTCTCTGGAGCTTGGTGTGCTCCGCCCGAAGGTGTCCAGTCGTAAGCTGCTGACCTCTCTCGCCAAGAAGTCGGCCAGATCAAGGAGGGATAGGCTCGGGGCCGTTGGGATCTCGGTAGTCCCTCTGCCGCCGAAAGCGCTCCTGTCTTGCGGGTGGCAGCTTCTCCAAAATCCTCTCAACGTTAGAGTTGGCGTACAGCTCATGCCTGCCCTTCTCCCGTTGAGCTCCCAGCATCCCCACCAGGGACTGCACTTTGATTGACAGGTCGTCTAGTGAGCGATTGTCTGTGGCTGGGGGTAGGCGGTCAATATGCCTTATCTCCTGGATTACGTAATCCCATATACGTCCATATCTTTGATCCAGCGCTGCAAGGGCCGCTGTGTATGGGGTCGAGGAGGTAGCATAGGCTAGCGCTATATTGTGCGCTCGCGGTACTTTCAGGTGCTTCAATAATATTGCATACTTGTGGCGTTCATCAGCGACATCCACCATCATTGTCTCTAAGCACATCCGGAGCTCCGTGTACTGTGCTCGACTCTCATAGGCGAAGTCTGGGAATGACGGCGTGGCGTTGTATGACGCTGTGGATGGCTGATACACCGGCGAGCGTTGGGGGAGAGACCTCCTGGGCGAGTCCCCTCTTGCGCCTCGCTGTGGGCTGGTACTGGCAGGGTACCATAGCCCGCTGGTCCAGGTACTGTTCCTCGAGGCTGGTCGTGCGTCGTGCTCACCCGTAAATAGAGTCGGGGGTCTGTAGCGCAGGGGTATAACTACAGGCGCAGGGGTATAGCCTGGACTGTATGGGACCTCCTGGTCCGGTGGAGTACTGTGCTGTCGTCGGGCTTGGTTCTCCTCTTCTCCCTCTTCTTCTTCTATCAAATCTTCCAGATCTTGTAATCGTTTATTTAGCTTCTCCGCAGTGTAGGCCACTCCTTCCTTGTAGCTGGGTCTCGCTTGGACCGGTATGGGAAGGGGGTCTGCGGGGGGTCTAGACTCGGTCTGTTGGTCAAGTTCAGGGTCGCTTGCTCGTTGCGGTGACGCTGCTCTTGACTGCTGTCTCGACGAGTTCCTTGAGCCCCTGGCGGAGGGAGAGGGAGTTGTCCTTTTGATCAGCTGCTCTATTAGTTGCGCTTGTAGTCTGTCGCGCTCTGCGTCTCTTTGGGCACCGGCAGCGGCGCGCTGGGCGTCGGCCCGGTCTCTTGCCATATTCTCTTCCATCTGGAAGCGTCTCATCTCCAGACTTGTGCGCTGTTCTTCGCTCCGTTGCTGTGCTTGGAGGTGTTCGCGCTCGCTGGTCGCCTGGGCTTGGAGACGTTCACGCTCGCTAAGCGTCTGTGCTTGGAGCCGATCGCGTTCGGTAGAGGCTGTCAGGCTGACGAGGAACGCCTGTTGTAGTATCCTCTCCGCTTCGCTGGGGGAAGGCGGTAGTGGAGGTGAGCCGCTCCTGCGTGAACCGCTCCTGGGGGTACTCGTTGGGGAGTCCTGGAGCTCTAGTTCCTCGGCGCTCTCCTCTTCTTCTTCCGTGCAGAGTTCTCTCTCTGTAGGGTTGTCTTCCTCCCGGGGCGTGTCGGGGACTACTTCTTTAGTAGTGGCGGGGGGTAAAGGCATGTCAATTCCCTCCTGGTCTCCACCGTGGGCTTGGTCAGTTACATTAGGACCTACTAGGGCCTCTGTGGTCGGGGAAACCTGGTCGTTAAGGTCAGACATAATTTTACTTTCTACTTTTACCACGTTTACCGTTTGTCGAAGGCTAGGTAGTTGACTGACAGTGTAAGCCTCTAAGTACTGAGGTGTCTGTCGTCTGCGCCGCGGGCGTTCTAGGTTAGGAGGATCGTTTCGTGGAGTGTTCATCATAGGCCATTTCGATATTAATAACACTATATTAATATTACACTAGTTACCATCCGGCTCGAAGGACCAATTGTAGCTGAGGGGTACAATTCCCTGACTGTATTGTTAGATATGATATTTAATACCACTACCTCATGTACTTTAACTTCTGGCCACCCAGTACAAGATATAAATATGATGAACACTTTCCCACCTGATGAAACGAACCAACACAAATGGACCAAATCGAATATTTAATACAGCAAAGGGTGTATACAACATTCACTTAATTACATTTATGATTTGAAATGTTGAGTATGCACTTTTATGGCAAATGAGTATTCGTAGGTAAATCAACATTGAATGTCCAATCTCTGGTTGCGCAGGGAGTAAGTATACAACCTGGAATATTTAGGAAACGATAGCGATGGTACTTAAATGATTATAGCTGGATACACTAAGGGGGGGGGGGGTCCCGCTGGTTGTAAGACAGTAGGAGGGGGGGGGGGTTAGAGAAGCCGCTGGCGGTATCCCATCTGGCCGACGGTGTCTTGGGAGAATCCAAAGTCTTAGACACAGTGCCCACAGAACCTCGGGCCGCAGACGAATACAGCTGGACCCTCTGTGGAACGGTATCTGCCGGTCCACAACGGAGAGACGTGGTGCGACCTCACGTGTTGAGCGCCGCCTCACCTGTAGTCCTCTCCGGGGGGTAATTCCAACACTCGACAGTGTTGGCCTTTATCCATGGAATAACCAAAGCACACAAAGCATAATCCAAGAGCCGTGGAAGGCTCGCCGTCGTCGGGTAGAGTAATCCAATATACAGGTCCAGTCGCTCTTGACCCGGAGCTCCTCGGATGCAATCACCACTAGGGGTCTGACCAGCCTGGATAAGCGTCCAGATAACGTCAGGAACGATGGGGGTACTGATAACTGTAGAACTCGAACCGAACGATGCACCATACATAAATAGACTATTATTAGCTTAATAGAATACGTCCAACTCGACGGTATGGTGCCAAACTATGACCATTCAACTATTAATCTACACGATATCTCAATGCCTATTCTGGGCCAAGTAGGCCCTACTACACCGCACGTGCTTCGTGGGGAGGCTTTTGCGTCTGTCACTCTGTTGGAGGGTAAAGAACTGGACTAAAAGAAAGTTCTACTTTACGAGCGCCATATATATATGCGCTATGAACAAATAGTACCACACGTATTTCGCCCGGCATATTACTGCGCGGAACCGGGGGTTGCCTCGACATGTTAGGCGGCACGATTGAACTTGGACCTAGGGGTATGGCAACCTGGCGCCAGGTTCTCGTCCAATGGTAGAATGAAACTATTATGGGCTGTTTAGTAGAAACGGGGATATTCAATGCATATTGTACAAGGAATATACAGGGGATATCAAACGATATACAAATATAATTAAATATATATATATAAATAAATATACATATTCGGTTTAATCTGATCCTTCACAACAGTGCATGTATTATTAAAATAACCATAGCTTGCTCAATTTTCAACCGATTTTCAAACGGTTTGGTTTGTTATAAACATCAGATGTAGTTATCATACTGCATACTTATAATGGACTTTCATATGAAAATGATTTCAACATGTCCAAGTATCCTGAATCATAACCACATTAATAACGTTTGTAATAAACCAAACCGTTTGTAAATCGGTTGAAAATTTTGCAAGCTATGGTTATTTCAATAGTACATGAATGAATGAATTAATGAATGAATTAATGAATGAATGAAAACTTTATTTAACATATTGCAGAATGGGTACAATACAGTACGGCTCAATACACACAATTGTTAAGGGGATGCAGACCAGAGAAAGACGTTTGTCTTGTTTACATCAGGGTCCCCCATTTTCAATTCATATTGACATAGGGACATACAGGTACCATACATGCACCATAGCCATTCATGTTATGTGTGGGCGGGCTGCCTGTGACAAGATGGCCGGCGGTGAACTACGCTGGTGACTCCGCCTTGCACCATCTAGTTATATTTATCTATGACTGTGAGTCTCTAATGTCCAGTAATAATTCTACAGTAATAATGTATGCCCTCTGCTGTGCTAAACTGTAATTACATGTGTCACAGGAACCTCTTGTCATTGGTGGATCCCTGTTAACCCCAAGGCTAATATGTTGGAGGCTAAGTCACCCAATGGGAGATGAGGGTAGTAGGGCACATGCTCAAAGATACAATATCATTTACATTTACATTTAATTTATTTAACCTTTTGCAGGCAGGTCAATTAAGAACAAACAACAACTCTGGCAGCTAAGGGTGAGTGGTATTGTTCGTTAAACAGTGTCGAACTGTGACAGCAGTGACATCTCTTCCATTTAGCCTCCATGATGGCCTCTTTTGAGGAAAAAGTGGAGAACATCCGCAGCTCCTTCTCCCAACCCCCACCCATTCCAAATGCTGAATCGAGAACCTCATCCTTCACTCTGTCATCTTTCTCTCCCATTACAGAAGCCGAGACCCTGACACTGGTAACGTCGAACCGTCCGACTACATGCCAGCTGGACCGGCTACCCTCCCCACTCCTCCAGACCATAGCACCAGACATCCTCCCATTCCTAACTGCAACCATCAACTCCTCACTCAACTCGGGGGTGGTCCCCACCTCCCTAAAACAAGCCAGAGTCACGCCGCTCATAAAAAAAACCTGTTTTGAAAACAGCCGAAACCCGTCCAATCTTTCGCCGTCGAAAACAGCCGAAACCCGTCCAATCTTTCGCCGTCGACTAAAGACGCACTTCTTCAACCATTATCTGAAATAAAAAGATATCTAACCCTAACTAACCTTACTGTCATGCACTTGTCCTAATAAACTAACCTACACTGTAGTGGCTATTTGTCAACAACAACTAATAAAAACTAAAAAGCCACTGAAGCACCAGGGCAGCGAATCTCACGCAGATCAGGAAGTCCATTGTCCAGACAGCATTTGACAGTTTTGTGGCATTTATTGTCTGTTAATCAAAGAATACAGAAAAATTATGTTTGATTCTATATGATCTCCTGACGCTGCATGAGATTCGCTGCCCTGGTGCTTCAGTGGCTTTTTAGTTTTTATTAGTTGTTGTTGACAAATAGCCACTACATAAAGTAAAAACCAGCGTTTTGGAGAGACCTGTAACAAAGATCTGCCTGCTGGTGGAGGCCACAGAATAATAATAATACCTGTTCTATCTATTCTCTCTTTCTATCCTGTCTTCTTACCATCTGTTTTCTTTCAGTGGCAGCAGAGAAGGAGACACAGAAGATGCTTGAATAGAAAGAATAGCTCCCTTACATGTTATATATATATATAAGGGTAATTGTGACTCACAATTAGGGGCCGACTTGTGGGAGCTATTAACTATTTTTACATTTATTTAATATATTTATTTGTTATGTGTTTTTGTAGTATTAATTTGTTTACGGCCATATTATTTAAGTTATTATGAGTCGCAGCTAAATGCTTTTACTTTGAAGGGGTTCTGGGCAATTGGGAAGCACAGCTGGGTGTATTTAGGTAATTAGAGTTGATAGCACAGTGGGCATCAGGGAAGGTACATGGTTTTTACCAGCGTCAGGAGATCATATAGTTTTCAAACATAATTTTTCTGTATTCTTTGATTAACAGACAATAAATGCCACAAAACTGTCAAATGCTGTCTGGACAATGGACTTCCTGATCTGCGTGAGATTCGCTGCCCTGGTGCTTCAGTGGCTTTTTAGTTTTTATTAGTTGTTGTTGACAAATAGCCACTACATAAAGTAAAAACCGTTCCTTATTGAAGCGGACACTTTTTATTGTTGTTTTGGATTTTTGCCGTTGGACGTTTTGGACATGGAAACACCACGCTCAAACGGAGGATCATTCAGATCAGAGGACATGGATGCTGGCGCTCCAGCGTTTGGTCTGGAGATCGAAGACGATGATCAGTGACTTTTGTGAAGCTTGAATTGCCTTGGATCAACCTGTTAAAGACACGATCGGAGAACGGAGGACCACACGGTCTAATGGACGTCGCACTCAAACAAAACAACATCATTGGTATGTGAAGAATAATCCGTCAGCTTTATTGGAAAAAGGCAAACTTATTGGAGTGACTGAATTATTGTCTCGCGACGCTAAATGATGCTGATGAATATTGGGAGTTGTTGAACTTCATTGTAAAGACATTCATTCATAAATCTCTGACGTGAAGTTGGCTGTGTGAACCAATCAGACAATATGGAGCAGCTGCTTGGGACATATGAGACAACGCCTGTGGTTGGTTCAAACGTTGCAAGTGGGGAGAATGTTGCTCCGCCCAAGCCCTCTGTAAAACGGGGCATCAAGTTTACCGCAAAAGGGTTGGCATTTTACATGCAATCATGTCAAGAAAAGAGGTCTGCAAAAATCAAACAGGCCAAGAAATACATTGAACCAATACGTACCTTGCTGAAATCTACTGACAATGTGAACTATGTGCAAGCTCATTTGAGTAATTTCATCAATTGTTACGAGGACGCTAAGGACATGCATGAGTCTTTCATAAATATGGATTTGCCTGAGGAAGAGGTTAAAAGGCAAAATACATGTTTCAATGCAACAATAATGAAATTTTGTAATTTCACCGAGGATGTAAGGGTTTGGTTGTCTGCTGCTGGGCACCCTCATGTGGAATCAAAATGCAAATATTGACAATGAAACTAATGATGTTGTTGAAACAAATGAAGATGATGATGAGGCTCAATCTAAAGAAAGTGTTGTTATTGATGATATCAATCCTGAGGACAGTGCCTCTAACATTTCATGTACAAATGAAAAGCAACAAAAACCACACTCAAGTGTATCAAAGACATCATCCACCGCGTCTACCAGGCTAAAGGCGGAGGCTGACAAAGCATCACTACTGGAGCGGATGAAAGCTTTAAAAAGGAAACATGAGTTGGAAACAAAGCAGGAGGAACTAAGGGCAAAGCAGGAGGAACTAAGGGCAAAGCAGGAGGAACTAAGGAAGGAAAAGGAACAGTTTGCTCTGGAAACTGACCTAGCTGCAGCCAATGCAAAAATCAATGTGCTGGAAACCAATTCAAAATGTAACTCTAAAAGGTCGGAAGGAATGAACTCGTATCTGGACAGGAATATAGCTCAAAGAAGGACAAGCCAACTCAATCCTCAAGCTGGTCAATTTGTCCCGCAGGGAAATAACATGCAAAATGAATTTCATCCTGAGGCCCAGGCTGTCACTGTAAGGCCCAAAGGACCATCACAGACCATCGGGTTTAAAGACGCATCACAGACCATGGGGTTTAAAGATGCATCACAGACTGTCAGGCCTAAACAAATGGCAGTATTACAGACGGACCTCAGACCACTATACACTCAAGCACCAACACAAGTGGTCCATGATGCTCAACAGACAGGACGAGCATCCTCCCTGAATATGGCATGCAATAATGACACCCAAAATGACATTGTGAATATCATGCAACGCCAAACTGACATCACTACAATGTTGGTACAGCAAAATTTGGCATCTTCTCTACCGGTGAGAAATATAGCCATATTTGATGGTGATCCTCTTCAGTATCATTCCTTCATCAGATCCTTTGAAAATTGTGTTGAGGTTAAAACCGACAATGCAAGTGATTGTTTACACTTTTTAGAGCAGTACACCAGGGGACAACCAAGAGACCTGGTGAAAAGCTGTCAGCACCTACCCTCTGTTCAGGGATATCAAAGCGCTAAATCCCTGCTTGCTGAACATTTTGGAAATTAATACAAAATTGCTTCTGCTTATATGGACAAAATTGATAGCTGGCCTCTGGTTAAAGATGAAGATGTAAAATCACTACAATAATTTTCTCTGTTCTTGCGAGAATGCTCTAATTTAACACAGAGAATCATGCAAATTAATGAGTTGGACATGCCATCAAACCTCAGGAACATTGTGATGAAGCTTCCTTATAAGCTGAGGGAGAAATGGAGGAACGTCGCATGTGATTTGCAGGAGCAACGTGGTTGCAGAGCACTATTTATTGACCTTGTGAACTTTGTTGAAAAACAAGTTAGAATTGCCTCTGATCCACTGTTTGGAAATATTCAGGATTCAAAATGTACCAGCTGCAACAAACCCCCCATTGACAGTCAACCAAGGCAAAGGAAACAGGGCACCTTTGCCACCAGTGTCACTGCAATGAAAGAAGGAAACAACAAAAGGTACATGGATAATAAGATCAAGTCCTTCTCTGCCCAAAGTCACATCAAATGCTGTTTATTCTGCCAACGAACAAGCCACTCACTTTTTTTAAATTTTTTTATCTTTCTTCCCCTCCTTTTTCCCGATTTTCTCTCCCCATCCCACCCTTCCTGGTTGTTGCGTACTTTCCCCTACTGTTGGTCCGGGAGACCGGAGACTGTCACATGCTTTCCTCCGACGCATGTGCAGCCTGGGGCAGGCCAACCTGGCCGCGCAGGCTCTCACCGGGGAGAGTGTAGCGTGTGGGAGGCCACACTATCTCCTCAGTTCCAGCCCTCACTGAGCAGGCGCCCCGACCGAACTGTAGGGGTCGCTGTCCACAACGCCCAGGACCCACCCTTCAGCTTTCCCACCCTCTGATACGGCCAATTGTATCAGTGTGAGGGGCCAGCCAAGCTGATAGCAACGCCGGGAGCTGGATTCGAACAGGCGAATCCTAGTGTCTCCCGGTGTTGGTGACGGACGTAATCTCTGTGCGCCACCTGCCCCCCCCCAAGCCACTCACTTGAAAAATGCTCACAGTTTAAGTTAAAGATACAAAAGGACAAAATACATTTCATAAAGGAGCATGGAATTTGTTTTGGTTGCTTGAAAGTGGGACACATAAGCAAAGACTGCAGGAGTTGATTGGATTGCAGTGTGTGTCAGCAAAAGCATCCATCAGTCCTACACATTGAGCAGAAGGGTATAAGTACACCTTTTAATAAGGCAGAAGAGCCTGTGAGCCATCTGAGTGTAACATCTGTTCAGTCTCAAACATGTGGCCATATAGGGGCCGGAGATGAGGACAATGCTGTGTTTTCAATTGTTGCAGTTCAAGTGAAAAGCCAAGTGACTGACAGAGTTGTGCAGACATATGCATTTTTGGATCCCGGAAGTTCCAGTACTTTTTGCACTCATAACCTGGCAAAGAGACTGGGGCTAAGTGGCAAGCCAGCCAATATTCTATTACGAACAATGGGGCAAGAGAAAATTGTGAGCACCAATGTATTGTCTCACTTGGAAGTGTCTGGCATAGATAAGGAGGATTTTATTGAATTGCCCAATGTCTTAACCCAAAGAGCTATGCCAGTGTCACGTGTGAACATTCCACGACAGGATGATGTGGAAAAATGGCCTTACTTGAGTAACATAAAGCTGCACGACTTGAATGCAGATGTGGATTTGCTCATCGGAACTGATGCAGCAAAAGTAATGGAACCATGGGAGCTGATCAACAGCCAAGGTGAAGGACCATATGCAGTCAGAACAAGAGTCGGCTGGGTCATAAATGGACCACTTAGGAGTGGAAGTAACAGCAGAGTTAAGACTGGCTGCTCTGTTGCCACAACAAATCGAATATGTGTGGAACATCTGGAAGAAATGCTCATGAAGCAATACAACCATGATTTTAATGAAAAAACATCAGAGGGGTCATTGGAAATGTCAAGGGAGGACATTAAATTCATGAAGATAATGAGAAGAACAACAGAGTTGAAAGATGAACATTATTACATTGACTTACCTTTCAGAGAAGAGGAACCGGTCTTGCCAAATAATCGCTGTGTTGCAGAGCAGCGACTTCAAGGCCTGAAGAGGAAATTTGAAAAGAACATCAAGTTTAAAGAGGAGTACACCTCATTCATCAATGCAACTCACTTCCCTCCTGAAGTGATCAAAACGGTCAATCACAACTTTTATGTAGACGACTGCCTGAAGTCTACATCCTCGGAGGGAGATGCAATTAAGCTTGTAAAGGATTTGACTCTGCTCTGTAGTCAGGGAGGATTCAGCCTTCAAAAGTGGGTGACAACCAGCCGTTATGTTTTGACATCAATCCCAGGTGACATCAGAGCAGCAGAGATGAAAGAGCTGGATTTGGACAAAGATCACCTGCCTATGGAAAGAGCACTTGGACTGCAATGGTGCGTTGAGTCCGACCAGTTCAGCTTTAGGACTTCATTACAACCACGCCCACAAACCAGGAGAGGTATCTTATCGGTGGTCAGCTCTCTGTATGACCCTATAGGATTTTTGGCTCCTTTTACAATGCCAGCCAAGTTACTGTTGCAGGAGCTTTGCCGGCAAAACCTGAAGTGGGATGAACACATTTCCCCCTCCTTCTCCAAACAGTGGTCTGATTGGCTGAGCGACCTCCAAAGGATGAGTGTATTCAAGGTGGAACGCTGTATCAAAACCCTGAACTTTGAAACATCTGTAACAGCACAAATTCATAATTTTGCTGATGCCAGTGAAGCTGGTTATGGTACAGTATCGTACCTGAGACTGAAGGATAAAGATAGAGACGATAAGGTGCATGTTTCATTTCTTGCTGGACAGGCCAGAGTTGCACCTCTGAAGCACATCACCATTCCTCGTTTGGAACTCACAGCAGCAGTCCTTGCTGTCCGAATGGATGGCATGCTTCAAAGGGAACTACAGTGGCAACTGGAGAAGTCAGTGTTTTGGACCGATAGCACGACTGTCATCAAATACATCTCCAATGAAACCAGACGTTTTCATACGTTTGTTGCCAACAGAGTCACTGTAATCAGATCACTGCTACAGATGTTGACCAGTGGAAGTATGTGGGCTCCAAGGTCAATCCTGCTGATGAAGCATCACGTGGATTGAGAGCTGAAGAATTTCTCACACATGGAAAATGGATTAAAGGCCCAGATTTCCTGTATTTGCCTGAAAATGAGTGGCCTACACTGGAAATGGATTCAGTGATTCCCATTGATGACCCGGAGGTCAAAAGAGAAGCGGCAGTGAATGCCATTGTTAAGGATTCAGAAAATCCAACAGACTATCTCATCAGCTACTTCTCATCTTGGAAGAAGCTTAAAACGTCTGTTGCCTGGTTCCTTGAACTTAAAAGACTTCTGTTGCTTCTGAGTAAAAAAAGAAAGGAACTTAAAGCTACCGAAGATGACAAAGATGCTGGAGTGAAAAGTACAGTTGAACAGAAACTCAAGAGCTTCAAAGCCACACTCTGTGGAAAACATTTGACTCCAGACGATTGTGATGAAGCAGAAAAGGCAATAATTTGTTTTGTTCAGAAACACAGGTTCAAGAGTGAAATTGCCTCCCTCAAACATGGCTTAAATATCGTCTCCAAGGACAGCCCACTGTACAAACTAGACCCCATACTGGAGGACAACATCCTCAGAGTTGGTGGTCGTTTGAACAGGTCTGCATTACCATCAGAAACCAAGCACCCTGTCATTCTTTCAAAAGACCTGCATGTCTCCCAGCTCATTTTACGCCATATCCATCAACAACTAGGACACGCTGGGAGGAACCACATGTTGTACAGACTTCGACAGAGGTATTGGATAATCAATGCCAATTCAGCTGCAAGGAAGACTATTACAGAGTGCATGGTGTGTAGACGGCACAGAGGAAAACTTGGGGAACAGAAGATGGCAGACCTGCCTGAAGAGCGAGTTGTGCCAGACAAGGCTCCTTTTACTAAAGTGGGAGTTGATTATTTTGGGCCCATAGAAGTGAAAAGAGGAAGAAGCCTTCTAAAAAGGTATGGAGTGATTTTCACTTGTCTGACCAGCCGTGCAATACACCTGGAGGTGGCACATTCACTTGACACAGACTCTTGCATTAACGCCTTGCAGAGATTCATATGCAGAAGAGGCCCTGTGTCAAATTTAAGATCTGATAACGGCACAAATTTTGTTGGAGCAAACAAAGAATTGAAGCAAAGTCTTGCTGCTTTGAATAATGCAAGGATCCAGGATGCCTTAATTCAGGATGGAATTAAGTGGAGCTTTAATACGCCAACAGCCTCACACCAAGGTGGCGTTTGGGAGCGTCTCATTCAATCAGTAAGGAGTATACTGACCTCTGTTCTTGGACAGCAGGTTTTGGATGATGAAGGCCTGCAGACACTGTTTTGTGAAGTAGAGGCGATACTAAACGATAGACCCCTCACAAAAGTGTCTGATGACCCTAATGACCTTGAGGCCCTCACCCCAAACCATATTCTCCTGCTGAAAGGAAAACCCATCTTTCCCCCAGGACTCTTTGAAAAGAGTGACCTGTACATCAGAAGAAAATGGAAGCAAGTACAGTATATCGCAGAGCTGTTTTGGAAGAGATGGACATCTGAATACTTACTTGTGATGCAGGAAAGACAGAGATGGGCAGCTCCAAAAAGAAACTTCTCCCCAGGAGATATTGTCATTATTGCCGATGCTACAGCTCCAAGAGGATCCTGGAAGATGGGTCGAGTTTTGAGTACCAAGTCTGACTACAAAGGATTGGTCCGCTCTGTGTGCATCCAAACTAAAACCAGCGTTTTGGAGAGACCTGTAACAAAGATCTGCCTGCTGGTGGAGGCCACAGAATAATAATAATACCTGTTCTATCTATTCTCTCTTTCTATCCTGTCTTCTTACCATCTGTTTTCTTTCAGTGGCAGCAGAGAAGGAGTCACAGAAGACGCTTGAATAGAAAGAATAGCTCCCTTACATGTTATATATATATATAAGGGTAATTGTGACTCACAATTAGGGGCCGACTTGTGGGAGCTATTAACTATTTTTACATTTATTTAATATATTTATTTGTTATGTGTTTTTGTAGTATTAATTTGTTTACGGCCATATTATTTAAGTTACTATGAGTCGCAGCTAAATGCTTTTACTTTGAAGGGGTTCTGGGCAATTGGGAAGCACAGCTGGGTGTATTTAGGTAATTAGAGTTGATAGCACAGTGGGCATCAGGGAAGGTACATGGTTTTTACCAGCGTCAGGAGATCATATAGTTTTCAAACATAATTTTTCTGTATTCTTTGATTAACAGACAATAAATGCCACAAAACTGTCAAATGCTGTCTGGACAATGGACTTCCTGATCTGCGTGAGATTCGCTGCCCTGGTGCTTCAGTGGCTTTTTAGTTTTTATTAGTTGTTGTTGACAAATAGCCACTACATACACTGTAGCACTCAACACTTTGATGAACATTGTTACTCAGCTGATAGAGTTGTGCCCTTCCTGATGACTTGTCGTACAGAACTTGTAAGTCGCTTTGGATAAAAGCATCAGCTAAATGACTAAATGTAAATGTAAAATGTAAATGATTAACCCCAGGGACTAACCCCAGGGACTAACCCAACTACATGACTACTTAAAGTTCAACAGGTGGGTTTCCTAATTGTAAACACGCTGTGGTCAGGCCAAACCGCAACACCTGTAAAAACATGTGACCCAGCAAACATTGCCGATGGTCTATGAGCCATATCGGCCGGTACACCACTGGTACTGTTTCCATGACACTATGATAACTCTTTATTTGCTCTGAATCCTCTGCAGGCCCTTTCCTTCGCCTCAGCCGCAGATGTCCACGCAGACTTTCAGACGCTCAACGCCGACATCAACTCGCCGTGTGCCTCGTACATATTGAAACTCGCCAACCGTCTGTATGGAGAAAAGACGTCCACCTTCCTCCCGGTTAGTCTCCGTTAACCTACAGCCGGACTTTGCTCACATCAACGGTTTGTGATGATATTAGATAAGCCATCCTACAGTAGGTAGCAGTGATATGTGGATAACAGGGGACTCATGACAAACCTAGACCTCTCATGGTACAGTATTTCCAGCTGATCTCATCGCTACAATTTCTCCTGCAGCTATAGGACAATTAATAGATCGCTCCTCGCTTCGTCTGTGGTTCATGCAGGCTGTGGTCCTGTGAACAAAGCATTCTAATATACATTTTCCTCTCTGTTAAGGCAGGGGATTTAGTAAGGGGGGGGGGGGCGGTCTATGTAATGTAATGTAATGTAATGTAATGGCACTTGCATAACAAGATGGCATCTATGGTGAATATGTTGCTCATTCCAGACAGCTCATGTGAAGCATTGGAATCAGCAGATACACAAATTATGTTCATGACATTGACTTAGCATTGACCTAGCATTGACCTAGCATTGACCCAGGGTACAGATGGAAATGGTTTTCTCACATTTGAATCTGCTCAAAGGGAAATTAAGTTGAGCATGAGTCTAACAGGTTTAACGTCTTTGCTCATCATTAGACGAGATCTGGTTCAAAGTTTGATTAATTTAAACGTATTGGTCATACACTGTGCTGCGTATTGGTCCCCCCCTAGAGTCTGGCAGTTGGGGAGACCAACTCCATTGAACCAATTGCAAAATCGTTCTTGTACTTTGAAATGTGAACGTTGATTAATGCACGTGATTATGAAACCAAATGAACTGAACTGCAGGTACTGTAGCTCCCTGCCACATGCGCCCATTTATTCCTATACCTTTTCCGCTTTGATGGTCTTATCTCGATGTATGCGATAAGTCATATGTTCACTATGATGTCTGATGCTATGAAGCTTTTCCTCAGGTATGGGATAAAGGCAATACTTGTGTACTAAAGCCATTTTCTTAAAGGTCCTGTGTCTTATAAATGGCCTTTTCCAGTGTTTAGCATTGTTTCCTAGCAATGGGGGATTATATCAATGTGGTCTGTGTCTCTAATTATCATATTGACTCATCAGTCTAGTCTCGAGTTCATGAGATCTTCCCTCACTCAACTAAGCCATTCTGATTTGACTGTTTTGCTGACGTGAATAAGGCACTGGTTGTAGTCACCGCCCACAATTTTCTCAACAACAGAGCAGTGGAATTACTTCCTCAAACAGAGGGTGCCGACAGACAGCAGAGAACGAGCTAGCGAGATAGAGAGGGAGAGAGAGAGATAGAGAGAGAGAGGGAGAGAGAGAGAGAGGGGCCACGGCGCAGGAGTGTGTGTAAATGTGTGTGCGCCGCGGGGATCGGTCTTCTCCCCGCAGTCGGGAGCACTCCATATCACTGTCAAAATATCTTTGCGCACACTCCCACGCGCACACCCGTATTCCGATCCGTGCAATAATATTCACAGAGGTATATATTGTCATTTAAAACAAGTTACCAATGCATTGTCCCGTGGGATTATGCCCCCCGCGCCGAAATTAATTAGTTTCCCCCTCAATCTCTCTATCTCTCTCTCTGTCTGCCAGTCGCAGACTGTGTGGGTGACTGTCACTCAAAGCGCTTATGGGCGGAGCCCAGCACAAACAGCTTGAAATCTTGAGGTCGACATTTTTTGCTTTAGAGTACTTGATTAAAAATATAAAACAATGAATTTCTTTGAAAAAAACTTTACAGATGTGTTCCATAGACTCACAGGAATTGTGTGAAGTTGCCCAAATAGTGAAAGGAATAGCAATGCATGTCCCCTTTAATAAACTCAAAGGTATCTTTCCTGATAACGAAGCCTTGTACCCAAAGAGCACCTGATACTGAGCAGCACACCTACCTCGTATCTTTCATTATAAAAGCCAGGACTAGTTTAATTACTCTGTTATCTCATTCACTAGGAGTTGGGGACAGTGAGATAATGTGTATTGTGTGCTGTACAGTGATTCTGTTCTGGTTTCAACCACCCCACCCCCCACACACACGTACTGCTCAAGCATTATAGCACAGGCAGCTGTGCACCTCTGCACTATATCATATCCACCTAAACAAAACAAGGTTGCTCAGGAAAACCCCCATCAAATGGGGTCCATGGCCGAATGTGTGTCTCTACCTGTAATTTGGGATCCTTGATGTGAAAAAGGTTTGGGAACCTCTGTTCTAAAATACTTTCTTCTCTTGTTCAGGCATTCCTGGAGGCCACACAGAAGTTCTACGATGCAGACCTGAGAGAGGTGGACTTCATGGGAGCTCCAGAGGAGTGTAGAGTGGAGATCAACAGCTGGGTGGAGGAGCAGACAGAGAGTGTGTTCTGTTGCGTTCTGTTGTGTTCTGCTATGTTCTGTTCTCTTCTTCTCTGTTGTGATCTGTACTGTTGTGATCTGTTCTGTACTGTACTGTTCTGTTCTGTTCTGTTCTGTACCTTACTTACTGTACTGTACTGTTCTGTACTGTACTGTTCTGTACCTTACTTACTGTTCTGTACTGTACTGTTCTGTTCTGTACTGTTCAATGTACTGTTGTGTTGTGCTCTGTTCACTGTACTGTTGTGTTGTGATGTGTTCTGTTCCGTTCTGTTGTGTTCTGTACTGTTCTGTTCTGTACTGCTCTGTTGACTACTGTTGTGTTGTGTACTGTACTGTTGTGTTGTGTTCTGTACTGTTGCGTTGTGCACTGTACTGTTGTGTTCTGTACTGTTGTGTTGTGTACTGTACTGTTGTGTACTGTACTGTTGTGTTGTGTACTGTACTGTTGTGGTGTGTACTGTTGTGTTGTGTACTGTTGTGTACTGTACTGTTGTGGTGTGTACTGTTGTGGTGTGTACTGTTGTGTTGTGTACTGTTGTGTTGTGTACTGTACTGTTGTGTTGTGTACTGTTGTGTTGTGTACTGTACTGTTGTGGTGTGTACTGTTGTGTTGTGGTGTGTACTGTTGTGTTGTGGTGTGTACTGTTGTGTACTGTACTGTGTGTACTGTTGTGTTGTGTACTGTTGTGTACTGTACTGTTGTGTTGTGGTGTGTACTGTACTGTTGTGCTGTGTACTGTTGTGTTGTGTACTGTTGTGTTGTGGTGTGTACTGTACTGTTGTGTTGTGTACTGTTGTGTACTGTACTGTTGTGTTGTGGTGTGTACTGTTGTGTTGTGTACTGTACTGTTGTGGTGTGTACTGTTGTGTTGTGGTGTGTACTGTTGTGTTGTGTACTGTTGTGTTGTGTACTGTTGTGTTGTGTACTGTACTGTTGTGGTGTGTACTGTTGTGGTGTGTACTGTTGTGTTGTGGTGTGTACTGTTCTGTACTGTTGTTTTGTGTTGTGTTCCTTCCTGTCTTATGTTCTATTCTAATCCCAGTGGGATAAGAAATAAACGTCTTCTATGATGCATATAGCAATAGATTTAGAATAGATTGTTAATAGAATAATAGATGTTTCTCCTATTTGAAGGCTGATGACCACTCACCAGCCACTACAAGCTCCATCTGGCCGTGGCACTCGGAATCTTCGGCCACTTGCTATGTTGGCGATCGACTAATTGGAACTCACTCTGTTTGTTACACTTTTAGCTGCTATGGGATACGCAGAATATGCTAAATGGCTAAAGTGTAAGCTTGTCCTTTTCCTTTCAGATAAGATAAAAGATCTTCTGAAACCAGGGTCAGTGAGCGGAATGACGAGGCTGGCTCTGGTCAACGCCATCTATTTCAAAGGAAACTGGCTCCACCGCTTTGACGAGAAATACACCAAGGAGATGCCCTTTAAACTGAACAAGGTGAACATGTATTATGAACTACAACGCACGTCATATGCTGTGTAAAAAGCACAATGCCCACACATGCGTGCAAAAGGTAGGTGCGATTGAACAGACATGATCAAGTGTTTGCATGGGGAAGAAAACGCACAGTCCACGATACAACGTGCAAGACCAGACCTATAGAGATGGTCTCATTGGAATTGTGTTGCTAGGTAACAGCTTGGACCCATGTTTATTTCCCTTCAGTTATTGATATTGTATTAGCGAACACTGTGAAAGAAAGTAGCCTCGGGGCTCATTTTAGAATGTTATTGCTGTTCTATAAAGTAATTCATAACTGTACTTGTTCTAGAATGTACCTTAGAACGGGGGGGGGGAGGCAGAGTATGTGAGAAAGACCTATGGCTCTGACAACTAAACATCTAACTAAACTAAACATGTTCTTTACACGTCTAAAATACTGTGTTGATATGTCTATTCTTTGTATCTGCCAATTTCATGATTTTATGCGTCTATTTTATGTATTATCGGTGACAATCAAACCGTTGAGGTTTTGACCTATTAAGATGTTAGATCCTAATATGAAAAAATTATGTGATTTAATATTCTACAGTACACCTTATCTTGACTTTGTTTATTTAGCTGATATCTATTCTATGCTAATTGTAGCCTATGCTTCTTTCACAGTATGTCTGCACTTTATGCATTGCTCTTGATCTGCCAATTTTGTGCACATTTTATGTCTACTGTACGTCTTTCTTTCTGCTGTGAAGCACTTTGAGCTCCAATTCTTGTATAAAAGGTGCTATACAAATAAAAGTGTATTATTATTATTATTATTATTATTAAGTTGAAGCAGTCTATAGCATATTCTAACACGCTCCGGTCTCCTTGTTGTCTGTGTGCTTGCCTGTGTGTGTCAGAACGAGAGCAGGCCAGTTCAGATGATGTACCTGCGGAAGAAGTTTCCCTTCAATTACATCCCCGAGTACAGCCTGCAGATCGTGGAGCTGCCCTACGTGGGGGAGGAACTTAGCATGTTCATCCTGCTGCCTGAGGAGAAAAAGGAAAACCCACTGATCAAGGTATTGATTGATTGAAAACGTTATTAACAGATTGCAGGGGGCGGTCAGGTGGCATAGCGGAGATTGCGTCCGTCACCAACGCTGGAGACGCTGGGTTCGCCTGTTCGAATCCAGCTCCCGGCATTGTCACCAGCTTGGCTGGCCGTTCACACTAATACAATTGGCAGTATTAGAGGGTGGGAAAGCTGGCGGGTGGGTCCTGGGCGTTGTGGACAGCGACCCCTACAGTTCGGTTGGGGCGCCTGCTCAGCAAGGGTAGGATCTGGAGAGAGGTAGTGCGGCCTCCCACACGTTACACTCTCCCAGTGAGAATCTGCGCGGCCAGGCTGGCTGCCGGCAGGCTGCACATGCGTCGGAGGAAAGCATGTGACAGTCTCCGGCCTCTCGGACCAACAGTAGGGGAAAGTGCGCAACAACCAGGAAGGGGGTTGGGAATTGGCATAACGACTAACAGTGGGATGAGAGAAAAATCGGAAAATTAAAAGATTAAAAAAAATAAAAATAAAAAAACAGATTGCAGAATGGGCACAATACAGTACAGCTCAATACTAACAACTGCTAAGAGGATGAAGACCAGAAAAAGACTTTCGTCTTGTTTACATAAGGGTCCTCCATTTTCAATTCATCAAGACATTATGACATACAAGACATACAAATATACGTACACAACCCTAGTCTTGATAGCCTACCTACATTGTGTAAAGGTCATGGGTTCACAACCTATCCAGGTGGAGACGATGTTTGTCTGTCTGTAATGATACCTTTGTTTGGAGCAGTGGTGCTGTGTGCCCGGCTGCCTAAATATTAAAGGCAACCAACTTGTGTCTAACCACGCCCAACTTGCGTCTAGCCACGCCCCCGCGGCGACGCGGCAGCAGCGGAGCGGAGCGGCAGCATTATGTAGCAGTAATCCGCCCTTTTTCAATATCCAGAACTAGCTCAATTGGCAGCGCTGCATTGCTGTGGATCTTACGGCCCGTTGCTGGCAAGTTCGATTCCCTTCAATTTTTTATTTTTATTTTTTTTAACGTGCATTCGCATTCTTTCGCCGTTAAGTTTAGGCATAACTTTAAGCATTGTTTCGGAGTTGGTTAAGGTTAGGCATTGTTTCGGAGTTGCTTAAGGTTAGAAGGGTTAAGTTTAGGCGCTGTTAAGGAGCTGGGTCACATGGGCGTATTGGCCAATCAGAGAA
Source organism: Notolepis coatsorum (assembly GCF_963971535.1). Classification (NCBI taxonomy): domain Eukaryota; kingdom Metazoa; phylum Chordata; class Actinopteri; order Aulopiformes; family Paralepididae; genus Notolepis; species Notolepis coatsorum. The sequence goes on along the minus strand of NC_140167.1, from coordinate 67,262,488 downwards.
ACGCTAAACACAAGTTGGTTGCCTAAAATATTCACGCTGCCCGGCTTAGTTTTTGAGTTATTATAGGAAAACACTCTGCAAACTAGAGGTTATAGATTTTCAACGAGACAAAATGTAGCCAAACTTCTAAAGAAATAACTCATAGATTTATTGAAAACCAATGATTCAGCAGTCCGTGCTGCGTTCACCAGGGTTAAACTGCAGTAGGCAACTTTGGGGAAATTATAGTGAGTTTACCTGCATCACTTTTCAAGCGCAGACACACGCAACAAAGGTTTTCCACAGATTCCCAGAGGCACCAGCAGCTTAAAGAAATTATATTTCCAGCCTCTGATCGGCAGGTGGTTTTGCACATTGGGCCTCATTCACAAAGCGATATAAGAACAGATTTCCTCTTATTTTGTAAAAAAAATTAAAAAAAAAATCTTATTTTGTTCTTACCTGGGATTCAGCAATGTTTTCTTATTTTTGCTTTTCTCTTAGGCAAGACCACATTTTAACAGTGGTCGAGAGCACTCTTACCCAGATAAGAAAAAGAAAAAAAATCTGCTTCTGAAATGGATTAAATATAGCTGTTAGAACAGTTAGATGCTCTGGCCGCCCAGGCCGTATATAGAACGCATATTTAGAGATCGTCTAGATCTATTTGCAGAGCCAGATGAGTGGCTGCTTAGCTGTTTCAGATTGCCAAGAGCGGTCCTTTTAGATGCATGCAATACTCTGGAGCCTCAACTCAGACACAACACACGCCGGTCAAATCCTGTGCCTCCACACCTACAAGTTCTGAGCGCACTCTGGGTTTTAGCCACAGGGACCTTTCAGAGAGAGAGATAGGTGACGGGTCAGGTATTTCACAACCTACTTTAACCTACGCTTCCGAGAGTGCTGAAAGCTATTATAACACCCATACTACCACAGTACATATCGGTCCTTATGGACATACGTAAAAGTTACCAAGGAATTCCTTTGTAAATCGATTTACGTACTTATTCAGCATTCTTGTAAATTCGTTGTAGGATTTACAAACTCGAAAAGGCAGTCGTAAGTCGGACAGACCGCTGTGTTTTCAACAGCTTTCTCTGGGACAAGTCATTGGGGATTGCCGTTACTACAGACATTCGTGGAATTAAATAATTATAATGATAATAAATATCATCGGCTCAATACAAACAACTGCTACGAGGATGCGGACCAGAAAAAGACTTTCGTCTTGTTTACATCAGGGACCTCCATTTTCAATTCATCAGGACATTTATGACATACAAGACATGCAAATATACAGTACTGTGTAAGAAAAAAAATATCATAAGAAAAATATATACATCCGAAGGGGAAGAAACTGTACATTGGAGGGGGTTGGGGGGGTGGGGGTTTGGACATTTACCGGGGCCAGTTTCTAATTGCAGCCACCCGTAGGTGTGGTTTTGAAGGAGGGTAGTGTGTGTGTTTGTGCACTGCTTACAACTTGCTGATCAGAGGCCGGGAATTGTTTTTATTATCTTTTCAAGCTGCTGGTGTTTCTGGGGGTCTGGAAAACTGAAAAGTGATGCATGCCAATTTCAGTCATATGTTTACTATGTCTGATGCTATGAAGCTTTTTGACAAACGAATTCCTCGGGCATGGGATAATATTAGTCTTTATAACGGAAAAGAAATAAAGGCAACAATTGTACTAAAGCCTTTTTCTTAATAAACTCAAAGTTATCTTTCCTGATAACTAAGCCTTGTACCCAAAGAGCACCTTATACTGAGCAGCACACCTACCTCCTATCTTTCATTATAGATATCTTCTAAACATCATCTCATCTTATAACAGCCAGCTAACTAACTAATTAGCGACTAATTAGCGATTGTGTGTGTGTGTGTGTGTGTGTGTGTGTGTGTGTGTGTGCGTGCGTGCGACCCAGCTGGAGAAACATCTAACACAGGAGAAGCTAGATGAATGGACCAACAGCGACAACATGGACACCAGCACAGATATCATAGTTCAGCTGCCCAAATTCAAGTTGGAGGAAGACTACGAGCTGAACGAGCCCCTGGCCAAGCTGGGCATGGCGGATGTGTTCTGCGGGGCCAAGGCCGACCTGTCCGGGATGAACGGTCAGGGGGGACTCTTCCTGTCTACGGTGGCCCACAAGGCCTTTGTGGAGGTGAACGAGGAGGGGACGGAGGCGACTGCAGCCACGGCTGGCTTTGCGTTCCACTGCATGAGGGGAGAGGAGCACTTCACTGCAGACCACCCCTTCCTCTTCTTCATCAGGCACAACAAGACCAAGACCATCCTTTTCCTCGGCAGATTCTCCTCCCCTCAGTGACGTGAGAGAGGGGTGCGTTCAGATGACGGAAAGGTTTCTGTTCAATATGCTGTAAGCAGGCTTTTGCTAATAAAGAAGTAACACACCTTCATCTCCCTTATCATTGCAATTCTGAATCAAGGTAATCAGTGATGATTAACCCTTTCTCCACCACAACCACACTAGAGGGGTAACCCTTTCTCCACTACACTACAGAGGGTTAACACGTTCACTACATCACCACAGAGGGGTAACCCTTTCTCCAGCACACTACAGAGGGTTAACACGTTCACTACATCACCACAGAGGGGTAACCCTTTCTCCAGCACACTACAGAGGGTTAACACGTTCACTACATCACCACAGAGGGGTAACCCTTTCTCCAGCACACTACAGAGGGTTAACACGTTCACTACATCACCACAGAGGGGTAACCCTTTCTCCAGCACTCTACAGAGGGTTAACACTTTCACTACAGAGGGTTAACACTTTCACAGCATCACTACAGAGGGTTAACACTTTCACTACATCACTAAAGAGGGTTAACCCTTTCACTTCCGCACTAGAGGGTTAGCCCTTTCACTACCTGCCGCCGGGGGTTAACCCTTTCACCACCACACACAAACCAATGACTGACAACTCAGCATTGAGAGTGAGGGTTGTGTGAACGGACCAAGAAAACGGTGTGGATTGGGGGAGTCCAGCTATACTAGGGAACCTAATCTTGTTACTTTACTGTGTGTAATAAGTATTACTAGGCATGAGCACAGTGTCCATTATTACTGTTTAGAATGATTGAATAGAGAACACATTGGTTTGCATTTATAATTGTGAAACATTGGAACAGATTTTCTTTATGTCCAGCAATACAATACATAACAGTCCTGCTAAATGTTGTAACACTGAATATCTGAAAAAGCCAAATCAACAAATCAAATAATTTTGGCGACATCCCTACCAAATGATTAGTCTGCCTGATCAGCAAGAAAGTTAGTTAACACGCTGTAGTGTGGTTGTTGTGTAGAAAGGGTTAACACTCTAGTGTGGTTGTGTAGAAAGGGTTATAGATTATTATATTATAGATGTGCATTGCAAGCATTTATTTAAAAGAAGATCAGTCATAATAAAATGTATGCAAGATTAATGATGTATCTTTATTAATCCCCTTGGAGAAATGCAGGGGTCATAGCAGACTCCTGTCACTAGAGACATAAAATCTTGCACTTTCATGATTAAAGTTTCATGATGGAAGTAAAGCAGTAGGTATTTTCAGTTTGATACCAGTGGTTACCACTGCTGTTATATAATACTGCACATTTAATATGTTTCACTGAATGTCAGCAGTATGGTCTCTATACTGAGTCTGCAACGATCGAGACACTCAAAGCGCTTTACAATGTAGGGCGGAAATTGCCTCCTTCACCACCACTGTGTAGCACCCAACCTTGGGCTACGCAGGCTCAATGGCTACCATACACTGACACCAGGCACACATCACACTACATTACATTTACATCTTGTCATTTAGCTGACGCTTTTATCCAAAGCGACTTACAAGTTTTGTACAACAAGACAGCAGGAAGGGTAGCCTACAACTCTTATCAACTGAGCAACACTGTTCATCAAAGTGTTGAGTGCTACAGTGTAGGTTAGTATATTAGGACAAGTGCATGACAGTAATGTTAGTTAGGGTTAGAGTTTTTTTTATCTTAATTTTTATTTTTTTAGATAATGATTGAATAAGTGCGTCAATCATTACTACACAAAGGGGGAGGGATGATTAGGTGGCCTTGATGTCAGAGACCAGATTGGGAATTTGGCCAGGAACGTCAGGGGAACCCCCTATTCTTTACAATAGGCGCCCTGGTTCTTTAACGACCAAATTCAGTTGGGACCTCGGTTTAACGCCTCATCCGAAGTAGCCTTTAGTGACACGGTACCCTATCCCCCCCCCTCACAGTAAGCTGTGGTGTTCCACAAGGAAGCATACTAGGTCCGCTACTGTTCCTAATTTATGCAAATGACATGTCGTCAGCTTGTGACTGCAACTTGTTCCTGTTTGCGGACGACTCAGCCCTGCTGGTCTCTGACAAGAACAAGTTACAGGTTGAAAAAACCCTCAGCTCAGAACTAGGCAAAATCTGCATATGGCTCGCTGATAACAAACTATCATTACACATGGGCAAAACAGAGTCCATTCTCTTCGGTTCAAATAACAAACTCAGCAAGACCGACGGCTTCTCAGTTACAGTGGGTGACAATATTGTCACAAGGAAAGAAGATATTACCTACCTGGGTTCCATCCTAGAGGCAAATCTTTCCTGTGACAAAATGGCATCTAATGTAATAAAAAAAGTCAACCAACGAACTCGATTCTTGCACCGGATCTCCTCACTGGTAAACAAGAATACCCTGAAGACTCTAGCAGGAGCACTCATTCAAGGGTACTACGACTATGCTTGCACCTCATGGTACCAAAGCACCTCAAAGGCGCTAAAAACAAAATTACAAACATCTCAAAACAAACTGGTCAGACTACTGCTTGACCTTACTCCTAGAACCCACCTCACCCCTGCCCACTTTGACAACCTAGGATGGCTTAGAGTAGACGACAGAGTACAGCAACTTGCAATGGGCCTGGTCTACAAGATACACTACACGACCAAGGTACCCATGTACATGACAAAATACTTCCCAAAGGTCAGTGAATACCACGATCACAACACCAGAGGGAGCTCCACAAATCATGTTAAACCCAGATTCGGCTCAAACAAGGGACTAAACACGTTTCGCAATTATGCCACATCAATGTGGAACGCCCTACCCAAAGCTGTAAAGGAATGTGAATCACTACCCACTTTCAAAAACACTCTCAAAAAACACCTAAGGGAGACTGCAACTCGAAACTGGCCCCTGTAAATGTCCGAACACAACCCCCTCCAATGTACAGTAAATTACCAAGTATGGTCTTGTCAATAATCCAATGTACAGTGTTTGTTTGTACAGGTGTACAGTGTCCCCCACCCACCCCTCCTACCCAACCCCCCCCCCCCCCCACTCCTACCCAACCCCCCCCCCCACCCACACATCCACCTCCAATGTACAGTCCCCCCCCACCCCCACCTACCCAATCCAATGTACAGTTTCTACGTCTAATGTATATATACTCTTTTCTTTCTGGACTCTTTTTGTATCACAAACAGTACTGTAATTGCAAATCTGGTATGTCATAAATGTATAGATGTAGCAGTACTGTCTATCGGTATGTCATGTATGTCACATATGTTACGATGAATTGAAAATGGGGGACCCTGATGTAAACAAGACGAAAGTCTTTCTCTGGTCTGCATCCCCTTAACAATTGTATGTATTGAGCTGTACTGTACTGTACCCATTCTGCAATCTGTTAATAAAGTTTTCAATCAATCAATCAAAACCCCTTGTGGCCTTGTGTTTGTTCTGACCTCACATTGAAAGCCATTCAATGGCTTTTCTATTCAACTTGTTAGACAGTGGCCTACAACTCCGGGACGGTTGTAGTATACATAAATCTATAGCACCTTTAAAGCCCAACCTCTAGGTTAAACCCTACTGATCAATTATGGGTAGTTTACATCATTGGTATATAATTTCATTATTTATTTTTTTCCATTTGACACCGGAAATGCCACTCTGAAAGAGTTAAAAAGGTCCACGCACGAATAACATGCACGCGCGAATCAAAAAAGCTTATCAAACGCCGACGTCACAACAGGTGTGGCTTGCATATTAATGAGCCGAATCTAATGTTGCTTTTCCACTAAAATAAAGTACTCAGTTTGTCTCCGTGTGGGGAGGCGGGGCTGCTGGTGATCAGCATGAGAGCTCCAGAAATGTCACGTCATGAGAGACGCGTCACTGTTTGGGGAGTCTGAACGAAAACAGAACGCCGCCATCTTTAATGTCTCACGTAGGATGTCTTATGTATGTTTGCAGCAAGAAACAAGTGCAATAAAAAAGGATACAGTCACTGTGTATTCTGCCTCATTTATTGATGAAACAAAACAGACATCAACACAATTTGCCACCGAGCGGAGAGTTTAGTCTGACAAAAAGATCGCTGATTAGTTACGCTTGTTGTTGGGGGTTAGGGACGTAACGTTAGTTAGCCTAATGCTAACGTTAGCCGATAGACACGAGAGGCTATCTGTGTAGAATAGACACAATGAGCTAACGTTAGCGTTAGCATAATAGACACAACGAGAGTCTGGTTAATGTTGTTATTGATTGATTGAATGAAAACTGTGTTTTACTCTGGCTTGCCAAGCTCATCATAGCCCCTTTCGTGACTGATGCACCGAGTGAAGCTTGTGGACTCTACAACAGCGGCGGCCGCAGGAGCCCGCAGCGCTAGTTAGCTCATAGCTATCGTGTAACACTAGCCTTTGCGGGCTCGGGCGCCCTGCGGCTGCCGCCGCCGTCAGTCCATGGGCCCCCCGGCAGGGCATCCGTGGGGACGGGTCGGGGTGTACAGAGAGGAGAGAACCATTTTGGGTCGGCCGTTCATGCCGGCCAGCGAGCCGGATGTCGGGATATGTTGTTAGCACAATAGCTACCAAGCTAAGCTATGTTATCTACTAACGTTATAAACACAATATGTGTACAACGACACAATGATTTACATTATTACAAATATGGTAACGTGGTTGTGGCTTTTACAAATAGTGGTTAGCTTTAGAGATGGATGGATGGCTATAATCACGGAGCAATAGTGAGGTGAAACAGATACATTTCCATTCGGCTAGTAGTAGCAAGCATATATCTATGGTAGCAAGGCTCTCTGCCTGCCACTAGCTGTGTGACTCTCAGCGCCCCCTGGTGAGCCCCCTGGTGACCAATACCTGTTGTGACGACATTACACGTGCACGTTATAAACCATTGATTAAAATATGCATGTGCATGTTGATTGTGTTGGGCAGACAAAATGTTTTGATAAAAACGCTAAAACTGGGTCAATTTCAATACTTATTTTTTCCCTTCTTCATGAAAGCCACTGTTGGCCTAGTCCACATTGTTTATTGAACAAAAATACAACGTGGAGGTTGACCTTTAAATATGTTTGGTAAGAGCACAAATAATGAGTTAGAGGTAAGCAGGTGTAGGAAAATGTGATATGAGGCGAATGGACAGTTCTTCCGGTCTACTAAATGTGTCGTTGGGAAGCAGAGTAGACGCCATTCTGGAAGGATTTCCCTGCACATCAGGTCTGAGGAATAAAGTCTAATTGTGTTATTTTCGATTATATTATTATCTATTTTATCCTTAGCATTGGTGGCCAGGCACACCCCAATTGTAGAATAGTAGGACACATTAACCCTTTCCAGTGTATGAGCACACTGTTGAGATACAACAACAATAACATAGATCTCATTTACAATAATCACAGTGTGGATGTAATGAGTCTAAGTGGCAGAATGTATTAAAAGACTAAAGTGAAGAGATATGTTTTTAGCCTACTTTTGAAAATATTTTGTGAGCTAGCCTCCCAGGATGTCCATAGGTAGGGCGTTCCATAGCTTTGGTGTGTAATTAGCAAAGGCTGCATCCCCAATTTTATTTTGTGTGTTGCTGGGAACCTGCAATAAACCAGTAGAAGATGATCGTAATGTTCTTGGGGGCACATAGTTGACAAGAGAATCAGCAATGTAGCTTATATGACTTTTGATATATGAACATTCCAAAGAGGATGTAACAATTAATACCAATAAATTCAAACAAAAAATGCTTTATTCTTGAAATGGTTTTAATACAGCGTCCTAACATCATTTGGTCAGTCCAGTGCCTTTATGTGAATTTAGGCTAAAACATTTATTATTATTATTCTTTTTATTACATTTCTTTGAAGCAGTGGCAATTTCCTTGCTGTTGGCCCACTGCTGCTTAATGAATATACAGAGGAAACAGTGATTCTAGAAGGACTTCAGTCTGGGTTCAGCAGATCATACTGTACGTACTGTAGCCTATCGGTGCTTTGCTGGTTGATTTTGAATGTTGTAGGCTGCTTCCAAGATTACAACTTTACAAATGCGATCAGAATTGTAAAATTGAGGTTCTTCCCTCTTGTGATAGCTGGCCTGGCACCATGACAAATCGGGTTTGACTTTACATTAGTGTCTCGTGCAAAGTCAGGAACGGATGGAATGGCGGTCCCGTTTCCTTTTCAATGCACACATGGTTACACTGGCAACAAAACAGGCCACCAATGTCACGGTAGTGACGGCAATAACAATGGCCATAATATTCACCCCATTGGCGCCGGTAGGGGTAGGAGGCACTGGAGCCTTGGGGACAAACTTGGTGACCTGAGCAAAGTTAGATATTTCAGAAGACAAAGCATCTTGAGCTTCTGCCTTAGCAGCAAAGAACAAAGTGGTTCCGTTGCTCATGTCGGGGTCAAAAGAGTGTTGTTCCGGGAAGCCTGACTCGTGCGGCTGGAAGCCGGACACGTTGAGCGCCGTAGCGTCGCTGAAGTTGGATCGGAGCAGCTCGGGGTCTTCACTGAAACGGATCTCATAGGCTTTTGCTGGAAAATAAAAATGTACGTCAGTCAATGACATTGCAAGGCAATGATCAGCGTCCCGCAACAGCCTGTGTATCTCACTTACATTTCTATTTCCATTTTGTCATTTAGCTGACGCTTTTATCCAAAGCGACTTACAAGTTCTGTACGACAAGTCGGAAGGAAGGGTACAACTCTTTCAGCCAAGTAACAATGTTCAGCAAACAGTGCTGAAACTTGGTGCTGCAGTGTTGAGTGCATAGTAGTAAAGACATAATATATTAGTATAGTAGGAAGAGAGCATCTTTATTTCAGATATTGATTGAAGAAGTGTGTTTTTAGTCAACGGCGAAAGATTGGTCGGGTTTCGGCTGACCTGACTGTGGTGGGAAGTTCGTTCCACCATTGTGGAGCAAGGACCGAGAATAGGCGGCACTTGACACACCTACTGTATGCAATTTCATAATGGATTTGCAATGGTTTGACTTGGTCCCAGGTTCATGGAACATGAACATGAGACATACTGTATAGTCATTTATAGTCAAAGACAAACATGAAGATAAAAGTGTACCGCACCTGTCCCCACATCCAGCTCGTCTCCAGGAGCTGTCCAGGTGAGCAGCACAGTCTCGTTCTGGAAGACTGCCCTCAGGTCAGTGATCTGGTTTGGGGGGAATTTCACAGTCGCAGCTGGGTCGATGGCAACAGAGAAGCTCTCTCCTAAGGCTGTCCTGGAGAAACTGCCAACATCGGCCTGCTGGTCCTCCTCACTGACCGGAGGCCTGGGAGGGTTCAGGACCACGCTTCCTGGAGAACCACAAGTTAAATGCATTATAATGACATCACGTAATGCAACAGTAGAAGAAGGTCAGCATTGTAAACCTCATAATCACAAACAGACTAATGAAGAGTGTAAGGGACAACAATACACAATGCTACAGTAAGTAATGGAAAAGTATTCAGAATCTTTCACCGTGAAGCGGTTTCATGGGTCAGTGATGTCACTGATTGACTCACTCACTTATAATGTACTCACTCTAAGTAATTAAAGATTATTGGTGTTTAGCCACGTCAACATCATTGCGCCAATGCCCTTATTTACATACATGAGCCTTTTTCTACATACTTAGAAAAAGGGAAACTTAAGAAAGGCATTTACTTCAGTCTTCGTTGCAAGTGATATACAATATGACATCTTTAATTGGTAACGAAATTCATCATCAAGATCCAAGAATTGCACCAACAATGCAAATCAAATCAAATCAAATGTATTTATAAGGCCCGACAACACACGTTAATGTCCCCATGGGCCGTACAGGTCTTCTTTAAACAAGTCAAGAAGAAAACATAACAATAAGTCAAGAACAGAACAAGAACACCATAAGGTCCAAACATTTTTAGATGAATGCAAATAAATGAAAGAATGCAAGCACTCCCAGACATACCCCACGCGAAGGTAAGGAAAAACTCACTAAAACCTAACAATAGGGAAAAAAGCTCCACAGGCAGTGTGGAGGAGAGAAACCTTAGAAGGGCCGTTCAAGGGGGGATCTCCCTTCTTAGATGTTGGTGATAGTAGTGTTGCAGACGGACAGTTGGTAAGCATGCACTCATGTGTGTAGTGAAACACAGATGAGTGCATGCAATAGCAACTGACCATTTTGAAAGATTAAAGATAGAGCTAATAGCGATAGCAACTGAACATTTTGAAAAATTAAAGATAGAGCTGATAGCGGATCTATTTGAGGCACAGGGGCGGCGCAAAGAGGGTCACGTCCTCCCCGTCTTAGTCACGGGACATTCAACACTCCGGTCATTGCTCAGGGACAGCCGGAGACAGGGAGATAGGGGGCGGCGGCGCACATTCTTGCATTTTGGTCTGGCTAGTTTATTATTCACACAGCTAGTGGTATATCATCATGTTGGATGTTAGCTTCAAGTTGAAGGCACTGTACCGTCTTCCTCCACATATCCAGGAATATAGAGGGCACCGCTGTGCCTCTTGAATGATAGTCTGGCTTTTTCATCGTTTTCCACTTTCACTTTCAAGCTGTATCTCCCACCTTCTTTTGGAAGGAAGTATTTAGAATAGATGCCATCATGCATGATAGCATCAGCGCCTAAAGGTGACAAGAATAGGGCACTGTTATATGGAATTACACATAGCCTACTTATGATGTCTGAATGTAGAATGACTAAGGATATTAAAGTTACATCTCATTTAAAACTAACTTAAAATCATGGTTGAGAGATGGTCAAGTGTGCGACCATTTTAACTGAGGGGTTGTATTTTAATGTATGTATTTTAGTGTATTGTAACCTATACTGATTCCTACTGTGTTTTAATTATTGTACTATGTTTTTTAACTGAGGGGTTGTATTTTAATGTATTTATTTGTATGTATTTTAGTGTATTGTAACCTATATTGATTCCTACTGTGTTTTAATTATTGTACTATGTTTTAATTATTGTTGTGCTCATGTCACCTGCCCCAGAGACTACAGTTGAAAATTAGCCAACTTGGCTAAACTGGCATATTTACAGTCAAATGTTCCTTAATATGCACTGTCTCTGTATTTTAAACCAATAAATACAAAAATATTGACATGGACTGACCCTGTCCCTTGATAAAGGCATTATTAGACAACACATCACCTGCTCCATTATCCTGCACATCCAGATCATATGGGGTCCCTCTTTCAGAAGTCAGTGTGGCCCTCACATCAGCCAGAATGATAGGAACCCCTCCCTGGCTGACCCTTACATACACCACCAAGGGCTTGCTGCCGTTACTGGATAATTGACTGATATGGGCATTGACCATAACAGGGTCAATATCTGCACTGACAGCCTGGCTTGTTACTGTAATTGAGATATCCTGAGGAGCAGCTGGTTGAGTGTTTTTGAGGCTGTATGTCCACTTCCCATGCTACAATTGATGAGATGAGATGAAATGTTTATATTAATCATCTTAATCAAGTAATCTTTTTGTCAATCATGATATGTTGCATACATATTTTAAATAAAAGATAGTTGAATATACTCCTCTATCTGAGATTGTATAGATATTATTGCTAAAGACGTGTGAAAATAAAAATTTAAATAAAAACGAACCATTGCAGTGCCTGAAATATCCATCTTGTACATTTTTGAAGAAGAGTCAGGTGTGAATTTATCAACTGGAGTTCCGGTGGGGTCGTTTACAAGGATGTCGATCTGAGATGTCTGAGAGATAACTAAGAAGCTGGTGTTGTTTCCAACGGTCCGATCGATAGACACTGCCCCGTTAAGCCAGCCACCACCAGCGACGACTTTAGACCCTGTGCTCGCAAGCTGTCAGAACTAAGAGAATGAGAGATGCAGTAATGTTCAAATTGATAAACAGGCTCATATGTTCTCATATTATGAACGAGGGGGTGATACTCATACTCAGCCTGTTCTTCGCCGCTCAGATGCAGGGAAGTCAGAATATCCTCAGCTTCTTCTCCCATAGTGTAGATTAAAGCATTCACTTGGTTTTCTTCTGCTTGGGTTTCTAATCCCGACGCAATCCGAAATCGATCGAATCTTTTTATCCATTTGTCCAGTCTTCTGCCTTGAAAGTAGTGATGGCCCTATGAAACCAATGCTCCGATACAAGCGTCAAACTCGAAACTACATTTCCCCCAAACCCTGCTTTAAAGCCTGCTTTGCTACGGCAAAAGTCACGTGACCTATGACGTCCGAACCAGTAAGTATCGTTCGCTCAGTGAATCATGTGACTGGTTTCGACACAGCGAGAATGTTTCGTAACGCGAGACTTTGTTTGCGCGGCATTCTACTCTACATAAACGCCCAAAACATTTCACTCGATCTGTGCGTTTTTGTTTTTGTAGTAGGAGGAGTGGTAGTTGTTTTTGAGAGTTGCTATTGAGAGTTGTTTTTTGATCATCATGGAGCCAGCTAAGAAGAGAAGCCGTTCTCAAATGTGGGAACACTTTGATCTGATCAGTCCTAGTAAGGTATGTGCATTGTACTCCTTAATAATGTGTAATTCTGAGAGTGTACAAATAAGAGTAGCATTCGATTTCTATATGATTAGATATGTGTCGTGTAGCCTATTTATTATGCTTTGTAGAGACCATAAAATAATTAGTTTGGATGCAATTTGATTTGTTTGTGAACGTTACTGTAGCAGCCTACTCTAAAGTCTATACTACTTAGTTAACGCTATATCTAATGTTCAATCCCACATCTGACACCATGTTGAGTTATAATCATGAGATCTTAGGTTTGTTATAATGAAGAGACGATATGACACAGGCGATTGCTTTCGAGTCCGTGCATGCTTTATTTAACCCCCCCCCCCGTCACACATCAAGGTTCCTACCGCACATCCCCCCCTCCCCACCTACCGCCACAAGATCAACCACACACCACAGTGGAAAATCACTTTGAACTTGATGACATTAATGAAATAACAAACTCAAATGGACTTCACATATTTCACTTAAACATAAACAGCTTGAAACCCAAACTGGCTGAAATCAGACATTTGTTTTTAAACGGTAAGGCTAATATATTATGTTTCACAGAAACAAAACTTGACTCATCTGTTCAGGATCCAGAGATAGAAATCGAGGACTATTCAATCGTCAGGAGGGATAGGAACCAGTATGGAGGTGGTGTCTGTGTGTATATACACAAAGATACCAAATTCAGCAACCATACTGACCTTAACCATGACGAGATTGAAACTGTATGGATTGAAATCTTATTTGAAAGGGCAAAATCAGTACTAATAGGCACAATCTATAGACCACCAGAACACAGTGGCTTCTATGACTCACTTGATGGATGCTTAACTGGGGTGGAGGGCGTAGAAAAAATCCTTATTGGGGACTGGAACACGGACATGCTACGTAAAGCAGCACCCGTCTTCAAGGCCTTCAGTAGGCTTTGTGATCTGCACGGCCTCAGCCAGCTAATCACCCAACCCACAAGGGTGTGTGAATCAACTCAGACTACCATTGACCTCATCCTGACCTCCGACAAGTCCATGATCTCCAATAAAGGGGTTATAGCATGCGGGTTAAGTGATCATTATATGATATTCTGTACCCGCAAAAAGCTAAAGCAAAAGGCTGGCTGTCACAAAACAGTCACATCTAGAGACCTCAAAACCTACTCTAGCGAGGCCTTTAACCTTGAACTGAAGAGCCTGGACTGGTCAGATGAACTCAATGGTACACTGGTTGAAGAAACCTGGCTTGGCTTCAAAACCAAATTCTCAACAATACTAAACAACATGGCCCCCCTAAGAACCACCAGGGTAAAAAATCGCGCTGAGCCATGGATGCACACTGAAATACTGACCGCTATGAAAGCCAGAGACAAAAAATGCTCTGAATTTCGTAAAAAAGTCAGTCAAAGCTTACCAAAAGCACGAGCAGTGAACTCCAAGCCCACGTGACTGAACTCAAACTAGAAAGAAACAGACTAAGAAATGACGTAAACTCCATGATAAAAACTGCAAAAAGAAATTTCATCAATGACAAAACTGAGAAACAAAAATAAACCACGTGAACTTTGGAAATTACTCAATAATCAACTAGGCTGCAGTAAAAAACTTAAAACCAGGTTCTCAAACATAAACATAAAGACGGACAACACGCTCATCACAGACAAACTGGATGTAGCCAATTACTTAAACACTTTCTTTACAAACATAGCCACAACACTGGTAAACAAACTACCCTCCCACTCAGGGCAGTATGGGGTAGAACACATAGCAGCATACTACAAGAACCTAGGCGTCCACAAAGACGATTTCAAACTGGAAATGGTAACTACAGATGAGGTACTCAATAAACTGAGCGCCCTCCAACCGAACAAGGCCACTGGCCATGACAACATCCCCTCCAAATTCCTTAGAGACTCAGCAGCCGCCATCACCCCAGATATCACACACATAATAAACCTCTCCATAAAACAGGGACACGTCCCCAAGGACTTCAAAATAGCGAGAGTAACACCCCTGCACAAAAAGGGCAGCAAATTAGACCCAGGCAACTACCGCCCTGTTTCTATCCTTACATCCATCTCGAAAGTCATGGAAAAAATAGTATACGAACAGGTCGAAAAGTACCTTACGGATAAAAATCTAATCTACGAATTCCAATCTGGCTTCAGAACATCCCACTCCACTGACACATGCCTTCTCTATTTGAACAACCACATCAAGCAAGAGGTGGACGCGGGCAAATACTGCGGCATGGTCAAAATAGACCTACAAAAGGCCTTCGACACTGTCAATCACACCATTCTGATTGACAAGCTAAAAGCAATTGGTTCTACGACTATGCTTGCACCTCATGGTACCAAAGCACCTCAAAGGCACTAAAAACCAAATTACAAACATCTCAAAACAAACTAGTCAGACTACTGCTTGACCTGACTCCTAGAACCCACCTCACCCCTGCACACTTTGACATCCTAGGATGGCTTAGAGTAGACGACAGAGTACAGCAACTTGCAATGGGCCTGGTCTACAAGATACACTACACAACCAAGGTACCCATGTACATGTCAAAATACTTCCCAAAGGTCAGTGAATACCACGATCACAACACCAGAGGGAGCTCCACAAATCATGTAAAACCCAGATTCGGCTCAAACAAGGGACTAAACACGTTTCGCAATTATGCCACAACAATGTGGAAAGCCCTACCCAAAGCTGTAAAGGAATGTGAATCACTACCCACCTTCAAAAACACTCTCAAAGAACACCTACGGGAGACTGCAATTCAAAACTGGCCCCTACAAATGTCCTAACCCAGTTGTACAATAAAGACCAAGCATGGCTTTGTCAGTATTCCAATGTACCCAACCCCCCCCCCTCCAATGTACAACCCCACCCAACCCCACCCCACCTACCCAACCTCCTCCAATGTACAGTTTCTATGTCAAATGTAGGTCAGTATTCCAATGTACAGTGTGTGTCCCCCCTACCCAACCCCCCCCCCCCCCCCCCACCTCCAATGTACAGCCCCACCCCACCTACCCAACCTCCCCCAATGCACAGTTTCTATGTCAAATATATATACACTCTTTTTCTGGATTTTTTTAGTATCACAAACCGTACTGTATTTGAAAATCTGGTATGTCATAAATGTATAGATGTAGCAGTACTGTCTATCTGTATGTCGTGTGTGTCATATGATGAATTGAAAATGGAGGACCCTGATGGAAACAAGACGAAAGTCTTTCTCAGGTCTGCATCCTCTTAACAATTGTATGTATTGAGCTGTACTGTACTGTACCCATTCTGCAATCTGTTAATAAACTTTTCAATCAATCAATCAATCACAAAGGTTCCTATACAAATATAATACTACACTACCCAGTGTCTGTGTACTACTACTCCCACAAGCAGGGATAATCCACCCTTCTACATATATATATATTATTCTGGGATACCCTCGTCTACAGGTTTATTCTCATGTGTGTGTGTGTGTCTGTGTGTGTGTGTCTCTGTGTGTGTCTGTGTGTGTGTGTGTGTGCCTGCAACTCCTCCTGAGTCCTAACGCTTGACAGTAGTCCATGCACCACGCACGTGAACGACCCCCCCCCTAACTTTATCAATATTAAATATATTAGGGTTCTCCCAGGCCGGGCTTGTCTCATAATACTATTCTCATAGTCGTCATATAGGCTGCTTTGCTATCCTCAAAATGTGAAAATAGACAGCCCACGTACTATTCACATTGTACTATTACGTCAAACGTTTTACAACACATGTACGTTTATCTGTAGGCAGCGGCTACAGTTCCAGTGGCTCCGTCCAACCTTTTGTCCTCAGCGCCACACCCATGTTTCGAGTAGTGCCATATATAATAGTTATATAGTGCCATATGATTTCGATAATAAACGTGTATTTGACCATTTTGACAAGAGGGCCTTTCAGTGGCCGTTGTTTTGACAGGGGCTCGTTTCTGTGGTGCTGCTGGTTCTACACTTTACTGTCGCTCTCCGTGTCAGAGGCGTGCGGGAGGTGCGGGACTGTGGTTCACTCGTTGTCGTTGTGGGGAAAACATCAGGTAATTATCAGCATTTCTTCCCCCAACAGCGTATAAACCTGCAGTGGCGTCGCGTGGGTAAAATAACAGGGGAAGCCAAAAAAAAATTATTAAAAAAAAAATTATAAAATATTTTTATTAATATTTTTATTTATTTTTTTATTTAAGTCAAGCAGTCACCATGTACACTACAGTATGGCCTGGCGGCCAGTCAAACTTTCTTTTTATTTATTTAACAGATTGCAGAATGGGTACAATACAGTACGGCTCAATACACACAATTGTATAAGGGGATGCAGACCAGAGAAAGACGTTTGTCTTGTTTACATCAGGGTCATTAATACTGCTGGAGCATTGGTTCATTTTTGGTCCGATTTTTCCTTGCATGATTTTGCGCGCCGCGTGGGAGCAAATTCGAGACACATATTCGGTTGCAAAAAGGTGTCCCACGGTCTCCTCTGTGGCCCTGAATATTTTCACGCGGATCGGAATCACGGCGCGCCCGTGGGACACTTTTCCGTTTCTGCGAGTTTATTCCACGCTTGCGGCTTTCCTTTTCTAAGCATTTTCGGGGCTACATGTGAATGAGTAAAAGTTGCGGGACGCCCAGATGTTTCCACGATAGAAAGCTTGCGTGGATCCCATAATAGGCTCACTTAATACAGCGTTTTTAAAATCACATGACATTTCCAGGGTCGCGAGCCGACCTTTTCCCCTCGTTTTCGATGATGGAAGTGATTTAGGAAAAGCTTCGACACGCCGAGAGGTACCCGTGGATTTAATCTCGCGAGGATCGGGGCAATATCCGGCCCGTGGGAGCAGTCACGGGTTAATACAATGTTCAGAGTGCAGAGGGGAGGTGTGCAGAGGGGATTCCACACTCAGGATTCTTCTCACAGCCCCGTTTTAAACTTTTAGGGTGTGGCAGTCAGCTCGAATCTGATTGGCTAGGATCGGTTTTGGACTCTAGATACATGAATCACATGGTTGAGGCTGGAGAAAGAGACCTACCCCCTGCCTCCTCTCCTCTATAGCTGCAGTGAGCAGAGTCTGACAGTGTGTTAGAGGGAGTGAGAAGGAGAAGAGGGAGACATTAAAAAAAAAAAAAAAAAAATTATAACACAGATGAAAAAGAATGTAAACTATATTAAAAAAAAATTATATATATATATATATATTTTTTTTTTTCATATTTCATATTTGATATTAATTCATATTTTAATAGGGAGGCCCGGCTTCCGTTGGCTTCCATAAGGATTCGCCACTGTAAACCTGTTCGTTTTAATTTTGCGCGATCCGGAATTGAATGATGTATTGTGTTTATTATTTCCGTTTCGGCTTGAATGAATGAATGACTGAATGAAAACTTTATTTAACAGATTGCAGAATGGGTACAATACAGTACGGCTCAATACAGACCAGACCAGAGAAAGACGTTTGTCTTTTTTTACATCAGAGTCCCTCATTTTCAATTCATAGTGAAACTTCGAGTTTAATGTTGCTGATCTTGCAGAGTAGTTCCTGCTCGGACGTCACGACGATGCGCAACAGCGAGACCTCACCTAATGATTGTATAAATATAACAGCATTCGTTGTTGTAGCGGTGTTTCACATGATCTACCACTAATTGTTTTATTATTTACGTCCACAGAAAGACCACTCGCCAGCAACCATGGCCACTACTATTGGTCATTCTAACACGGTTTTCGCCATGGACCTGTTCCGTACTCTGAGCGACAACAGCCCCTCTAGAGGGAACGTGTTTATCTCCCCCCTGAGTATCAGCTCGGCCCTGGCGATGGTCTATTTGGGGGCTAAAGGAGACACTGCCACCCAGATGGCAAAGGTAGACACACACACACACACGCACACACACGCGCGCGCTCACACGCACGCACTCGCACGCACACACACACACACACACACACCTACACGCACACAGTCTCGATTTAAAATAAGATACTGTATCTTGGAAATCAGAGTCAGGGACCCTTGTTGTATAAAAAACAGTATTGTTATATCTTACAAGTTGTAACAACCACTGATGTTCAATCGTCAGGAGGGATAGGAACCAGTATGGAGGTGGTGTCTGTGTGTATATACACAAAGATACCAAATTCAGCAACCGTACTGACCTTAACCATGACGAGATTGAAACTGTATGGATTGAAATCTTATTTGAAAAGGCAAAATCAGTACTAATAGGCACAATCTATAGACCACCAGAACACAGTGGCTTCTATGACTCACTTGATGGATGCTTAACTGGGGTGGAGGGCGTAGAAAAAAATCCTTATTGGGGACTGGAACACGGACATGCTACGTAAAGCAGCACCCGTCTTCAAGGCCTTCAGTAGGCTTTGTGATCTGCACGGCCTCAGCCAACTAATCACCCAACCCACAAGGGTGTGTGAATCAACTCAGACTACCATTGACCTCATCCTGACCTCAGACAAGTCCATGATCTCCAATAAAGGGGTTATAGCATGCAGGTTAAGTGATCATTATATGATATTCTGTACCCGCAAAAAGCTAAAGCAAAAGGCTGGCTGTCACAAAACAGTCACATCTAGAGACCTCAAAACCTACTCTAGCGAGGCCTTTAACCTTGAACTGAAGAGCCTGGACTGGTCAGATGAACTCAATGGTACACTGGTTGAAGAAACCTGGCTTGGCTTCAAAACCAAATTCTCAACAATACTAAACAACATGGCCCCCCTAAGAACCACCAGGGTAAAAAATCGCGCTGAGCCGTGGATGCACACTGAAATACTGACCGCTATGAAAGCCAGAGACAAAAAATGCTCTGAATTTCGTAAAAGTCAGTCAAAGCTTACCAAAAGCACGAGCAGTGAACTCCAAGCCCACGTGACTGAACTCAAACTAGAAAGAAACAGACTAAGAAATGACGTAAACTCCATGATAAAAACTGCAAAAAAGATTTTCATCAATGACAAAACTGAGGAAAACAAAAATAAACCACGTGAACTTTGGAAATTACTCAATAATCAACTAGGCTGCAGTAAAAAACTTAAAACCAGGTTCTCAAACATAAACATAAAGACGGACAACACGCTCATCACAGACAAACTGGATGTAGCCAATTACTTAAACACTTTCTTCACAAACATAGCCACAACACTGGTAAACAAACTACCCTCCCACTCAGGGCAGTATGGGGTAGAACACATAGCAGCATACTACAAGAACCTAGGCGTCCACAAAGACGATTTCAAACTGGAAATGGTAACTACAGATGAGGTACTCAATAAACTGAGCGCCCTCCAACCGAACAAGGCCACTGGCCATGACAACATCCCCTCCAAATTCCTTAGAGACGCAGCAGCCGCCATCACCCCAGTCATCACACACATAATAAACCTCTCCATAAAACAGGGACACGTCCCCAAGGACTTCAAAATAGCGAGAGTAACACCCCTGCCCAAAAAGGGCAGCAAATTAGACCCAGGCAACTACCGCCCTGTTTCTATCCTTACATCCATCTCGAAAGTCATGGAAAAAATAGTATACGAACAGGTCGAAAAGTACCTTACGGATAAAAATCTAATCTACGAATTCCAATCTGGCTTCAGAACATCCCACTCCACTGACACATGCCTTCTCTATTTGAACGACCACATCAAGCAAGAGGTGGACGCGGGCAAATACTGCGGCATGGTCATGCTAGACCTACAAAAGGCCTTCGACACTGTCAATCACACCATTCTGATTGACAAGCTAAAAGCAATTGGTTTTGATAGTTTATCAGTGAGCTGGATACAATCCTACCTGGAGGGGAGAGAACAGATGGTGGAGGTAAACGGTACCCTATCCCCCCCCCTCACAGTGAACTGTGGTGTTCCACAAGGAAGCATACTAGGACCACTACTGTTCCTAATTTATGCAAATGACATGTCGTCAGCTTGTGACTGCAACTTGTTCCTGTTTGCGGACGATTCAGCCCTGCTGGTCTCTGACAAGAACAAGTTACAGGTTGAAAAAACCCTCAGCTCGGAACTAGGCAAAATCTGCATATGGCTCGCCGACAACAAACTATCATTACACATGGGCAAAACAGAGTCCATTCTCTTCGGTTCAAATAACAAACTCAGCAAGACCGACGGCTTCTCAGTTACAGTGGGTGACAATATTGTCACAAGGAAAGATGAAATTACCTACCTGGGTTCCATCCTAGAGGCTAATCTTTTCTGTGACAAAATGGCATCCAATGTAATAAAAAAAGTCAATCAACGAACTCGATTCTTGTACCGGATCTCCTCCCTGGTAAACAAGAATACCCTGAAGACTCTGGCAGGAGCACTCATTCAAGGGTACTACGACTATGCTTGCACCTCATGGTACCAAAGCACCTCAAAGGCACTAAAAACCAAATTACAAACATCTCAAAACAAACTAGTCAGACTACTGCTTGACCTGACTCCTAGAACCCACCTCACCCCTGCACACTTTGCCAACCTAGGATGGCTTAGAGTAGACAACAGAGTACAGCAACTTGCAATGGGCCTGGTCTACAAGATACACTACACGACCAAGGTACCCATGTACATGTCAAAATACTTCCCAAAGGTCAGTGAATACCACGATCACAACACCAGAGGGAGCTCCACAAATCATGTAAAACCCAGATTCGGCTCAAACAAGGGACTAAACACGTTTCGCAATTATGCCACAACAATGTGGAACGCCCTACCCAAAGCTGTAAAGGAATGTGAATCACTACCCACCTTCAAAAACACTCTCAAAGAACACCTACGGGAGACTGCAATTCAAAACTGGCCCCTACAAATGTCATAACCCAGTTGTACAATAAAGACCAAGCATGGCTTTGTCAGTATTCCAATGTACAACCCCCCCCCCCCCCCACCTCCAATGTACAGCCCGTGCACCCAACCCCACCCCACCTACCCAACCTCCTCCAATGTACAGTTTCTATGTCAAATGTAGGTCAGTATTACAATGTACAGTGTCCCCCCCCCCTACCCAACCCCCCCCCCCCCCCACCTCCAATGTACAGCCCCACCCCACCTACCCAACCTCCCCCAATACACAGTTTCTATGTCAAATGTATATACACTCTTTTTCTGGATTTTTTTTGTATCACAAACAGTACTGTATTTGAAAATCTGGTATGTCATAAATGTATAGATGTAGCAGTACTGTCTATCTGTATGTCGTGTGTGTCATATGATGAATTGAAAATGGAGGACCCTGATGGAAACAAGACGAAAGTCTTTCTCAGGTCTGCATCCTCTTAACAATTGTATGTATTGAGCTGTACTGTACTGTACCCATTCTGCAATCTGTTAATAAACTTTTCAATCAATCAATCAAAAGTCTATCCTGCAGAGGAATAATGATTTGGCCTCTTACACAGCCATGTATCCCCATGTTAAAAGGCGCTGGCCTTTCAACAGTAACAGTAAACAGCGCCATCTGGCGCTGAAAGTGTTAATAGGCATCTTTGTTTACGGTTTGATTATCACTGATACAAAGTAAAATAGTGCAGTGCAATAAAATAGTTAGTAAAATAGAATAAAATAATGCAATAGTGCATTGCAATAAAATAGTTATCATCATATTTTTTCGGGAGGCCGGTAAGGAGTGCATTACAGTAGTCGAGTCGGCTTGAGATACAGGCATGGATCTGGTTTTCAGCGTCCTTTTGATTTATAAATGGCCGTACTTTAGCTATGTTTCTAAGGTGGAAGAATTATTTTTTTGTCAACTTGTTGATTGTGATTTAAAGCTTAGGTCTGAGTCTACCATAACACCAAGACTTAACTCACTCAAATACAATTAGCAGCTGGATAGACTACAGGTGGAAAGTAGCTTCTGCTAAATCTGGTGCAAACATATTTTCATGTAACAATGATTAATTATCCCAAAAAAAAAAAAGTTATATATATTTATTTTTTATTTTTTTGAAAATAGATTTGGGGCTTTTCAGAAAACATTCAGGGCTTGAGCCCAAGTAGCCACCCCCTAGCCCCGCCCCTGGAGCAGACATGGGCTACCGGGGACCAATCCTAGTGCTTCTGTCCGTCTTCGTCAGGGATGTGAGTGACAGCATTGGCGATCTGTTCTGCATGTTTTTCCATTGGGTTTATATTCTGGAGGGGAAACCCTTGTGAGCACGGGGAGAACATGCAAACTCCACACAGAAAGGCCAGAGAGAGAGGAGTCATGAGAACAATGACAAATGACATTTGTGGGGCGCCTCATTCATGTGGATGGACTGGAAAATGTAATCATAACAGAATACATACTGTAGGTTCACACTGCAGTAGGGCTGCAACTAACGATTATTTTGTTATCGATTAATCTGTCAATTATTTTAACGATTAGTCTAAATGATTAATTTACCCGAAAAATCTACAATTGATTCTATTTACAATTTAATATTTCAAAATGTTTTACTAGTATCCTCAGGTCACATGGGTAGTTGTCTCTTTGACACTACTGAATACCCAGAGTAGGAGATGAGCCATGAAGTTTATTTATGTCTATAAATGCTGTGTAGTGTGGATGCCTACTGTGAGTAACCTGCTACTGTATATGCCATTACTGCTTTTGATCTATTCACTCATTATAGCTACTTTATTATCGTGAAATAATATAACACCTGCCCGTTACTATGACATTGTTTATCATTACATGCAATGTATCCATGCCTGTAGCTAAATGCTGAAAAACAGGGAACAAAATTTACTTTTTAGATTAAAAAAAACTACAAGCCAGAGATTTTTTACCGGCCAAAAATTATAAATAGCTTTTTAGTATATCTCCATGAATTATTATGTATTGTGTGTAATCTCTCCACTCCACACTATGTTAGTGCTTGTGCCATCAATATCTTCCTTTTGAATAAAATAGGCTCAAGAATGCAGGATTGTTAAAGCTTAATCCATGTCAAAAAGAGTAGCCTATAGTAAATGTATATACACAGTACACACAAACAACACGCACACAAGAGAGAGGGAGAATAGCTTATAGCAGACTTATAGCAGACACTGTGCTCCTAAAAGATTTTTCCGGTTCGCACAAATCTATTTTTAGGGGCAAATGCAAGTGAAATGCTCGCACTGTAGAGCCCTGCATATATAAAGGCTAGATGACTCACCCACGCTGCTGGCCAATGGAGACCGACGTTGCCACATGGCGGCCATCTTGCCACAGGCAGCACGCCCACTCATAACATGAATGTCTATGGTGCATGTATTATTAAAATAACCATAGCTTGCTCAATTTTCAAACGGTTTGGTTTGTTATAAACATCAGATGTAGTTATCATACTGCATACTTATAATGGACTTTCATATGAAAATGATTTCAACATGTCCAAGTATCCTGAATTATAACCACATTAATAACGTTTGTAATAAACCAAACTGTTTGTAAATCGGTTGAAAATTTAGCAAGCTATGGTTATTTCAATAGTACATGAATGAATGAATGAATGAATGAATGAATGAATGAATGAATGAATGAATGAATGAATGAATGAATGAATGAATGAATGAATGAATGAATGAATGAATGAATGAATGGATGAATTTATTTAACATATTGCAGAATGGGTACAATACAGTACGGCTCAATACACACAATTGTTAAGGGGATGCAGACCAGAGAAAGACGTTTGTCTTGTTTACATCAGGGTCCCCCATTTTCAATTCATATTGACATAGGGACATACAGGTACCATACATGCACCATAGCCATTCATGTTATGTGTGGGCGGGCTGCCTGTGACAAGATGGCCGGCGGTGAACTACGCTGGTGACTCCGCCTTGCACCATCTAGTTATATTTATCTATGACTGTGAGTCTCTAATGTCCAGTAATAATTCTACAGTAATAATGTATGCCCTCTGCTGTGCTAAACTGTAATTACATGTGTCACAGGAACCTCTTGTCATTGGTGGATCCCTGTTAACCCCAAGGCTAATATGTTGGAGGCTAAGTCACCCAATGGGAGATGAGGGTAGGGCACATGCTCAAAGATACAATATCATTTACATTTAATTTATTTAACCTTTTGCAGGCAGGTCAATTAAGAACAAACAACAACTCTGGCAGCTAAGGGTGAGTGGTATTGTTCGTTAAACAGTGTCGAACTGTGACAGCAGTGACATCTCTTCCATTTAGCCTCCATGATGGCCTCCTTTGAGGAAAAAGTGGAGAACATCCGCAGCTCCTTCTCCCAACCCCGGCCCATTCCAAATGCTGAATCGAGAACCTCATCCTTCACTCTGTCATCTTTCTCTTCCATTACAGAAGCCGAGACCCTGACACTGGTAACGTCGAACCGTCCGACTACATGCCAGCTGGACCGGCTACCCTCCCCACTCCTCCAGACCATAGCACCAGACATCCTCCCATTCCTAACTGCAACCATCAACTCCTCACTCAACTCGGGGGTGGTCCCCACCTCCCTAAAACAAGCCAGAGTCACGCCGCTCATAAAAAAACCCAACCCTGAACCCCACCGTCATAGGCAACTATCATCCTGTCTCTCTTCTCTCCTTCCTTTCTAAAACACTTGAACGTGCTGTATCCAACCAACTTACTGCTTATCTCTTACAGAATTACCTCCTAGACCCTAATCAGTCTGGCTTCCGGACTGGCCACTCCACAGAAACGGCCCTCATTGCGGTCACAGAGGCACTTCACTTAGCAAAAGCGAAAGGCCTCTCCTCTGTCCTGATTCTCCTAGATCTATCTGCAGCCTTCGACACAGTCAACCATCAGATCCTCCTTGCGGCCCTCGCAGGAATGGGAGTGGCTGGCTCTGCGCTGACATGGCTGACATCATACCTCAATGACCGCTCCTACCAAGTGTCATGGAGAGGGACCCTGTCGGCCACCCGCCCCCTGCGGACAGGTGTCCCCCAGGGCTCGGTTCTAGGACCCCTTCTCTTCTCCCTCTACACTAAATCACTGGGTAACATCATCACGTCTCATGGCTACTCGTATCATTGTTATGCCGACGATACTCAACTCTTCCTCTCCTTCCCTCCCTCAGATATCCACGTCTCTGAGCCGATCTCGGCCTGTCTGTCTGACATCTCCACCTGGATGACGACCAACCACCTCAAACTGAACCTAAGCAAAACAGAATTGCTCCACCTGCCGGCCAAATCCTCCCCCCTCAGACCGACCTTTCCATCACAGTCGAGAATGCAGCTGTGACCGCGTCCCCGACCGCCAAGAACCTTGGTGTTGTCCTCGACGACCAGTTGAACTTCTCTGCTCATATCGCAGCGACAACCAGAACCTGCAGATTCCTCCTGAGCAACGTCAGAAGGATCCGCCCCTTCCTGACAAAAGAAGCCACCCAACTCCTCGTCCAATCAACAGCCATCTCCCGCCTTGACTACTGCAACGCACTGCTCGCTGGCCTCCCGGCCACTGCCACCAAGCCTCTTCAACTCATTCAGAACGCAGCGGCCCGCCTGATCTCAAACTTACCGAAGTCGGCCCATGTCACCCCACTTCTGCACTGGCTCCCCACTGCTGCACGAATCCGCTTCAAGGCTCTCGACCTAGCATACCGTGCGGCAAAGGGAACCGCTCCCGCCTACCTCCGGTCAATGGTCTCCAACTACACACCCTCAAGACCCCTACACTCTGCATCTTCTGGCCGCCTCAGACCTACTCCTATCCGAGCTCCGGGAGGGTCATCAAGGAGAAGCCGCCTATTCTCAGTCCTTGCCCCACAATGGTGGAATGAACTACCCACCCCAGTTAGAACAGCCGAAACCCGTCCAATCTTTCGCCGTCGACTAAAGACGCACTTCTTCAACCATTATCTGAAATAAAAAGATATCTAACCCTAACTAACCTTACTGTCATGCACTTGTCCTAATAAACAAACCTACACTGTAGCACTCAACACTTTGATGAACATTGTTACTCAGCTGATAGAGTTGTGCCCTTCCTGATGACTTGTCGTACAGAACTTGTAAGTCGCTTTGGATAAAAGCATCAGCTAAATGACTAAATGTAAATGTAAAATGTAAATGATTAACCCCAGGGACTAACCCCAGGGACTAACCCAACTACATGACTACTTAAAGTTCAACAGGTGGGTTTCCTAATTGTAAACACGCTGTGGTCAGGCCAAACAGCAACACCTGTAAAAACATGTGACCCAGCAAACATTGCCGATGGTCTATGAGCCATATCGACCGGTACACCACTGGTACTGTTTCCATGACACTATGATAACTCTTTATTTGCTCTGAATCCTCTGCAGGCCCTTTCCTTCGCCTCAGCCGCAGATGTCCACGCAGACTTTCAGACGCTCAACGCCGACATCAACTCGCCGTGTGCCTCGTACATATTGAAACTCGCCAACCGTCTGTATGGAGAAAAGACGTCCACCTTCCTCCCGGTTAGTCTCCGTTAACCTACAGCCGGACTTTGCTCACATCAACGGTTTGTGATGATATTAGATAAGCCATCCTACAGTAGGTAGCAGTGATATGTGGATAACAGGGGACTCATGACAAACCTAGACCTCTCATGGTACAGTATTTCCAGCTGATCTCATCGCTACAATTTCTCCTGCAGCTATAGGACAATTAATAGATCGCTCCTCGCTTCGTCTGTGGTTCATGCAGGCTGTGGTCCTGTGAACAAAGCCTTCTAATATACATCTTCCTCTCTGTTAAGGCAGGGGATTTAGTAAGGTGGGGGGGGGGGGGGGGGGGGGGGTCTATGTAATGTAATGGCACTTGCATAACAAGATGGCATCTATGGTGAATATGTTGCTCATTCCAGACAGCTCATGTGAAGCATTGGAATCAGCAGATACACAAATTATGTTCATGACATTGACTTAGCATTGACCTAGCATTGACCTAGCATTGACCCAGGGTACAGATGGAAATGGTTTTCTCACATTTGAATCTGCTCAAAGGGAAATTAAGTTGAGCATGAGTTTAACAGGTTTAACGTCTTTGCTCATCATTAGACGAGATCTGGTTCAAAGTTTGATTAATTTAAACGTATTGGTCATACACTGTGCTGCGTATTGGTCCCCCCCCCCTAGAGTCTGGCAGTTGGGGAGACCAACTCCATTGAACCAATTGCAAAATCGTTCTTGTACTTTGAAATGTGAACGTTGATTAATGCACGTGATTATGAAACCAAATGAACTGAACTGCAGGTACTGTAGCTCCCTGCCACATGCGCCCATTTATTCCTATACCTTTCCGCTTTGATGGTCTTATCTCGATGTATGCGATAAGTCATATGTTCACTATGATGTCTGATGCTATGAAGCTTTTCCTCAGGTATGGGATAAAGGCAATACTTGTGTACTAAAGCCATTTTCTTAAAGGTCCTGTGTCTTATAAATGGCCTTTTCCAGTGTTTAGCATTGTTTCCTAGCAATGGGGGATTATATCAATGTGGTCTGTGTCTCTAATTATCATATTGACTCATCAGTCTAGTCTCGAGTTCATGAGATCTTCCCTCACTCAACTAAGCCATTCTGATTTGATTGTTTTGCTGACGTGAATAAGGCACTGGTTGTAGTCACCGCCCACAATTTTCTCAACAACAGAGCAGTGGAATTACTTCCTCAAACAGAGGGTGCCGACAGACAGCAGAGAACGAGCTAGCGAGAGAGGGAGAGAGAGAGATAGAGAGGGAGAGAGAGAGATAGAGAGAGAGAGAGAGAGGGAGAGAGAGAGAGAGGGGCCACGGCGCAGGAGTGTGTGTAAATGTGTGTGCGCCGCGGGGATCGGTCTTCTCCCCGCAGTCGGGAGCACTCCATATCACTGTCAAAATATCTTTGCGCACACTCCCACGCGCACACCCGTATTCCGATCCGTGCAATAATATTCACAGAGGTATATATTGTCATTTAAAACAAGTTACCAATGTCCCGTGGGATTATGCCCCCCGCGCCGAAATTAATTAGTTTCCCCCTCAATCTCTCTATCTCTCTCTCTGTCTGCCAGTCGCAGACTGTGTGGGTGACTGTCACTCAAAGCGCTTATGGGCGGAGCCCAGCACAAACAGCTTGAAATCTTGAGGTCGACATTTTTTGCTTTAGAGTACTTGATTAAAAATATAAAACAATGAATTTCTGTGAAAAAAACTTTACAGATGTGTTCCATAGACTCACAGGAATTGTGTGAAGTTGCCCAAATAGTGAAAGGAATAGCAATGCATGTCCCCTTTAATAAACTCAAAGGTATCTTTCCTGATAACGAAGCCTTGTACCCAAAGAGCACCTGATACTGAGCAGCACACCTACCTCGTATCTTTCATTATAAAAGCCAGGACTAGTTTAATTACTCTGTTATCTCATTCACTAGGAGTTGGGGACAGTGAGAGAATGTGTATTGTGTGCTGTACAGTGATTCTGTTCTGGTTTCAACCACCCCACCCCCCACACACACGTACTGCTCAAGCATTATAGCACAGGCAGCTGTGCACCTCTGCACTATATCATATCCACCAAAACAAAACAAGGTTGCTCAGGAAAACCCCCATCAAATGGGGTCCATGGCCGAATGTGTGTCTCTACCTGTAATTTGGGATCCTTGATGTGAAAAAGGTTTGGGAACCTCTGTTCTAAAATACTTTCTTCTCTTGTTCAGGCATTCCTGGAGGCCACACAGAAGTTCTACGATGCAGACCTGAGAGAGGTGGACTTCATGGGAGCTCCAGAGGAGTGTAGAGTGGAGATCAACAGCTGGGTGGAGGAGCAGACAGAGAGTGTGTTCTGTTGCGTTCTGTTGTGTTCTGCTATGTTCTGTTCTCTTCTTCTCTGTTGTGATCTGTACTGTTGTGATCTGTTCTGTACCTTACTTACTGTACTGTACTGTTCTGTACTGTACTGTTCTGTACCTTACTTACTGTTCTGTACTGTTCTGTACTGTACTGTTCTGTACTGTTCTGTTGTGTTCTGTACTGTTCTGTACTGTACTGTTCTGTACTGTACTGTTCTGTTCTGTACTGTTCAATGTACTGTTGTGTTGTGCTCTGTTCACTGTACTGTTGTGTTGTGATGTGTTCTGTTCCGTACTGTTCTGTTCTGTACTGTTCTGTTCTGTACTGCTCTGTTCACTACTGTTGTGTTGTGTACTGTACTGTTGTGTTGTGTACTGTACTGTTGTGTTGTGTACTGTACTGTTGTGTTGTGTTCTGTACTGTTGTGTTGTGTACTGTACTGTTGTGTTGTGTTCTGTACTGTTGCGTTGTGCACTGTACTGTTGTGTTGTGTTCTGTACTGTTGTGTTGTGTACTGTACTGTTGTGTTGTGTACTGTTGTGTTGTGTACTGTACTGTTGTGGTGTGTACTGTTGTGTTGTGTACTGTTGTGTACTGTACTGTTGTGGTGTGTACTGTTGTGTTGTGTACTGTACTGTTGTGGTGTGTACTGTACTGTTGTGGTGTGTACTGTTGTGTTGTGTTGTGTACTGTACTGTTGTGGTGTGTACTGTACTGTTGTGTTGTGTACTGTTGTGTTGTGTACTGTACTGTTGTGGTGTGTACTGTTGTGTTGTGGTGTGTACTGTTGTGTTGTGGTGTGTACTGTTGTGTTGTGTACTGTACTGTTGTGGTGTGTACTGTTGTGTTGTGTACTGTACTGTTGTGGTGTGTACTGTTGTGTTGTGGTGTGTACTGTTGTGTTGTGGTGTGTACTGTTGTGTTGTGGTGTGTACTGTTCTGTACTGTTGTTTTGTGTTGTGTTCCTTCCTGTCTTATGTTCTATTCTAATCCCAGTGGGATAAGAAATAAACGTCTTCTATGATGCATATAGTAATAGATTTAGAATAGATTGTTAATAGAATAATAGATGTTTCTCCTATTTGAAGGCTGATGACCACTCACCAGCCACTACAAGCTCCATTTGGACGTGGCACTCGGAATCTTCGGCCACTTGCTATGTTGGCGATCGACTAATTGGAACTCACTCTGTTTGTTACACTTTTAGCTGCTATGGGATACGCATAATATGCTAAATGGCTAAAGTGTAAGCTTGTCTTTTTCCTTTCAGATAAGATAAAAGATCTCCTGAAACCAGGGTCAGTGAGCGGAATGACGAGGCTGGCTCTGGTCAACGCCATCTATTTCAAAGGAAACTGGCTCCACCGCTTTGACGAGAAATACACCAAGGAGATGCCCTTTAAACTGAACAAGGTGAACATGTATTATGAACTACAACGCACGTCATATGCTGTGTAAAAAGCACAATGACCACACATGCGTGCAAAAGGTAGGTGCGATTGAACAGACATGATCAAGTGTTTGCATGGGGAAGAAAACGCACAGTCCACGATACAACGTGCAAGACCAGACCTGCTAGGTAACAGCTTGGACCCATGTTTATTTCCCTTCAGTTATTGATATTGTATTAGCGAACACTGTGAAAGAAAGTAGCCTCGGGGCTCATTTTAGAATGTTATTGCTGTTCTATAAAGTAATTCAGAACTGTACTTGTTCTAGAATGTACCTTAGAACGGGGGGGGGAGGCAGAGTATGTGAGAAAGACCTATGGCTCTGACAACTAAACATCTAACTAAACTAAACATGTTCTTTACACGTCTAAAATACTGTGTTGATATGTCTTCTTTGTATCTGCCAATTTCATGATTTTATGTGTCTATTTTATGTATTATCGGTGACAATCAAACCGTTGAGGTTTTGACCTATTAAGATGTTAGATCCTAATATGAAATGTGATTTAATATTCTACAGTACACCTTATCTTGACTTTGTTTATTTAGCTGATATCTATTCTATGCTAATTGTAGCCTATGCTTCTTTCACAGTATGTCTGCACTTTATGCATTGCTCTTGATCTGCCAATTTTGTGCAAATTTTATGTCTACTGTACGTCTTTCTTTCTGCTGTGAAGCACTTTGAGCTGCAATTCTTGTATGAAAGGTGCTATACAAATAAAAGTGTATTATTATTATTAAGTTGAAGCAGTCTATAGCATATTCTAACACGCTCCGGTCTCCTTGTTGTCTGTGTGCTTGCCTGTGTGTGTCAGAACGAGAGCAGGCCAGTTCAGATGATGTACCTGCGGAAGAAGTTTCCCTTCAATTACATCCCTGAGTACAGCCTGCAGATCGTGGAGCTGCCCTACGTGGGGGAGGAACTTAGCATGTTCATCCTGCTGCCTGAGAAGAAAAAGAAAAACCCACTGATCAAGGTATTGATTGATTGAAAACGTTATTAACAGATTGCAGGGGGCGGTCAGATGGCATAGCGGAGATTGCGTTCGTCACCAACGCTGGAGACGCTGGGTTCGCCTGTTTGAATCCAGCTCCCGGCGTTGTCACCAGCTTGGCTGGCCGTTCACACTAATACAATTGGCAGTATTAGAGGGTGGGAAAGCTGGCGGGTGGGTCCTGGGCGTTGTGGACAGCGACCCCTACAGTTCGGTCGGGGCGCCTGCTCAGCAAGGGTAGGATCTGGAGAGAGGTAGTGCGGCCTCCCACACGTTACACTCTCCCAGTGAGAATCTGCGCGGCCAGGCTGGCTGCCGGCAGGCTGCACATGCGTCGGAGGAAAGCATGTGACAGTCTCCGGCCTCTCGGACCAACAGTAGGGGAAAGTGCGCAACAACCAGGAAGGGGGTTGGGAATTGGCATAACGACTAACAGTGGGATGAGAGAAAAATCGGAAAATTAAAAGATTAAAAAAAATAAAAATAAAAAAACAGATTGCAGAATGGGTACAATACAGTACAGCTCAATACTAACAACTGCTAAGAGGATGAAGACCAGAAAAAGACTTTCGTCTTGTTTACATAAGAGTCCTCCATTTTCAATTCATCAAGACATTATGACATACAAGACATACAAATATACGTACACAACCCTAGTCTTGATAGCCTACCTACATTGTGTAAAGGTCATGGGTTCACAACCTATCCAGGTGGAGACGATGTTTGTCTGTCTGTAATGATACCTTTGTTTGGAGCAGTGATGCTGTGTGCCCGGCTTAGTTTTTGAGTTATTATAGGAAAACACTCTGCAAACTAGAGGTTATAGATTTTCAACGAGACAAAATGTAGCCAAACTTCTAAAGAAATAACTCATAGATTTATTGAAAACCAATGATTCAGCAGTCCGTGCTGCGTTCACCAGGGTTAAACTGCAGTAGGCAACTTTGGGGAAATTATAGTGAGTTTACCTGCATCACTTTTCAAGCGCAGACACGCGCAACAAAGGTTTTCCACAGATTCCCAGAGGCACCAGCAGCTTAAAGAAATTATATTTCCAGCCTCTGATCGGCAGGTGGTTTTGCACATTGGGCCTCATTCACGAAGCGATATAAGAACAGATTTCCTCTTATTTTGTAAAAAAAAAAAAAAAATCTTATTTTGTTCTTACCTGGGATTCAGCAATGTTTTCTTATTTTTGCTTTTCTCTTAGGCAAGACCACATTTTAACAGTGGTCGAGAGCACTCTTACCCAGATAAGAAACTCTTACCCAGATAAGAAAAAGAAAAAAAATCTGCTTCTGAAATGGATTAAATATAGCTGTTAGAACAGTTAGATGCTCTGGCCGCCCAGGCCGTACATATAGAACGCATATTTAGAGATCGTCTAGATCTATTTGCAGAGCCAGATGAGTGGCTGCTTAGCTGTTTCAGATTGCCAAGAGCGGTCCTTTTAGATGCATGCAATACTCTGGAGCCTCAACTCAGACACAACACACGCCGGTCAAATCCTGTGCCTCCACACCTACAAGTTCTGAGCGCACTCTGGGTTTTAGCCACAGGGACCTTTCAGAGAGAGAGATAGGTGACGGGTCAGGTATTTCACAACCTACTTTAACCTACGCTTCCGAGAGTGCTGAAAGCTATTATAACACCCATACTACCACAGTACATATCGGTCCTTATGGACATACGTAAAAGTTACCAAGGAATTCCTTTGTAAATCGATTTACGTACTTATTCAGCATTCTTGTAAATTCGTTGTAGGATTTACAAACTCGAAAAGGCAGTCGTAAGTCGGACAGACGCTGTGTTTTCAACAGCTTTCTCTGTGACAAGCATTGGGGATTGCCGTTACTACAGACATTCGTGGAATTAAATAATTATAATGATAATAAATATCATCGGCTCAATACAAACAACTGCTACGAGGATGCGGACCAGAAAAAGACTTTCGTCTTGTTTACATCAGGGACCTCCATTTTCAATTCATCAGGACATTTATGACATACAAGACATGCAAATATACAGTACTGTGTAAGAAAAAAAATACCATAAGAAAAATATATACATCCGAAGGGGAAGAAACTGTACATTGGAGGGGGTTGGGGGGGTGGGGGTTTGGACATTTACCGGGGCCAGTTTCTAATTGCAGCCACCCGTAGGTGTGGTTTTGAAGGAGGGTAGTGTGTGTGTTTGTGCACTGCTTACCACTTGCTGATCAGAGGCCGGGAATTGTTTTTATTATCTTTTCAAGCTGCTGGTGTTTCTGGGGGTCTGGAAAACTGAAAAGTGATGCATGCCAATTTCAGTCATATGTTTACTATGTCTGATGCTATGAAGCTTTTTGACAAACGAATTCCTCTGGCATGGGATAATATTAGTCTTTATAACGGAAAAGAAATAAAGGCAACAATTGTACTAAAGCCTTTTTCTTAATAAACTCAAAGTTATCTTTCCTGATAACTAAGCCTTGTACCCAAAGAGCACCTTATACTGAGCAGCACACCTACCTCCTATCTTTCATTATAGATATCTTCTAAACATCATCTCATCTTATAACAGCCAGCTAACTAACTAATTAGCGACTAATTAGCGAGTGTGTGTGTGTGTGTGTGTGTGTGTGTGTGTGTGTGTGCGTGCGTGCGACCCAGCTGGAGAAACATCTAACACAGGAGAAGCTAGATGAATGGACCAACAGCGACAACATGGACACCAGCACAGATATCATAGTTCAGCTGCCCAAATTCAAGTTGGAGGAAGACTACGAGCTGAACGAGCCCCTGGCCAAGCTGGGCATGGCGGATGTGTTCTGCGGGGCCAAGGCCGACCTGTCCGGGATGAGCGGTCAGGGGGGACTCTTCCTGTCTACGGTGGCCCACAAGGCCTTTGTGGAGGTGAACGAGGAGGGGACGGAGGCGGCTGCAGCCACGGCTGGCATGAGTTTCCCCTGCATGCGGGGGAGAGAGGAGCACTTCACTGCAGACCACCCCTTCCTCTTCTTCATCAGGCACAACAAGACCAAGACCATCCTCTTCCTCGGCAGATTCTCCTCCCCTCAGTGACGTGAGAGAGGGGTGCGTTCAGATGACGGAAAGGTTTCTGTTCAATATGCTGTAAGCAGGCTTTTGCTAATAAAGAAGTAACACACCTTCATCTCCCTTATCATTGCAATTCTGAATCAAGGTAATCAGTGATGATTAACCCTTTCTCCACCACAACCACACTAGAGGGGTAACCCTTTCTCCACTACACTACAGAGGGTTAACACGTTCACTACATCACCACAGAGGGGTAACCCTTTCTCCAGCACACTACAGAGGGTTAACACGTTCACTACATCACCACAGAGGGGTAACCCTTTCTCCAGCACACTACAGAGGGTTAACACGTTCACTACATCACCACAGAGGGGTAACCCTTTCTCCAGCACACTACAGAGGGTTAACACGTTCACTACATCACCACAGAGGGGTAACCCTTTCTCCAGCACACTACAGAGGGTTAACACGTTCACTACATCACCACAGAGAGGGGTAACCCTTTCTCCAGCACACTACAGAGGGTTAACACGTTCACTACATCACCACAGAGGGGTAACCCTTTCTCCAGCACTCTACAGAGGGTTAACACGTTTACTACATCACCACAGAGGGGTAACCCTTTCTCCAGCACTCTACAGAGGGTTAACACTTTCACTACAGAGGGTTAACACTTTCACAGCATCACTACAGAGGGTTAACCCTTTCACTTCCGCACTAGAGGGTTAGCCCTTTCTCCAGCACTCTACAGAGGGTTAACACTTTCACTACAGAGGGTTAACACTTTCACAGCATCACTACAGAGGGTTAACACTTTCACTACATCACTAAAGAGGGTTAACCCTTTCACTTCCGCACTAGAGGGTTAGCCCTTTCACTACCTGCCGCCGGGGGTTAACCCTTTCACCACCACACACGAACCAATGACTGACAACTCAGCATTGAGAGTGAGGGTTGTGTGAACGGACCAAGAAAACGGTGTGGATTGGGGGAGTCCAGCTATACTAGGGAACCTAATCTTGTTACTTTACTGTGTGTAATAAGTATTACTAGGCATGAGCACAGTGTCCACTATTACTGTTTAGAATGATTGAATAGAGAACACATTGGTTTGCATTTATAATTGTGAAACATTGGAACAGATTTTCTTTATGTCCAGCAATACAATACATAACAGTCCTGCTAAATGTTGTAACACTGAATATCTGAAAAAGCCAAATCAACAAATCAAATAATTTTGGCGACATCCCTACCAAATGATTAGTCTGCCTGATCAGCAAGAAAGTTAGTTAACACGCTGTAGTGTGGTTGTTGTGTAGAAAGGGTTAACACTCTAGTGTGGTTGTGTAGAAAGGGTTATAGATTATTATATTATAGATCATACACAATGCAATGTGCATTGCAAGCATTTATTTAAAAGAAGATCAGTCATAATAAAATGTACCGTATACAAGATTAATGATGTATCTTTATTAATCCCCTTGGATAAATGCAGGGGTCATAGCAGACTCCTGTCACTAACTAGAGACATAAAATCTTGCACTTTCATGATTAAAGTTTCATGATGGAAGTAAAGCAGTAGGTATTTTCAGTTTGATACCAGTGGTTACCACTCACTGCTGTTATATAATACTGCACATTTAATATGTTTCACTGAATGTCAGCAGTATGGTCTCTATCAGTGGTGCGTTATTGAAATCATCTGGGGTGACACGCACCACGTGCACGCGCGCTCCCTGCGCGTGCGCGCGCTCCCGCGAATGCGCATTTAATGTCCCCTCGCTTGGGCACAGACTAAAGACAGTGCCTAATTGCCTCTACGAATGGAATGTAACACGTCTTCACAACAAGGTTAGGTGTGAATGTGTCTGAGAACGTATTTAACACACCTGACGACCGGAGCTATTGATATGCAAATAGCGAGTGAGGTCCCACACCGTGCTACCCCGTCCCATGAACAACGCATGCCTGGTCTCTATACTGAGTCTGCAACGATCGAGACACTCAAAGCGCTTTACAATGTAGGGCGGAAATTGCCTCCTTCACCACCACTGTGTAGCACCCAACCTTGGGCTACGCAGGCTCAATGGCTACCATACACTGACACCAGGCACACATCACACTACATTACATTTACATCTTGTCATTTAGCTGACGCTTTTATCCAAAGCGACTTACAAGTTTTGTACAACAAGACAGCAGGAAGGGTAGCCTACAACTCTTATCAACTGAGCAACACTGTTCATCAAAGTGTTGAGTGCTACAGTGTAGGTTAGTATATTAGGACAAGTGCATGACAGTAAGGTTAGTTAGGGTTAGAGTTTTTTTTATCTTAATTTTTATTTTTTTAGATAATGATTGAATAAGTGCGTCAATCATTACTACACAAAGGGGGAGGGATGATTAGGTGGCCTTGATGTCAGAGACCAGATTGGGAATTTGGCCAGGAACGTCAGGGGAACCCCCTACTCTTTACAATAGGCGCCCTGGTTCTTTAACGACCAAATTCAGTTGGGACCTCGGTTTAACGCCTCATCCGAAGTAGCCTTTAGTGACACCCCTTGTGGCCTTGTGTTTGTTCTGACCTCACATTGAAAGCCATTCAATGGCTTTTCTATTCAACTTGTTAGACAGTGGCCTACAACTCCGGGACGGGACGGCTGGGCTGGCTGGGTGTCGGGGGCACACATGCAGAATTATCATTTATAAAGCTGTTATTTACATTAATCCCGGGTACACCTACCCGGTGTAAAAAGAAAAATTGCTGTTGGTGAGTCAACATTTTTAAAATGATAGATTCATGAATCGTTTTCTTTGGGGGGGGGGGGCAATCATTTTATTCTGCATACTTTTTTTTTATGATTAGTATACATAAATCTATAGCACCTTTAAATATGTTTGGTAAGAGCACAAATATTGAGTTAGAGGTAAGCAGGTGTAGGAAAATGTGATATGAGGCGAATGGACAGTTCTTCCGGTCTACTAAATGTGTCGTTGGGAAGCAGAGTAGACGCCATTCTGGAAGGATTTCCCTGCACATCAGGTCTGAGGAATACAGTCTAATTGTGTTATTTTCTATTATATTATTATCTATTTTATCCTTAGCATTGGTGGCCAGGCACACCCCAATTGTAGAATAGTAGGACACATTAACCCTTTCCAGTGTATGAGCACACTGTTGAGATACAACAACAATAACATAGATCTCATTTACAATAATCACAGTGTGGATGTAATGAGTCTAAGTGGCAGAATGTATTAAAAGACTAAAGTGAAGAGATATGTTTTTAGCCTACTTTTGAAAATATTTTGTGAGCTAGCCTCCCTGATGTCCATAGGTAGGGCGTTCCATAGCTTTGGTGTGTAATTAGCAAAGGCTGCATCCCCAATTTTATTTTGTGTGTTGCTGGGAACCTGCAATAAACCAGTAGAAGATGATCGTAATGTTCTTGGGGGCACATAGTTGACAAGAGAATCAGCAATGTAGCTTATATGACTTTTGATATATGAACATTCCAAAGAGGATGTAACAATTAATACCAATAAATTCAAACAAAAAATGCTTTATTCTTGAAATGGTTTTAATACAGCGTCCTAACATCATTTGGTCAGTCCAGTGCCTTTATGTGAATTTAGGCTAAAACATTTATTATTATTATTCTTTTTATTACATTTCTTTGAAGCAGTGGCAATTTCCTTGCTGTTGGCCCACTGCTGCTTAATGAATATACAGAGGAAACAGTGATTCTAGAAGGACTTCAGTCTGGGTTCAGCAGATCATACTGTACGTACTGTAGCCTATCGGTGCTTTGCTGGTTGATTTTGAATGTTGTAGGCTGCTTCCAAGATTACAACTTTACAAATGCGATCAGAATTGTAAAATTGAGGTTCTTCCCTCTTGTGATAGCTGGCCTGGCACCATGACAAATCGGGTTTGACTTTACATTAGTGTCTCGTGCAAAGTCAGGAACGGATGGAATGGCGGTCCCGTTTCCTTTTCAATGCACACATGGTTACCAGGGGCGGAGCTAGGGGGTGGCTACCTGGGCTCAAGCCCCGGATGTATTCTGAAAAGCCCCGAATCTATTTAAAAAAAAATAAAAAAAAAAATAAAAAAAATAAAAAAAATGATTTTTTTTTTTTTTTTTTTTTTTTTTTACAATTCATCATTGTTACATGAAAATATGTTTGCACCAGATTTAGCAGAAGCTAATTTCCATCTGTGGTCTATCCAGCTGCTAACTGTATTTGAGTGAGTTAAGTCTTGGTGTTATGGTAGACTCAGACCTAAGCTTTAAATCACAATCAACAAGTTGACAAAAACTTAATTCTTCCACCTTAGAAACATAGCTAAAGTACGGCCATTTATAAATCAAAAGGACGCTGAAAACCAGATCCATGCCTTTATCTCAAGCCAACTCGACTACTGTAATGCACTCCTTACCGGCCTCCCGAAAAAATACGATGATAACTATTTTATTGCAATGCACTATTGCATTATTTTATTCTATTTGACTAACTATTTTATTGCACTGCACTATTTTACTTTGTATCAGTGAATCATAGACGCCTGGCCATAAGAGCATTCGGAGCATCTCTGCTCTCCCACTATTGAACTTGGGGGAGCAAAGGTATGATCTTGCTCCACCACTTTTTGATTATATGAAAAATATGATATATCCCCCCCCAATATATAAATCTAACCATAACTACGTTATGGTTAACTGAGTTTTATAGTGAAAAGAGCAGCTTTATTGGTTAAGATTGAAGGCTCTATATTGCAGGAAATTGCACGTACAGGTTCATTAAATTCAAAAAAAATCTGTCGTGGAGGGGGTTGTGCCGGACACCCTCCAAACCACCCATTGCCTACCAAAAAACGAAAAAAAAAAAAAAAAAAAAAAAAAAATTAAATATAAAAAAAAAAAAAAAAAAAGGAGGGGGGGCCCATCTGGGCTAAGCCCCGGATCTCCTACAATCCTAAATCCGCCCCTGATGGTTACACTGGCAACAAAACAGGCCACCAATGTCACGGTAGTGACGGCAATAACAATGGCCATAATATTCACCCCATTGGCGCCGGTAGGGGTAGGAGGCACTGGAGCCTTGGGGACAAACTTGGTGACCTGAGCAAAGTTAGATATTTCAGAAGACAAAGCATCTTGAGCTTCTGCCTTAGCAGCAAAGAACAAAGTGGTTCCGTTGCTCATGTCGGGGTCAAAAGAGTGTTGTTCCGGGAAGCCTGACTCGTGCGGCTGGAAGCCGGACACGTTGAGCGCCGTAGCGTCGCTGAAGTTGGATCGGAGCAGCTCGGGGTCTTCGCTGAAACGGATCTCATAGGCTTTTGCTGGAAAATAAAAATGTACGTCAGTCAATGACATTGCAAGGCAATGATCAGCGTCCCGCAACAGCCTGTGTATCTCACTTACATTTCCATTTCCATTTTGTCATTTAGCTGACGCTTTTATCCAAAGCGACTTACAAGTTCTGTACGACAAGTCGGAAGGAAGGGTACAACTCTTTCAGCCAAGTAACAATGTTCAGCAAACAGTGCTGAAACTTGGTGCTGCAGTGTTGAGTGCATAGTAGTAAAGACATAATACATAATATATTAGTATAGTAGGAAGAGAGCATTTTTATTTCAGATATTGATTGAAGAAGTGTGTTTTTAGTCAACGGCGAAAGATTGGTCGGGTTTCGGCTGACCTGACTGTGGTGGGAAGTTCGTTCCACCATTGTCGAGCAAGGACCGAGAATAGGCGGCACTTGACACACCTACTGTATGCAATTTCATAATGGATTTGCAATGGTTTGACTTGGTCCCAGGTTCATGGAACATGAACATGAGACATACTGTATAGTCATTTATAGTCAAAGACAAACATGAAGATAAAAGTGTACCGCACCTGTCCCCACATCCAGCTCGTCTCCAGGAGCTGTCCAGGTGAGCAGCACAGTCTCGTTCTGGAAGACTGCCCTCAGGTCAGTGATCTGGTTTGGGGGGAATTTCACAGTCGCAGCTGGGTCGATGGCAACAGAGAAGCTCTCTCCTAAGGCTGTCCTGGAGAAACTGCCAACATCGGCCTGCTGGTCCTCCTCACTGACCGGAGGCCTGGGAGGGTTCAGGACCACGCTTCCTGGAGAACCACAAGTTAAATGCATTATAATGACATCACGTAATGCAACAGTAGAAGAAGGTTAGCATTGTAAACCTCATAATCACAAACAGACTAATGAAGAGTGTAAGGGACAACAATACACAATGCTACAGTAAGTAATGGAAAAGTATTCAGAATCTTTCACCGTGAAGCGGTTTCATGGGTCAGTGATGTCACTGATTGACTCACTCACTTATAATGTACTCACTCTAAGTAATTAAAGATTATTGGTGTTTAGCCACGTCAACATCATTGCGCCAATGCCCTTATTTACATACATGAGCCTTTTTCTACATACTTAGAAAAAGGGAAACTTAAGAAAGGCATTTACTTCAGTCTTCGTTGCAAGTGATAGACAATATGACATCTTTAATTGGTAACGAAATTCATCATCAAGATCCAAGAATTGCACCAACAATGCAAATCTCAACACATTCTTGCATTTTGGTCTGGCTAGTTTATTATTCACACAGCTAGTGGTATATCATCATGTTGGATGTTAGCTTCAAGTTGAAGGCACTGTACCGTCTTCCTCCACATATCCAGGAATATAGAGGGCACCGCTGTGCCTCTTGAATGATAGTCTGGCTTTTTCATCGTTTTCCACTTTCACTTTCAAGCTGTATCTCCCACCTTCTTTTGGAAGGAAGTATTTAGAATAGATGCCATCATGCATGATAGCATCAGCGCCTAAAGGTGTCAAGAATAGGGCACTGTTATATGGAATTACACATAGCCTACTTATGATGTCTGAATGTAGAATGACTAAGGATATTGACATGGACTGACCCTGTCCCTTGATAAAGGCATTATTAGACAACACATCACCTGCTCCATTATCCTGCACATCCAGATCATATGGGGTCCCTCTTTCAGAAGTCAGTGTGGCCCTCACATCAGCCAGAATGATAGGAACCCCTCCCTGGCTGACCATTACATACACCACCAAGGGCTTGCTGCCGTTACTGGATAATTGACTGATATGGGCATTGACCATAACAGGGTCAATATCTGCACTGACAGCCTGGCTTGTTACTGTAATTGAGATATCCTGAGGAGCAGCTGGTAGAGCGTTTTTGAGGCTGTATGTCCACTTCCCATGCTACAATTGATGAGATGAGATGAAATGTTTATATTAATCATCTTAATCAAGTAATATTTTTGTCAATCATGATATGTTGCATATATATACACATTTTAAATAAAAGATAGTTGAATATACTCCTCTATCTGAGATTGTATAGATATTATTGCTAAAGACGTGTGAAAATAAAAATTTAAATAAAAACGAACCATTGCAGTGCCTGAAATATCCATCTTGTAAATGTTTGAAGAAGAGTCAGGTGTGAATTTATCAACTGGAGTTCCGGTGGGGTCGTTTACAAGGATGTCG
Organism: Notolepis coatsorum; assembly: GCF_963971535.1. Classification (NCBI taxonomy): domain Eukaryota; kingdom Metazoa; phylum Chordata; class Actinopteri; order Aulopiformes; family Paralepididae; genus Notolepis; species Notolepis coatsorum. The sequence goes on along the minus strand of NC_140167.1, from coordinate 67,219,790 downwards.
ATCTGAGATGTCTGAGAGATAACTAAGAAGCTGGTGTTGTTTCCAACGGTCCGATCGATAGACACTGACCCGTTAAGCCAGCCACCAGCGACGACTTTAGACCCTGTGCTCGCAAGCTGTCAGAAGAGAATGAGAGATGCAGTAATGTTCAAATTGATAAACAGGCTCATATGTTCTCATATTATGAACCCCCCCACCTCACCTGAATTGTCTGCTGTGTCAGATTTCCATTACCCGATGTAAATGACGCGAATACGTCCAAAAGTGCGTTGAGGTCTGCGTTTTCAGGAGCAAGGAGAAACCTTCCATCTTATGGGGGAAACAAGGTGTTTATTTGTGGGTGAACCCTTGTATATACCAGGTCTGCGTTCGAATTTACACAATAATATGAATAGCTGAGAAAACAGTGGATTTTACACCTACAAATAAAAGGATAGAAATAATTTCCCCTCCCAGTGTAAATAAATAAATAGAGCTCCAGTATAATGAAAACATACTTGAATACTCTGCCATTTCCGTCAGCTGTGAGTGTGCGTTTGACCCAAGAGCGATGGTATTCACAGTCGTCTTACTGACTATAACATCGTTCATACAATTCATTGATGACTCCCCGTCAGTAAGGAATATAATTTCATCCCCACTTGTGTTGCCATCTCTTGCCAGTTCCTTAAAGATACATGTACATAGATGTGCAGTCGTCAGCATTATGCATAATGATCAAATAGTACATGATTGTCAAGGCACCGTAATTATTAAAAGGGGTACACCAACATCATGGTAAATGTGCTTGCACAAAATATTAGGCTAGGCACAAACCACTAGCCTAGTTTAAAACTCCAGGAGAGGTGTTTTTGGCCAGTAGACCATATTGGCTTCCATTAATTTGTGCTAAGCTATAGGCTAGCTTGCAGCCAGATAGCTTTCTAGTACTGAACATACAGAGAGGACATTGGTATCTATCTTCATGTCTGACTCTGGAGAAGACAGTAAGTACTTCCCATAATGTTGGTGTGTTCATTTAACAATAACTATATGTGGGAAATAAAACTGGTTACACACACTAAAACCATGGCTGTGTATACTATACTCTGGTGAGCACACAGACATTCTAATACTCTATACTTTATAATTATTTAAATATACTGTATAGTTGTAATTTGCTTATTTAAATTTTTTTTTACCTCCAAAGCTTTCTTCAGCCCAAGACAGATGTCTGTCCCTCCTCCAGAACCATTTGGCAAAGCATCTACCAGAGCTTTCCTGGATGCATCCCCATCAATCAAAGTTAAATGTTTTAGAATGCGAGGAACGCTATTAAATGACACAATTCCAACTTCAGCTTGGTCCTCAATAATCTTCTCGAGGAAGAGTGTGGCTGCTTGTCGTTGCCTCGTCATCCTGTTGCCCTGTTTGAAAGCAAAGAGTTCAAATTAAAGTTGTTTTTCTTTTTGTTTCGTTTTTATTGATGGCTGACTGACTAACACTCTGTAATGGACTATCTTCCAATAAAAAAAAATTGGATGATTTTAAAACCTATTGGAAGGAGGCTGCAGTAGAGCATGGTTTACTGTACATAAACACTAAGCAGGTGAATAGTAGACCAGAGGTCAGGCTATTAGTGCTCATTGATTTACAGGGGTGCCAGGCGTGATTTTAAACATAAGCACATTTCTGAGATATTAAAGGGCTGACCCATATTAGTCGAATAGTCGACTAATCGATCGAAAGGAGCCGTAGTCGACTGCCAACCTTAGTCGAATGCAAAAAAAATATATATATATTATAGTTTTAAATTTTAAAATATTTATTTTTTTACTTCTTTTTTTTTATCATTCTTTCCAAAAGCAAAGAGGCCTAGAAGTGTGGCTAACGCTAATGGCACGCATACCAGAGGCTAACTGCCTTTTGCATGCTTTTGCAGAGGACAAGAAGCCTTCCGTCGACTCCTTCAGACATTAAGCACCCCACAGCCCAAATGGAATGATACATTTTGTTTTTTTATGTAAAAAAAAAAAACTAAAAACAAATATTATACAGGTGGCTCAAACGTTCGCACCTGTGATATGATCCGATATCTGCGTTGGGGAATGGCATATGTCTCAAACGCAAAAGCGCGTCCCCATTCAGGTCATTTGCATACAAAACAACGCCTCCAGAGCTCCTTATAAGGCAACTAATGACGCAGCCGCGTGAAAATGGAATGGCGGAAGCGCTTTGCGAGTCTTGCGACCCATCAAAATTTGATTAGATTAATGTATTGGCATCATATATAGTACAGCTCGTGGTACACCTGCCGCAACGCGCGCGCACGCACACACACACACACACACACACACACACACACACACACACACACACGTGCGCGCGCGCTGTACTGTATATGAATGAATGAATGAAAACTTTATTTAACAGATTGCAGAATGGGTACAATACAGTACGGCTCAATACACACAATTGTTAAGGGGATGCAGAGAAAGACGCTTGTCTTGTTTACATAATATATACATATATATATATATATATATATATATATATATATATATATATATATATATATATATATATATATATATATATATATATATATATATATATATATATATATATATATAGCCTACGGCGTAATGAATGAACACAGTATAGGCTTATTATTCCATTAATGACTTGTTTCATTAGGATTTAGTAGATACTATATATATGCTCTGCCCTACGTACAGTATAGGTACAGTCTGTATACATACTGTACTTATACTGTACGTAGGGCAGAGCATATATATAGTATCTA
>NC_140167.1:67129505-67212005 GCF_963971535.1 Notolepis coatsorum | reverse complement strand
ACTAACTGCTTACAATGAAAAACTAGCACAAGAATGAAATAACTTTCAAAACCATATTAGCAGTAAAGAAAATAACATGTGTGTCAACTATGTTTTTTCCCCTATTCATTACATAATTTTGTTATTTTTCAGAGCTATCCATAGATACAAAAATACATTAAAATATCTGGGGTAACACTTTATAATAACACTCAGTTATAATACCTTTATAAGGTATTTGTAGATAATGAACTAATCATGAACAAATCATTTATATACATTCGTAAATTATTATTAAATCATTTATAACTATATTTGTATAACATTTACAAATTAGTTCTACATTATTTATAACTCATTATCAACATTGTTTGTACTTGATTTGTTCATCATTAAATACTGTTGTGTGTAGTAACACATTTGTAGATGCTTTGAAAAATGGATATGAAAAAACGACTATACTGTACCTCCATTTATTTGTTCATGTTCAACAAATGATTTGTTCAGATATTCATAAAACATCTATACATCATTTGCAGATGCTGTTGTGTGCCCTAATCTGAAGTGAAGCCTATTCATCATTAACAAATGTCTAATACAGTTAATTATTTGTTTACTTTTTAATCACCTGTTACAAATGTTGTAGACAGCTTTCGGATACACCCTTCTTTGGGACATCAAACGTGACAGAATTAGGACTATAGATAAATGCAATTTTATTAAATAAAATCCATGTGCATAACAGGTATTGCCAGAGTATGTAGAGGAAGTATCACGCGAGTGAGACTTGACTTCAAGTGTGTTGCCGTCTGTTGAATGGAAGCACGATACATTAGCGGAGCCAAGTTATTCGTGCTGCCCCACGCTTTTAAGGTATGAGCTGGTTAAACACCTTTTTTGTTGGTAAATCTATGTATCGTGCTTCCATTCAACAGACAGCAACACACATGAAGTCAAGTCTCACTCGCGTGATACTTCCTCTACACATACTCTGGCAATACCTGGCCAGGGTACTCCTGGGTCCTAGTGCCCCCTGTTACACTATATGTTATGCACATGTATTTTATATATATGTTAATAAAATTGCATTTATCTATAGTCCTAATTCTGTCACTGTTTGATGTCACAAAGAAGGGTGTATCCGAAAGCTATCTACAACATTTGTAACAGGTGATGAAAAAGTAAACAAATAATTAACTGTATTAGACATTTGTTAATGATGAATAGGCTTCACGTCAGATGAGGGCACACATTAGCATCTGCAAATGATTTATAGATGTTTTATGAATGTCTTAACAAATCATTTGTTAAACATGAAAAGTCAAGTCTGGTAATTGCTTTGTGTGTATTCATAAAAGTCCACAAATAAACAAACTATTAGACATTTGTTAATGATGAATAGGCTTCACTTTAGATTAGGGCACACAATAGCATCTGCAAATGATTTATAGATGTTTTAAAATTTTCCGTTTTCTATTTATTTATTTTACACAGAAAATATATATCAGAATGTGATATATATCAGAATATCACAGTACTATATTGTGTTTACAATCATTTGAAAGTCACGCACGAACACTGCAGACACAACACAGTATAGTCGAGATGAGGAGGGGTCACCGTCCGTCATAGGCTACATTATCAGGAAATTAATCAATCATGCAAAAAAAAGATAGAGAGACTCACTTACACTCACCCGTTATTTATTTCATAATATAACGTTTTCCGAATGGATGTTTGGATTAAACCAAGTGTATGCAGTGATGCTGAACTTTTCCAGCAGAACACAAGTTACTTAACGTTACAGGTATGTTATGCACGTTAAGCTATGCACGTTTAGCTTGCTAACGTTAAGATTGCAGGAGCCGTCGGCCAACAAAGATGTTGTTTCAACAAATGGATTCACGCACGCACGCACGCACGCACGCACACACGCACGCATGCACGCACGCACACACACACACACACACACACACACACACACACACACACACACACACAAACACACACACACAAACACACACGTACTGTGTAGCCTATGCTTATAATATTCTAATGACTTGTTTTATTAGGAGATTGCAGATACTGTATGCGCTGCATACAGTACACATATTAAGTCACGCTAAAGGCTCCCACAGAGTCAGATAATTTGCTAATTGACACAAATACAACTGGATCACACACAGACGTAACCTCAAACTCTAGGCTATATTTAGAATGATCCCCTAACTTTAAACATTGCAATTGTAATCAATTGACTTGAAACATCTCAGTTTTAAGGTTGTGATTGTTGTTTTAAATTAAGCTTAAATTAAATTAAGTCAACCTTTCACATACATATGATGGTAAGGGATCATGTTTAGACATTTTGGCAGAGGGCGTTTAAAGAAAGTGATGAATAAAGATGATGATGATGATGATGTTTCATTCTAAATGTTTATTTTTTAGGTACTATTACAATACAATTATGTCAGGTTAGGACCTTTTCCTGGTTAGAGCCAGGTTAAGGTTAGACATTGAAAAGCTGTGGTTATGGCTCGGGTTACGGTTAGGTTACAGTAATGGCAATACATGCAGCTGGTTGAACAGTTTGACATTTTCAATTTCAATATCCATATTGTTTTAATTAACGTTGAAATGTTGAAAGATTAATGCAATTCTGTCTGACATATAAAAACCTCAAATTAGGAAATTGAAACATGATCCCTTGGTTTTATTATGTTGTAGTGAAATAGAAGCCAATAAAAATCATTACCTTGTGGCCTCAAGTTTGCCCTTGTGGAGATAAAATGGTTGCCTCTCATTATATTCATCATAAACTCCCCATCTAAGATGAGCCCATTCATGGACAAAGACCTTTTCTGAAAATGAATTGAGAATAAATTCAACAAGAGTTGTGTTGTGATAAAAAAAAAAAGGAGAAACATTTAATGACTTAATAAAACGTTACGCCTTACCTCTAAGTCCATATTGGTCAACTAATTTATCGTCTAACATGAATGTTGGAGTGAAGTGAATGTATTGTCCAGGTTCTCCACACTGTTGATACTGGAGGGTGTAAGGGTTGTCCCCATAAGCACGGTTGGGCTGGTTAATGACGATGTTCGCCTTGAATGGCAGGAGACAATGTGGAAATGTTTCAAAAAACACCTTCACGTACAATATAAATTCTTGTACCTTTGCCCAGCACATAAAGTAACGGCATTTGATACTGTCAATCATAATATCTTGCGGTCCAAATTAACTCAATTTAATATATCTTTTCAAGCTAAATCAAGATTTAATTCTCAATTATCAATGACATTGCCTTTCTAGTTGAAATATAGGTTTGAAATTAAATTAAATGACATCTCTTTGAGTTTTGCAGGAGTTGGGCTACAAATTATGCTGTTTTATTTGTAGCGGTAAAAACACCTACTATTGCTGCAGCCAAACTATAACAGACTGCTTGGGCAAGGTGGCACACTGGCCGGACGCTTCCAACCTAAAACTAAAAGTATTGCCTCATACAGCACAAGTACAGTACAATGAAAATAAGTTTGGCATCCAACCAGAGTGTACATATAGCAGTAAAGTGTAACAGCAATACAATGTACAGGTGATTAAACTGGGTATGAAATATATATATATTAGTACTACTGAGTTCAGTGCTAATCAGATGTATGTACAGAGTTGTAGAGTATAATATGTACAGTGAGTGATATAGGTGTTAAGACAGGTAGAGTAAGTAATACTGGCCAGCAGCATAACTAGTAAGATTAGAATATGTACAGATATAGATATAGTATCTACAGATATGTAAAAGGCCTATGTGCAGGTAAATACAGACAGGTGTGGATAGATATATATGCGGTGAGAATAAATAAATATATATATATGGTATATACAGCATTTGTACATGCTATCATACAGAGCTATGGATTATATGCAGGTGTATAAGTATAAGTATATATACATGTGTACAGTACACCAGACACTGCTTCCGTAACTATGAATGTTTGAACAAGATGAGACTAAACTAAACGACACTAAACTAAACTAAACTAAACCAAACAAGACTAAACTAAACTAAACTAAACTACTGTGAATACATTAGAAGTCTTTATGACCCATGCTCTGAATGCCTCTTACTGCCAAATAAAAGTACATAAAATTAATTGTGTGAATATGATTCAATTTCATTGAACAGATGAATATAAATATATATTATATAGATGTAATATATAAATATATAAGAGATATGTCCTAAATCAACCTGAGCGAGAGACTGGTTTGTGGATTAACCCCAGTCTTAGTATCAAAGTGCACTTTCAACAGGAAGGAAAAGTCCTTAGTGTTAGTCTTAGTGAAACCAGTTCAAAGTCAAAGTGTCTTATTTTGTTCCCCAACTGGGACATCACTTTTACTTCCTAGAGAATCTCATTACCTTGTCATACATTTCAGTCCTTGCTCTGGAGTAACTTCCGTTTTTCCAGTTTGGAGGCACTAATATTGTGACCTCTTTCAGATAGAATGTCTTCATCGTAGCCGTATGTAGAAATTTGGAACCTTCAGTCAACATTTCCTAAATGGAATAAATTACAAATGAAGAGGTCAAATTCAATTAAACTTGTTCCCTGTTGTCCAGGTTCATTATTATTATTTATTTCTTTTAGTCCACATACATTTTTCTGAAACAATATTCTTAAAAAAAGAAAGATATCCACATTGATTGATATAGTGTCCTATAAGACTGTTTGATCTCAGAATTTACAATCAAACACCTGGTGAAGTTTTCCAATGTATATACACAACTGCAGATTATATACTCTACCTTGATCTTTTCAATGAGCAGTGGGTTTTCAGCCACTGTCGGGTTAATGGCAACCAGAACTTGTGTGTATCCATTGTCATTCAGTTTGATCCCACAGCTGGACCCAGACAGGGAAGCCAACAGCACCAACAGCAGAACAGCCACTGGGGTAGAAGCCATGTCTGAGGATAAGTGATAGTCAGTACTGCTTCTCCACAGTATATATGGGGATATATAAGTACCCTTTGACCTGCAAATACAACCTACATGATAAACAATTCACTGGAATAGGATTCACAGGATAATGAAAGACCCTCACCACCCCAATAACAGCCTGTTTCAGCTGCTGAGGTCAGGCAGACGCCTGCGAACCCCAGCTACTAGGACAGAGCGGCTTAGGCTCAGCTTCTTCCCCCAGGCCATCAGAGCCATGAACAATGAACATTGAGTGCTCAGAACATTGAACTGTCCACACACAAGCACACATGAACACACACACGACACGCACACTGTGCACGCTCACACACGAGCAGCCACTTAACACTTTAACATGAGCGGGCACACACTCATGTCGCACACACGCACACTTATGGCCAAAGGAAAGGACACTTTAAATTAGAATAACAGGAACAGTGTATTGCACTACCAAAGCTAACTAGCATGTCACACATGCTCTGTAAATAACTATGTACAGATACCGAGATGTCACTCCATGTTACCTGCTACCTGTTACTGCACAATGTTGTTTCTTCTTTTGATTCTATTATATGTACCACTGTATTGCACATCGTTGCGGGCAAGACCACCCGCATTTCATTGTATACCTGTATGCCGTGACAATTAAAACTCTTGACTTGACTCTTGACTTGACTTGACTTGACTGGAACTGAAATCAAATCCTGACCTGCCCAAGTAACCAGCATGGCGTCACCTACCCTCTGGAACTCTCTCCCCCCTGAAATCCGCAACGCCCCAACCCTGGACAATTTAAAAACTGCTCTCAAAACACACCTTTTCACCAGTGGCGTCGTTAGCCCTGGGCTTCCGGGGCTTTAGCCCCGGATGTTTTTCTCCTAGCCCCGGACCTTAAAAAACATTTTTTTTTTTTTACTTTACTTTTTTTTTTTTTTTTTTTTTTTTTCAGCATCCCCATTGTCTGTGCTGAATGTTTGTTAGTGTTTGGTATTTTTTGTTGGTTTTTAGTACTTTTAATCCATTTTTAGTAAGTAGTTTTCATTTGATCCTATCATTCTTTCATTCACCGATTTGTGGACTTGAAGATGTGCACTTTAACACAGCAGCACCTGGAGCCATCCATACCCATGTCCAGTGTCCACTGACAAAGACATGCTCATGATACTGTGATAAACTATAATAAGCTTTAATCGAACCCTGGTTCATTTCCTCGGATAGTCCGGTTGGTTTGGGGTGGTGTGAAAGCTCATTCACTCTTGCAAGTGAACCCTGCTACAGTTCATTTGAGATGTGAATGCAAAGCGGACCAAAGGCAGGAAAAGACCCAAAAATCGAATATTTCTTTTATGAGAAGACTGAAACATAATTATAATGAAACACACAATAGTTTTTTTTTCGATTGCTTAAGCATGATTTTGAAAACAGGGCCCGATGTTTCAAAACACACAATTAGCACAACCACACACACAATTATCAGAACACCTCAGATCCTTTGCTAAATTAAACACTTGTCAAAACCATACACTAATTTATAAAAACTACATTTTGTTACCATATGAAACACACGTTTCATATGACTCAATTCTGTTTGAACCAGTTACACACACTGCTGTGCTTAACCTAAAACACATTTAGCTATTCTACTTCTCAGTGATTAGAGTACTGTAAGTGAAGTATGCAGAGAATGTGCAAATATACAATAAATTCACCAAACACTACACAAGACCAATGCTGTAGTGTAGACTGATGAAAATATAATTTATTTATCTACATATACCCAAATCAATGATGCAGACTGCTAAAAAAAACATTTTCTCTCCATATACCCAAATCAATGATGCAGACTGATGAAAATATAAATGTTCTCTCCATATAACCAAATCAGTCAACATTTCAACATGGAGAATCACAACAAAACATGTCCCAGTTTTCATGCTACTATGTGCATAACACTGTAAGCTCAGCAAATATCAGACAAACATAAAATACTGTATCCAGTACAGGTTAAAATTACAGTAAAACAAAAACAATTTTGAAAAAATGTAAATAGAGTACAGAAAATACTAGACATTATCTCTTTGCCTATGGATCTGGCAAGATCATTTTTTGTTGTGATTCTCCATGTTGACATGTTGACGGATTTGGGAAAATGGGAGAAAATGTATATTTTCATCAGTCTGCATCATTGGTTGTCTTGTGTAGTGTTTGGTGAATGTATTGTATATTTTCACGTTCTCTGTGTACAGTACTTCACTCTCTTTCCATTTTGGTTGAAGACAGGTGAACTCACCTGCTGCATTTTTATAGTGCTTAAACCTGATTGGTGTATCTACAATTAAGCAATGGTGTGTTTGTGCATCTGATGGCTGTGTTTAACCAATTGGCTCATATGTGTGGTAATTTGACATTCTGTGTCTAATGTAATGGAAGTGTGTTTAGTGTTTTGCAAATCACTGTGTGTATTGTTTTGCAAAAAGTGTGAGGCTGACATTGTGCTTATAGGGGTGCAAATCTGGGCCTACGTTTTGCTCCTTGAGTGTAAGGTTTTGATAATTGTGTAATACTTTTGATTTGAGTGTTTATGCAATTGAAGAAAACTGTAAAGACTAGAGATGAACTGTTTATTTCTTTTGTACATAGGCTGTGCATAATGTTTGTTTGTTTGTTTGTTTATTTGCTTATGTGTATGATTCTTAACTGTTTTTATTTTGTTATTGGTGTATATGTGTGTATGTATGTACAGTATATGTATATATATTATATATATATGTATATATATGTGTATATATGTATATTTGTACTCCTGTTGGGGCCTCTTGGACCAGATCAATGTTTTATCTGGCAAAATAAAGGTTAAATAAATAAATAAGAAACTGATGATTTGGTCCTGTTAACTTTGAATTTTCTATGGGAACTGCCCAGATCCCTCTCATGGACATGGACCTCACTTTGAGAACCTCTAATGATTCGAGTTCTTCAGTATTCATCTCTAATTACTCTAAAATTGCGTATTTCTGTGTTAAAAAAAAAAAAAAAAAAAAAGGGGGGGGGGGGGGGGCTGAAGCCCCCAATGTTTTCTAACCCTAAAAACGCCCCTGCTTTTCACCAAGGCTTTTCAAGTCAAGTCAAGTCAGCTTTATTTATATAGCACATTTACAATGACTAAAAGCCAACCAAAGTGCTTTACAGGTAGGACACAATGAGTAACAGCAGCAAACGTAATGTACAGGTGGCAGGCTAACTCTGGTCAACTCTGGGGGGGGGGGGGTTAAATTTCACAAGTGAAGGAAGCAACCAGCCATACGCCTTGAATCAGCTGACTGACGTCAGGGCCATGAAGCTCTCTAGAATAACATGATTCTTATGCAATCTGATGCCAGTGAACAGTGGGGAGAGGAAAAATACAAGTGTGGAAACATGAATCTGAATCCACCATAGATCCATTAAATGGACTACATTAATTTCCCCAATGGCGGAGGCAACCATACGAGGTGCCTACCTGCTCAACGGGAGCAGTTAGGGGGTTAAGTGTCTTGCTCAAGGACACTTTGACAAGCTGCCAGGGAGGAACCGGAATCGAACCTTCTGTTTACCAGATGACCACTCTACCTCATGAGTCACTTCCACCCACAGTATAAACTTGAATTGCTGTTTACTGACATCATAATATATCTGAATAACTTTTTATTAGCATTTATTTGACACATCCCTTGTGATGGAGATATACTGTAGGAATTGCCAGGGAAATGAATAGTCTATTTGCATGATTTACGATTCCAAATACAATTGATTGCCATACATTTACATTTACATTTTAGTCATTTACCTGACGCTTTTATCCAAAGAGACTTACAAACTGTGAACAACGAGTCAGCAGGAGGGGTGCATCTCTGTTCAACAAGTCAGCAGGAGGGGTGCACCTCTGTTCCACAAGTCAGCAGGAGGGGTGCACCTCTGTTCAACAAGTCAGCAGGAGGGGTGCACCTCTGAACAACAAGTCAGCAAGAGGGGTACACCTCTGTTCAACGAATCAGCAAGAGTGGCACACCTCTTTAAGCTAAGAGTCCTTTAAGCAGGGACGCGGGAAGGGGGGGTGCGGGGGGTGCTGCAGCACCCCCTCTCAATTATTGCAAAAAAAAAATATATATATATATATATATTTTTTTTTATGGTAGTATTTATATATTTGTATATACTGTAACTGTATAACTGTAACACTGTATATTATAAGTTTATCCTGCTCAAAGCACGTCACCATTTTAATATTGTGTGTATTGAGCCGTACTGTATTGTAGCCATTCTCCAATCTGTTAAATAAAGTTTTCATTCATTCATTACACTACTGTATGTACACAATCATACGCGTAAAACCGAGTAGATTTTCGAGTGATGACAGACTGTCACAGACTGATTGAATGACAGGTGAACAACTAATTGTATTCACCTCCTGTCTCCCGCCCTTCCCACGCGCCACGAACCACTGAGCTACTGTGATACAGTGCTTGCGCAGTCAGTCGATTTGAGCTAGTAGTCAGACTTTGCTAGCACAGAATGTCTCACTCGCAGAAAAGAAAAATATCAGATTTATTTTCGAAACGTCCCGCCGGTCCCAGTGACAGTCCCACTAAATCTGATAAACGTCAGAGAGAGACAGAGACGACAGGTTCAGCCTCAGCATCAGGTATTGAAGAGTTAACTGAGTCTGTTCCCCTATACCCCCCCTCGCCCTCGGGCGCCAGGGGCTTCCACTGAGGGGTGATGCAAATAGGGATGGGGTGTTATGGCAGCTCATGATGGAAAGAGTGCGCACCAAGTCTGATCCCGAGTTGAAGAATTGGCTCCAAAAGAGAGACAACTGGATGTCCAACAACATCCAAAACGAAATCTTACAGCTGCTTGCCCATGATATTCAGCGACAAATTAGAGGCAAAGCATCCAAAAGCCCAATCTTTGGCTTGAGCGCTGACGGAACCACTGATGTCACTCACTGGAAAAGAACAATTCTCGTGTAATATACAGTTAGCCGATGACAACTTGGAAGCTCAGAACTTCTTTTGGGGTTTTTACAATGCCCGGCCCAGACACAACAGCCGAGACGCTGTTTTTGTGTATAAAATACTTTTACGCCTCGACCTGCCCATGGAGAGGCTGATAGGATACTGTTTTGACGGGGCCAGCAACATGTCTGGGGGGTACAGGCTAGACCAGGGGTTCCCAAACTTTTCAGGCCGCGACCCAAAAAAAACGGTGTCAGAGAGCCGCGACCCCTACTATTATAGGAGGTAAAAAAAAATATTTTAAATGGAAATGTATGGTTGAAACATGCAAACGTTCAAACGCACACACACTAATAAGCATTGGAGGCTTTTAACCAGGGCCGGACTGGGGAAATCATTCAGGCCAGGAAATATAGCCCCAGTCAGGCCACTTTTTAAGCAGGGGGTCTGGGGGTCCCCCACCAGGAATTTCTTTGTTACAAAGACTTAATTTCCTGCATTCTGGTGCAGGCATTTTTTTTATTTGTACCCTTTAAATGCCAGTGTTTGTGATGGCATCACAACTTATTGTTAAAAAACAGGCTAGCATATGTATGATTAGCAACAACACAGATTTTTATGGATTTTCAGTTTTTTGTAATTGATAAATACAATATTTTATTCAACTTCAGCCCTGATCATAACACCACATATTCATTTTATAATTCTAACCCTTTAAATGCCAGTGTGTGTGATGGCATATATTTGCAATATATCAAATGCAAAGTAAATTTTTCTGGGGGGGATTATTACAGGCTAGCATGTGTCAATGATTAGCAGTTTTTCGTAAGGATCCCGCCTCCACCAATCACATGCGGCTCCCTTTGTGTGTGTGTGAGAGCAAGAGAGAGAGAGAGAGAGAGATAGTTCTCCAACTTGTGTGAGTTGCAGTGATCTCCTGGTTGTTCCCCACCTAGGTTATCTAACTATTGCGCTGGTGCAAATAGAAACACTGGCCTGGCCTGCTTCTAAGTTCAGTGGCCTGACCGAAAAAAAAAAAAGAAACAATTTTTTTTTTTTTTTCATCTGGCGACCCCCCAGCACCCCCTGCCGTTTTATAGTTCCCGCGTGCCTGCCTTTAAGGTGAGTATTGTTCCTCTAGCAGTGTTGAACTTGAGTGCATAGTAGTATATATATATATTAGCATAATAAGTAGTAGTATAGGCATAGTAGTACATAGTAGATAGTAGTATAGTCCTGTCCTGACTGTGGTGGTTTCAGCTGTCCTGACTGTGGTGGTTTCAGCTGTTCTGACTGTGGTGGTTTCAGCTGTCCTGACTGTGATGGTTTCAGCTGTCCTGACTGTGATGGTTTCAGCTGTCTGTCCTGACTGTGGTGGTTTCAGCTGTCCTGACTGTGGTGGTTTCAGTTGTCCTGACTGTGATGGTTTCAGCTGTCCTGACTGTGATGGTTTCAGCTGTCTGTCCTGACTGTGATGGTTTCAGCTGTCCTGCCTGTGATGGTTCCAGCTGTCTGTCCTGACTGTGGTGGTTTCAGCTGTCCTGACTGTGATGGTTTCAGCTGTCCTGACTGTGGTGGTTTCATCTGTGCTGACTGTGGTGGTTTCAGCTGTCCTGACTGTGGTGGTTTCAGCTGTCCTGACTGTGGTGGTTTCAGCTGTCCTGACTGTGGTGGTTTCAGCTGTCCTGACTGTGGTGGTTTCAGCTGTCCTGACTGTGGTGGTTTCAGCTGTCCTGACTGTGATGGTTTCAGCTGTCCTGACTGTGATGGTTTCAGCTGTCTGTCCTGACTGTGATGGTTTCAGCTGTCTGTCCTGACTGTGGTGGTTTCAGCTGTCCTGACTGTGATGGTTTCAGCTGTCCTGACTGTGATGGTTTCAGCTGTCTGTCCTGACTGTGGTGGTTTCAGCTGTCCTGACTGTGGTGGTTTCAGCTGTCCTGACTGTGATGGTTTCAGCTGTCCTGACTGGTGGTTTCAGCTGTCCTGACTGTGATGGTTTCAGCTGTCCTGACTGTGATGGTTTCAGCTGTCTGTCCTGACTGTGGTGGTTTCAGCTGTCCTGACTGTGATGGTTTCAGCTGTCCTGACTGTGATGGTTTCAGCTGTCCTGACTGTGATGGTTTCAGCTGTCTGTCCTGACTGTGATGGTTTCAACTGTCCTGACTGTGATGGTTTCAGCTGTCTGTCCTGACTGTGGTGGTTTCAGCTGTCCTGACTGTGATGGTTTCAGCTGTCCTGACTGTGATGGTTTCAGCTGTCCTGACTGTGGTGGTTTCAGCTGTGCTGACTGTGGTGGTTTCGGCTGTCCTGACTGTGGTGGTTTCAGCTGTCCTGACTGTGGTGGTTTCAGCTGTCCTGACTGTGGTGGTTTCAGCTGTCCTGACTGTGGTGGTTTCAGCTGTCCTGACTGTGATGGTTTCAGCTGTCCTGACTGTGATGGTTTCAGCTGTCTGTCCTGACTGTGGTGGTTTCAGCTGTCCTGACTGTGGTGGTTTCAGCTGTCCTGACTGTGATGGTTTCAGCTGTCCTGACTGGTGGTTTCAGCTGTCCTGACTGTGATGGTTTCAGCTGTCCTGACTGTGATGGTTTCAGCTGTCCTGACTGTGATGGTTTCAGCTGTTCTGACTGATGTGGTTTCAACTGTCCTGACTGTGATGGTTTCAGTTGTCCTGACTGTGATGGTTTCAGCTGTCCTGACTGTGATGGTTTCAACTGTCCTGACTGTGATGGTTTCAGTTGTCCTGACTGTGATGGTTTCAGCTGTCCTGACTGTGGTGGTTTCAGCTGTCCTGACTGTGATGGTTTCAGCTGTCCTGACTGTGGTGGTTTCAGCTGTCCTGACTGTGGTGGTTTCAGCTGTCCTGACTGTGGTGGTTTCAGCTGTCCTGACTGTGATGGTTTCAGCTGTCCTGACTGGTGGTTTCAGCTGTCCTGACTGTGATGGTTTCAGCTGTCCTGACTGTGATGGTTTCAGCTGTCTGTCCTGACTGTGGTGGTTTCAGCTGTCCTGACTGTGATGGTTTCAGCTGTCCTGACTGTGATGGTTTCAGCTGTCCTGACTGTGATGGTTTCAGCTGTCTGTCCTGACTGTGATGGTTTCAACTGTCCTGACTGTGATGGTTTCAGCTGTCTGTCCTGACTGTGGTGGTTTCAGCTGTCCTGACTGTGATGGTTTCAGCTGTCCTGACTGTGATGGTTTCAGCTGTCCTGACTGTGGTGGTTTCAGCTGTGCTGACTGTGGTGGTTTCGGCTGTCCTGACTGTGGTGGTTTCAGCTGTCCTGACTGTGGTGGTTTCAGCTGTCCTGACTGTGGTGGTTTCAGCTGTCCTGACTGTGGTGGTTTCAGCTGTCCTGACTGTGATGGTTTCAGCTGTCCTGACTGTGATGGTTTCAGCTGTCTGTCCTGACTGTGGTGGTTTCAGCTGTCCTGACTGTGGTGGTTTCAGCTGTCCTGACTGTGATGGTTTCAGCTGTCCTGACTGGTGGTTTCAGCTGTCCTGACTGTGATGGTTTCAGCTGTCCTGACTGTGATGGTTTCAGCTGTCCTGACTGTGATGGTTTCAGCTGTTCTGACTGATGTGGTTTCAACTGTCCTGACTGTGATGGTTTCAGTTGTCCTGACTGTGATGGTTTCAGCTGTCCTGACTGTGATGGTTTCAACTGTCCTGACTGTGATGGTTTCAGTTGTCCTGACTGTGATGGTTTCAGCTGTCCTGACTGTGGTGGTTTCAGCTGTCCTGACTGTGATGGTTTCAGCTGTCCTGACTGTGGTGGTTTCAGCTGTCCTGACTGTGGTGGTTTCAGCTGTCCTGACTGTGGTGGGAAGTTCGTGGAGCAAGGACTGAGAATAGCCTGCTTCGTTTCAGTGCCCCCCCCCCCAGGAGCCCGAAGAGGAGTGGGTCTCAGGCAGCCAGAGGATGCAGAACACAGGGGTCTTGAGGGTGTGTAGTTAGAGACCATTGACTGGAGGTAGGAGGGAGCCGCTCCCCTCGCTACACGGTATACCAGGTCAACAACCTTGAAGCGGGTTCGTGCGATGATGGGAAGCCAGTGCAGCTCTCTGAGAAGTGAGGCGGTGCCAAAGCAACGTTAATGAGTGATTATTTTATCTTTCTATTTTATGCTGCCAATCTAGAGGAGACTCAGATAAGAAGGATTTCACTGTCGTTGAGCTTGTATAATGGGCACATGACAATGTACATCACCCTAACCCTATAAACAGGAGTGTAAAATGAGTCAGGGAGTTGCATCCAACTGAGTGGAGGAAGAAAGACAATTAGTAAAAACGAGTGTCGTCATTTAGCAATCATGATTTGTTTTATTTAGATCCCCATTAGCCTTTGTATAGCAGCAGCTATTATTTACCTTGTGACAACACAGAAATATACATTTCACACTCATCACAATATAGTAACATAACACGTAAAAATAAACAAAACAAACACAGGATCTGACCACCACCTCCTTACAGCAAAGATCCAGCTGAAGTTAAAATGCATGAAGCACAGGGAAGGAATGGTCAAATTCAACACACAGCTTTTTCAGGATATAGGTACATCAGCACTCTACAAAGTGGCACTACACAACCGGTATCAAGCATTAGAAATAAAAACTCTAAATGAAGTAGAGGAGATATGGAATAATCTGAAAACCATGTGGACAGACACATGTGAGAAAGTGGTAGGGAGAAGGAAGATAGCCAACAAACCCTGGCTATCCGGGGATTCAGATAGAAAGGTGATCGAGAGGAGGAAGAAAAAAGAGGCAGTAAATAGAAGTAAAACCAGAGCCACCAAGGCGGTAGCACAAAAATAATATGCAGCAGCAAACAAGGAAGTGAAAAGAAGTGTAAGCAGAGACAAGAAGAAATACATTGAGGATTTAGCACAACAGGCAGAGGAAGCAGCGGAAAAGAACAACCTGAAGGACCTATACCTAACTACCAAAAAGCTCACAGGCAAATTCAGACACACACAGGCATACATCAAAAACCCACAGGGCATACTCCTCACAACCAAGATGGACTGAACACTTCAGAGATCTGCTCAACAGGCAGCCTCCTCAACTGGAAGCAGATATCCCACCAGCCCCAAATATGTTGGAGATAAACTGCAACCCCCCCACCAAGACAGAAATCAGAAAAGCCTTAAGGCCTTAAAGTGGAGATGAAGCAGTGAACAATGTGATCCTAGTTTGTTTGTTGTGTACCTTGTGTAAGACAGGGTTCTATAATCAAATGTGAAATCTATCTTATTTGTCTGAAAAATCAAATATAATATCCCTGTTTTCAACATGGGCGCCGCCATTTTGTTGCTGACGTCATGGCTGACGTCATGGGGCTTGTTTGGTGTATACACTGCTGGTTAGCTGCCTATAGTGAATGGGTCAGTCAGTAAATAAAATGTTGCCAATGAAGTGGATTCCCAAGCTGTTACGGTTCTGCTCTGTTCAGAACCCGGCGCTGATCTGCTCTGCGTTGTGATTCAATAACTTTAAAGCTCTGGGAATTACTTCTATCTTCCAGCGGTGCAGGCAGAAGGAATTAGGAGGAAAAAGGTTATATAACAGCTGTTTAATCAAAGTTAAGAGTTGTATACAAATTACAATAAAGAAATGGATTCTGCAATGATATAAGGGTACTCAAGTACTATGCCACCGATCCCTTATACCAGACTAATATTACAGTAAAGAGAATGATAGTTGATGATGGCTTTGTTCCCTTGGCTAGGGATCAAAGTATAGTTCTGTTTTTCCCTCCAAAAGTTCCTTTGTTCTTCTGCCGCTCCTCTGTGTGGATGGGTGATAGGAAGAGGTGTTGTCCGTTGAGTTGGGTTTTCCAGAGTCCCCTCTCCCCCTCACCACATCCCATTTTATCTCAAGGCCCAGCGTCTCGTTGTGATGACATCATCAACTGTGGCTTGTCCAATCATAGCTTCTCTATGACTTGGATGCAAATGGAGGCGGTCCTTACACAGTCAGCAATATATACTGTCATTTGTTTAATACTAACAATCTACCTTAATACATTGCATTATTTTCATTTCCTAATATCTATATTTGAATTACAATTGCCCACATAAACACAGAGATATTTTACTTGAACACATTTCTTATCTTAGTGACTTATTTTCACTTAACTAATTACCTAGTTTAAGTATGACCAAACCTAATTATATTTTAACTTACTTCAATGACTTCAGAATTCAAGATTACAAGTACAATATACCAGGAAATAGTTACAGCTTGTTTGGAGCTCAAATTAAGGATTTAAACATACATTTAGTTACAGCAATAGTGGTCTCCTCTGTGTGTGTGTGTGTGTGTGTGTGTGTATGTGTATGTGTAAATGTGTGTGTGTGTGTGTGTGTGTGTGTGTGTGTGTGTGTGTGTGTGTGTGTGTGTGTGTGTGTGTGTGTGAGTGTGTGTGTGTGTGTGTGTGTGTGTCTGTGTGTGTGTGTGTGTGTGTGTCTGTGTGTGTCACAGGAGACTCCAGCGAGATAACATGTTTACGTGACCTTTTGGTCCTTTGTTCCGATCTACAGAGCCCATTGTCTTAAACTCTTCCAAGGGCATGGCAGATGGCCCTTGGGTTCCTGTCGTAAATAGAATTATTTGACCACTCACTCCATATGTAAATCGACCTCTGTGTGCCCACAATGGCAATCAGTCTCTGTAAACACACACACAATCTATGAATTCTTGTTTGAGGGCCAAGTGTTTCTACACATTAGTTTGATCATGAGATCTATGTTACCAGAATCTACCACATTTCCACACTCGGATAGTTTACCTATCCTTAATATGTCAAACATAGATATCAATCTCTACTCACTACTATCTAGATAATACTTAAGACATTTTAAATCATATTAGGATAAAATATATATGGTTTGCCACACTCAGGTCCTAAAATTCACATTAGCAATTTCAGTTTTTGTGATCCCGTGTACAGTCTTTAACAACCTGTTCTCGTACCAAGATCAATTTCCATTGGTTTCAACTGTGAGTTGTCAAATTCTGACTTGGAGCATTGAGGAGGGGGGTCTATGTTTTCTAGATTTGACCCGGCCTCCTCTTTATTGCTCAGAGCTGGTGCAGTTCACGACTGCTGGGTGCAACTCCCCATTCTGGGAGGTGGAATTTAGAAAGCAAATTGCCTTTCTCATCACACCCCATCTTCTGTCGAGCACATCTTGACTTGTGTTGACCTCTATTAGGGGGTAGAACCCCCTGCTGTATTTTCTATTGCTGTCACAGCGGTGGGGAGGTCGTCGCTGGCTGCTCGACCCCCGTTGACCCTTGGATTTAGTGGAAGAGGTTCTCTTCTCTCCCCCTCCGCCTGGTCGTTTATAGGGGCGATAGCAGCTCGACCCCTTCGCTCGTTGACCCCCTGGTCAATGGTTGAGGCCTTGCTTCTGTTGACAGCCGGAGTTGTTGCTGAGGCCTAGCCGCCTGTCTCCTCGTTGGTTGCCTGTCGTTTCCCTCTGAAGCCTCAAGACTCGGTCACTGCGTTGGCCGGAACTCTCCCGGCCCGAGAGGTAGGCGTCTCCTGGTTCTCCGCAGTGTTGTGGTTCCCCATGGAACCGCTGGGTAGACACTAGCCAGTGTCCTGGATCAACAGTACCGATGGAGTCCTTGGTATTCCTTGTACCACACTCGGATGACTGCTGACTCCCCAACCTCCCATCCGTATCCTGCAGTGAATATATATCGCTTCGGGGGACAGTGCAGGTCACTTCTTACCACAACAATTGATTGAGAATCCATACTTTTCCTCCCTCAGACTCTCTTTACTGGTCTGAGCTTTGACAACTTTCTTTTCCAAATCATTTATCTATATATTTCATGGCTTCTAGATCATTAATTTTCAAAATTCTGAAAAATTCACATGGCTCTCATTATATTATGTGTGCTTCTCCACAGTATATATGGGGATATATAAGTACCCTTTGACCTGCAAATACAACCTACATGATAAACAATTCACTGGAATAGGATTCACAGGATAATGAAAGACCCTCACCACCCCAATAACAGCCTGTTTCAGCTGCTGAGGTCAGGCAGACGCCTGCGAACCCCAGCTACTAGGACAGAGCGGCTTAGGCTCAGCTTCTTCCCCCAGGCCATCAGAGCCATGAACAATGAACATTGAGTGCTCAGAACATTGAACTGTCCACACACAAGCACACATGAACACACACACGACACGCACACTGTGCACGCTCACACACGAGCAGCCACTTAACACTTTAACATGAGCGGGCACACACTCATGTCGCACACACGCACACTTATGGCCAAAGGAAAGGACACTTTAAATTAGAATAACAGGAACAGTGTATTGCACTACCAAAGCTAACTAGCATGTCACACATGCTCTGTAAATAACTATGTACAGATACCGAGATGTCACTCCATGTTACCTGCTACCTGTTACTGCACAATGTTGTTTCTTCTTTTGATTCTATTATATGTACCACTGTATTGCACATCGTTGCGGGCAAGACCACCCGCATTTCATTGTATACCTGTATGCCGTGACAATTAAAACTCTTGACTTGACTCTTGACTTGACTTGACTTGACTGGAACTGAAATCAAATCCTGACCTGCCCAAGTAACCAGCATGGCGTCACCTACCCTCTGGAACTCTCTCCCCCCTGAAATCCGCAACGCCCCAACCCTGGACAATTTAAAAACTGCTCTCAAAACACACCTTTTCACCAGTGGCGTCGTTAGCCCTGGGCTTCCGGGGCTTTAGCCCCGGATGTTTTTCTCCTAGCCCCGGACCTTAAAAAAAAAAAAAAAAAAAAAAAGAAAAAAAAAAAATTGTTTACATTTTTTTTTTTACTTTACTTTTTTTTTTTTTTTTTTTTTTTTCAGCATCCCCATTGTCTGTGCTGAATGTTTGTTAGTGTTTGGTATTTTTTGTTGGTTTTTAGTACTTTTAATCCATTTTTAGTAAGTAGTTTTCATTTGATCCTATCATTCTTTCATTCACCGATTTGTGGACTTGAAGATGTGCACTTTAACACAGCAGCACCTGGAGCCATCCATACCCATGTCCAGTGTCCACTGACAAAGACATGCTCATGATACTGTGATAAACTATAATAAGCTTTAATCGAACCCTGGTTCATTTCCTCGGATAGTCCGGTTGGTTTGGGGTGGTGTGAAAGCTCATTCACTCTTGCAAGTGAACCCTGCTACAGTTCATTTGAGATGTGAATGCAAAGCGGACCAAAGGCAGGAAAAGACCCAAAAATCGAATATTTCTTTTATGAGAAGACTGAAACATAATTATAATGAAACACACAATAGTTTTTTTTTCGATTGCTTAAGCATGATTTTGAAAACAGGGCCCGATGTTTCAAAACACACAATTAGCACAACCACACACACAATTATCAGAACACCTCAGATCCTTTGCTAAATTAAACACTTGTCAAAACCATACACTAATTTATAAAAACTACATTTTGTTACCATATGAAACACACGTTTCATATGACTCAATTCTGTTTGAACCAGTTACACACACTGCTGTGCTTAACCTAAAACACATTTAGCTATTCTACTTCTCAGTGATTAGAGTACTGTAAGTGAAGTATGCAGAGAATGTGCAAATATACAATAAATTCACCAAACACTACACAAGACCAATGCTGTAGTGTAGACTGATGAAAATATAATTTATTTATCTACATATACCCAAATCAATGATGCAGACTGCTAAAAAAAACATTTTCTCTCCATATACCCAAATCAATGATGCAGACTGATGAAAATATAAATGTTCTCTCCATATAACCAAATCAGTCAACATTTCAACATGGAGAATCACAACAAAACATGTCCCAGTTTTCATGCTACTATGTGCATAACACTGTAAGCTCAGCAAATATCAGACAAACATAAAATACTGTATCCAGTACAGGTTAAAATTACAGTAAAACAAAAACAATTTTGAAAAAATGTAAATAGAGTACAGAAAATACTAGACATTATCTCTTTGCCTATGGATCTGGCAAGATCATTTTTTGTTGTGATTCTCCATGTTGACATGTTGACGGATTTGGGAAAATGGGAGAAAATGTATATTTTCATCAGTCTGCATCATTGGTTGTCTTGTGTAGTGTTTGGTGAATGTATTGTATATTTTCACGTTCTCTGTGTACAGTACTTCACTCTCTTTCCATTTTGGTTGAAGACAGGTGAACTCACCTGCTGCATTTTTATAGTGCTTAAACCTGATTGGTGTATCTACAATTAAGCAATGGTGTGTTTGTGCATCTGATGGCTGTGTTTAACCAATTGGCTCATATGTGTGGTAATTTGACATTCTGTGTCTAATGTAATGGAAGTGTGTTTAGTGTTTTGCAAATCACTGTGTGTATTGTTTTGCAAAAAGTGTGAGGCTGACATTGTGCTTATAGGGGTGCAAATCTGGGCCTACGTTTTGCTCCTTGAGTGTAAGGTTTTGATAATTGTGTAATACTTTTGATTTGAGTGTTTATGCAATTGAAGAAAACTGTAAAGACTAGAGATGAACTGTTTATTTCTTTTGTACATAGGCTGTGCATAATGTTTGTTTGTTTGTTTGTTTATTTGCTTATGTGTATGATTCTTAACTGTTTTTATTTTGTTATTGGTGTATATGTGTGTATGTATGTACAGTATATGTATATATATTATATATATATGTATATATATGTGTATATATGTATATTTGTACTCCTGTTGGGGCCTCTTGGACCAGATCAATGTTTTATCTGGCAAAATAAAGGTTAAATAAATAAATAAGAAACTGATGATTTGGTCCTGTTAACTTTGAATTTTCTATGGGAACTGCCCAGATCCCTCTCATGGACATGGACCTCACTTTGAGAACCTCTAATGATTCGAGTTCTTCAGTATTCATCTCTAATTACTCAAAAATTGCGTATTTCTGTGTTAAAAAAAAAAAAAAAAAAAAAAGGGGGGGGGGGGGGGGCTGAAGCCCCCAATGTTTTCTAACCCTAAAAACGCCCCTGCTTTTCACCAAGGCTTTTCAAGTCAAGTCAAGTCAGCTTTATTTATATAGCACATTTACAATGACTAAAAGCCAACCAAAGTGCTTTACAGGTAGGACACAATGAGTAACAGCAGCAAACGTAATGTACAGGTGGCAGGCTAACTCTGGTCAACTCTGGGGGGGGGGGGGTTAAATTTCACAAGTGAAGGAAGCAACCAGCCATACGCCTTGAATCAGCTGACTGACGTCAGGGCCATGAAGCTCTCTAGAATAACATGATTCTTATGCAATCTGATGCCAGTGAACAGTGGGGAGAGGAAAAATACAAGTGTGGAAACATGAATCTGAATCCACCATAGATCCATTAAATGGACTACATTAATTTCCCCAATGGCGGAGGCAACCATACGAGGTGCCTACCTGCTCAACGGGAGCAGTTAGGGGGTTAAGTGTCTTGCTCAAGGACACTTTGACAAGCTGCCAGGGAGGAACCGGAATCGAACCTTCTGTTTACCAGATGACCACTCTACCTCATGAGTCACTTCCACCCACAGTATAAACTTGAATTGCTGTTTACTGACATCATAATATATCTGAATAACTTTTTATTAGCATTTATTTGACACATCCCTTGTGATGGAGATATACTGTAGGAATTGCCAGGGAAATGAATAGTCTATTTGCATGATTTACGATTCCAAATACAATTGATTGCCATACATTTACATTTACATTTTAGTCATTTACCTGACGCTTTTATCCAAAGAGACTTACAAACTGTGAACAACGAGTCAGCAGGAGGGGTGCATCTCTGTTCAACAAGTCAGCAGGAGGGGTGCACCTCTGTTCCACAAGTCAGCAGGAGGGGTGCACCTCTGTTCAACAAGTCAGCAGGAGGGGTGCACCTCTGAACAACAAGTCAGCAAGAGGGGTACACCTCTGTTCAACGAATCAGCAAGAGTGGCACACCTCTTTAAGCTAAGAGTCCTTTAAGCAGGGACGCGGGAAGGGGGGGTGCGGGGGGTGCTGCAGCACCCCCTCTCAATTATTGCAAAAAAAAATATATATATATATATATATATTTTTTTTTATGGTAGTATTTATATATTTGTATATACTGTAACTGTATAACTGTAACACTGTATATTATAAGTTTATCCTGCTCAAAGCACGTCACCATTTTAATATTGTGTGTATTGAGCCGTACTGTATTGTAGCCATTCTCCAATCTGTTAAATAAAGTTTTCATTCATTCATTACACTACTGTATGTACACAATCATACGCGTAAAACCGAGTAGATTTTCGAGTGATGACAGACTGTCACAGACTGATTGAATGACAGGTGAACAACTAATTGTATTCACCTCCTGTCTCCCGCCCTTCCCACGCGCCACGAACCACTGAGCTACTGTGATACAGTGCTTGCGCAGTCAGTCGATTTGAGCTAGTAGTCAGACTTTGCTAGCACAGAATGTCTCACTCGCAGAAAAGAAAAATATCAGATTTATTTTCGAAACGTCCCGCCGGTCCCAGTGACAGTCCCACTAAATCTGATAAACGTCAGAGAGAGACAGAGACGACAGGTTCAGCCTCAGCATCAGGTATTGAAGAGTTAACTGAGTCTGTTCCCCTATACCCCCCCTCGGGCGCCAGGGGCTTCCACTGAGGGGTGATGCAAATAGGGATGGGGTGTTATGGCAGCTCATGATGGAAAGAGTGCGCACCAAGTCTGATCCCGAGTTGAAGAATTGGCTCCAAAAGAGAGACAACTGGATGTCCAACAACATCCAAAACGAAATCTTACAGCTGCTTGCCCATGATATTCAGCGACAAATTAGAGGCAAAGCATCCAAAAGCCCAATCTTTGGCTTGAGCGCTGACGGAACCACTGATGTCACTCACTGGAAAAGAACAATTCTCGTGTAATATACAGTTAGCCGATGACAACTTGGAAGCTCAGAACTTCTTTTGGGGTTTTTACAATGCCCGGCCCAGACACAACAGCCGAGACGCTGTTTTTGTGTATAAAATACTTTTACGCCTCGACCTGCCCATGGAGAGGCTGATAGGATACTGTTTTGACGGGGCCAGCAACATGTCTGGGGGGTACAGGCTAGACCAGGGGTTCCCAAACTTTTCAGGCCGCGACCCAAAAAAAACGGTGTCAGAGAGCCGCGACCCCTACTATTATAGGAGGTAAAAAAAAATATTTTAAATGGAAATGTATGGTTGAAACATGCAAACGTTCAAACGCACACACACTAATAAGCATTGGAGGCTTTTAACCAGGGCCGGACTGGGGAAATCATTCAGGCCAGGAAATATAGCCCCAGTCAGGCCACTTTTTAAGCAGGGGGTCTGGGGGTCCCCCACCAGGAATTTCTTTGTTACAAAGACTTAATTTCCTGCATTCTGGTGCAGGCATTTTTTTTATTTGTACCCTTTAAATGCCAGTGTTTGTGATGGCATCACAACTTATTGTTAAAAAACAGGCTAGCATATGTATGATTAGCAACAACACAGATTTTTATGGATTTTCAGTTTTTTGTAATTGATAAATACAATATTTTATTCAACTTCAGCCCTGATCATAACACCACATATTCATTTTATAATTCTAACCCTTTAAATGCCAGTGTGTGTGATGGCATATATTTGCAATATATCAAATGCAAAGTAAATTTTTCTGGGGGGGATTATTACAGGCTAGCATGTGTCAATGATTAGCAGTTTTTCGTAAGGATCCCGCCTCCACCAATCACATGCGGCTCCCTTTGTGTGTGTGTGAGAGCAAGAGAGAGAGAGAGAGAGAGATAGTTCTCCAACTTGTGTGAGTTGCAGTGATCTCCTGGTTGTTCCCCACCTAGGTTATCTAACTATTGCGCTGGTGCAAATAGAAACACTGGCCTGGCCTGCTTCTAAGTTCAGTGGCCTGACCGAAAAAAAAAAAAAAACAATTTTTTTTTTTTTTTCATCTGGCGACCCCCCAGCACCCCCTGCCGTTTTATAGTTCCCGCGTGCCTGCCTTTAAGGTGAGTATTGTTCCTCTAGCAGTGTTGAACTTGAGTGCATAGTAGTATATATATATATTAGCATAATAAGTAGTAGTATAGGCATAGTAGTACATAGTAGATAGTAGTATAGTCCTGTCCTGACTGTGGTGGTTTCAGCTGTCCTGACTGTGGTGGTTTCAGCTGTTCTGACTGTGGTGGTTTCAGCTGTCCTGACTGTGATGGTTTCAGCTGTCCTGACTGTGATGGTTTCAGCTGTCTGTCCTGACTGTGGTGGTTTCAGCTGTCCTGACTGTGGTGGTTTCAGTTGTCCTGACTGTGATGGTTTCAGCTGTCCTGACTGTGATGGTTTCAGCTGTCTGTCCTGACTGTGATGGTTTCAGCTGTCCTGCCTGTGATGGTTCCAGCTGTCTGTCCTGACTGTGGTGGTTTCAGCTGTCCTGACTGTGATGGTTTCAGCTGTCCTGACTGTGGTGGTTTCATCTGTGCTGACTGTGGTGGTTTCAGCTGTCCTGACTGTGGTGGTTTCAGCTGTCCTGACTGTGGTGGTTTCAGCTGTCCTGACTGTGGTGGTTTCAGCTGTCCTGACTGTGGTGGTTTCAGCTGTCCTGACTGTGGTGGTTTCAGCTGTCCTGACTGTGATGGTTTCAGCTGTCCTGACTGTGATGGTTTCAGCTGTCTGTCCTGACTGTGATGGTTTCAGCTGTCTGTCCTGACTGTGGTGGTTTCAGCTGTCCTGACTGTGATGGTTTCAGCTGTCCTGACTGTGATGGTTTCAGCTGTCTGTCCTGACTGTGGTGGTTTCAGCTGTCCTGACTGTGGTGGTTTCAGCTGTCCTGACTGTGATGGTTTCAGCTGTCCTGACTGGTGGTTTCAGCTGTCCTGACTGTGATGGTTTCAGCTGTCCTGACTGTGATGGTTTCAGCTGTCTGTCCTGACTGTGGTGGTTTCAGCTGTCCTGACTGTGATGGTTTCAGCTGTCCTGACTGTGATGGTTTCAGCTGTCCTGACTGTGATGGTTTCAGCTGTCTGTCCTGACTGTGATGGTTTCAACTGTCCTGACTGTGATGGTTTCAGCTGTCTGTCCTGACTGTGGTGGTTTCAGCTGTCCTGACTGTGATGGTTTCAGCTGTCCTGACTGTGATGGTTTCAGCTGTCCTGACTGTGGTGGTTTCAGCTGTGCTGACTGTGGTGGTTTCGGCTGTCCTGACTGTGGTGGTTTCAGCTGTCCTGACTGTGGTGGTTTCAGCTGTCCTGACTGTGGTGGTTTCAGCTGTCCTGACTGTGGTGGTTTCAGCTGTCCTGACTGTGATGGTTTCAGCTGTCCTGACTGTGATGGTTTCAGCTGTCTGTCCTGACTGTGGTGGTTTCAGCTGTCCTGACTGTGGTGGTTTCAGCTGTCCTGACTGTGATGGTTTCAGCTGTCCTGACTGGTGGTTTCAGCTGTCCTGACTGTGATGGTTTCAGCTGTCCTGACTGTGATGGTTTCAGCTGTCCTGACTGTGATGGTTTCAGCTGTTCTGACTGATGTGGTTTCAACTGTCCTGACTGTGATGGTTTCAGTTGTCCTGACTGTGATGGTTTCAGCTGTCCTGACTGTGATGGTTTCAACTGTCCTGACTGTGATGGTTTCAGTTGTCCTGACTGTGATGGTTTCAGCTGTCCTGACTGTGGTGGTTTCAGCTGTCCTGACTGTGATGGTTTCAGCTGTCCTGACTGTGGTGGTTTCAGCTGTCCTGACTGTGGTGGTTTCAGCTGTCCTGACTGTGGTGGTTTCAGCTGTCCTGACTGTGATGGTTTCAGCTGTCCTGACTGGTGGTTTCAGCTGTCCTGACTGTGATGGTTTCAGCTGTCCTGACTGTGATGGTTTCAGCTGTCTGTCCTGACTGTGGTGGTTTCAGCTGTCCTGACTGTGATGGTTTCAGCTGTCCTGACTGTGATGGTTTCAGCTGTCCTGACTGTGATGGTTTCAGCTGTCTGTCCTGACTGTGATGGTTTCAACTGTCCTGACTGTGATGGTTTCAGCTGTCTGTCCTGACTGTGGTGGTTTCAGCTGTCCTGACTATGATGGTTTCAGCTGTCCTGACTGTGATGGTTTCAGCTGTCCTGACTGTGGTGGTTTCAGCTGTGCTGACTGTGGTGGTTTCGGCTGTCCTGACTGTGGTGGTTTCAGCTGTCCTGACTGTGGTGGTTTCAGCTGTCCTGACTGTGGTGGTTTCAGCTGTCCTGACTGTGGTGGTTTCAGCTGTCCTGACTGTGATGGTTTCAGCTGTCCTGACTGTGATGGTTTCAGCTGTCTGTCCTGACTGTGGTGGTTTCAGCTGTCCTGACTGTGGTGGTTTCAGCTGTCCTGACTGTGATGGTTTCAGCTGTCCTGACTGGTGGTTTCAGCTGTCCTGACTGTGATGGTTTCAGCTGTCCTGACTGTGATGGTTTCAGCTGTCCTGACTGTGATGGTTTCAGCTGTTCTGACTGATGTGGTTTCAACTGTCCTGACTGTGATGGTTTCAGTTGTCCTGACTGTGATGGTTTCAGCTGTCCTGACTGTGATGGTTTCAACTGTCCTGACTGTGATGGTTTCAGTTGTCCTGACTGTGATGGTTTCAGCTGTCCTGACTGTGGTGGTTTCAGCTGTCCTGACTGTGATGGTTTCAGCTGTCCTGACTGTGGTGGTTTCAGCTGTCCTGACTGTGGTGGTTTCAGCTGTCCTGACTGTGGTGGGAAGTTCGTGGAGCAAGGACTGAGAATAGCCTGCTTCGTTTCAGTGCCCCCCCCCCCCAGGAGCCCGAAGAGGAGTGGGTCTCAGGCAGCCAGAGGATGCAGAACACAGGGGTCTTGAGGGTGTGTAGTTAGAGACCATTGACTGGAGGTAGGAGGGAGCCGCTCCCCTCGCTACACGGTATACCAGGTCAACAACCTTGAAGCGGGTTCGTGCGATGATGGGAAGCCAGTGCAGCTCTCTGAGAAGTGAGGCGGTGCCAAAGCAACGTTAATGAGTGATTATTTTATCTTTCTATTTTATGCTGCCAATCTAGAGGAGACTCAGATAAGAAGGATTTCACTGTCGTTGAGCTTGTATAATGGGCACATGACAATGTACATCACCCTAACCCTATAAACAGGAGTGTAAAATGAGTCAGGGAGTTGCATCCAACTGAGTGGAGGAAGAAAGACAATTAGTAAAAACGAGTGTCGTCATTTAGCAATCATGATTTGTTTTATTTAGATCCCCATTAGCCTTTGTATAGCAGCAGCTATTATTTACCTTGTGACAACACAGAAATATACATTTCACACTCATCACAATATAGTAACATAACACGTAAAAATAAACAAAACAAACACAGGATCTGACCACCACATCCTTACAGCAAAGATCCAGCTGAAGTTAAAATGCATGAAGCACAGGGAAGGAATGGTCAAATTCAACACACAGCTTTTTCAGGATATAGGTACATCAGCACTCTACAAAGTGGCACTACACAACCGGTATCAAGCATTAGAAATAAAAACTCTAAATGAAGTAGAGGAGATATGGAATAATCTGAAAACCATGTGGACAGACACATGTGAGAAAGTGGTAGGGAGAAGGAAGATAGCCAACAAACCCTGGCTATCCGGGGATTCAGATAGAAAGGTGATCGAGAGGAGGAAGAAAAAAGAGGCAGTAAATAGAAGTAAAACCAGAGCCACCAAGGCGGTAGCACAAAAATAATATGCAGCAGCAAACAAGGAAGTGAAAAGAAGTGTAAGCAGAGACAAGAAGAAATACATTGAGGATTTAGCACAACAGGCAGAGGAAGCAGCGGAAAAGAACAACCTGAAGGACCTATACCTAACTACCAAAAAGCTCACAGGCAAATTCAGACACACACAGGCATACATCAAAAACCCACAGGGCATACTCCTCACAACCAAGATGGACTGAACACTTCAGAGATCTGCTCAACAGGCAGCCTCCTCAACTGGAAGCAGATATCCCACCAGCCCCAAATATGTTGGAGATAAACTGCAACCCCCCCACCAAGACAGAAATCAGAAAAGCCTTAAGGCCTTAAAGTGGAGATGAAGCAGTGAACAATGTGATCCTAGTTTGTTTGTTGTGTACCTTGTGTAAGACAGGGTTCTATAATCAAATGTGAAATCTATCTTATTTGTCTGAAAAATCAAATATAATATCCCTGTTTTCAACATGGGCGCCGCCATTTTGTTGCTGACGTCATGGCTGACGTCATGGGGCTTGTTTGGTGTATACACTGCTGGTTAGCTGCCTATAGTGAATGGGTCAGTCAGTAAATAAAATGTTGCCAATGAAGTGGATTCCCAAGCTGTTACGGTTCTGCTCTGTTCAGAACCCGGCGCTGATCTGCTCTGCGTTGTGATTCAATAACTTTAAAGCTCTGGGAATTACTTCTATCTTCCAGCGGTGCAGGCAGAAGGAATTAGGAGGAAAAAGGTTATATAACAGCTGTTTAATCAAAGTTAAGAGTTGTATACAAATTACAATAAAGAAATGGATTCTGCAATGATATAAGGGTACTCAAGTACTATGCCACCGATCCCTTATACCAGACTAATATTACAGTAAAGAGAATGATAGTTGATGATGGCTTTGTTCCCTTGGCTAGGGATCAAAGTATAGTTCTGTTTTTCCCTCCAAAAGTTCCTTTGTTCTTCTGCCGTTCCTCTGTGTGGATGGGTGATAGGAAGAGGTGTTGTCCGTTGAGTTGGGTTTTCCAGAGTCCCCTCTCCCCCTCACCACATCCCATTTTATCTCAAGGCCCAGCGTCTCGTTGTGATGACATCATCAACTGTGGCTTGTCCAATCATAGCTTCTCTATGACTTGGATGCAAATGGAGGCGGTCCTTACACAGTCAGCAATATATACTGTCATTTGTTTAATACTAACAATCTACCTTAATACATTGCATTATTTTCATTTCCTAATATCTATATTTGAATTACAATTGCCCACATAAACACAGAGATATTTTACTTGAACACATTTCTTATCTTAGTGACTTATTTTCACTTAACTAATTACCTAGTTTAAGTATGACCAAACCTAATTCAGAATTCAAGATTACAAGTACAATATACCAGGAAATAGTTACAGCTTGTTTGGAGCTCAAATTAAGGATTTAAACATACATTTAGTTACAGCAATAGTGGTCTCCTCTGTGTGTGTGTGTGTGTGTGTGTGTGTATGTGTATGTGTAAATGTGTGTGTGTGTGTGTGTGTGTGTGTGTGTGTGTGTGTGTGTGTGTGTGTGTGTGTGTGTGTGTGTGTGAGTGTGTGTGTGTGTGTGTGTGTGTGTCTGTGTGTGTGTGTGTGTGTGTGTCTGTGTGTGTCACAGGAGACTCCAGCGAGATAACATGTTTACGTGACCTTTTGGTCCTTTGTTCCGATCTACAGAGCCCATTGTCTTAAACTCTTCCAAGGGCATGGCAGATGGCCCTTGGGTTCCTGTCGTAAATAGAATTATTTGACCACTCACTCCATATGTAAATCGACCTCTGTGTGCCCACAATAGCAATCAGTCTCTGTAAACACACACACAATCTATGAATTCTTGTTTGAGGGCCAAGTGTTTCTACACATTAGTTTGATCATGAGATCTATGTTACCAGAATCTACCACATTTCCACACTCGGATAGTTTACCTATCCTTAATATGTCAAACATAGATATCAATCTCTACTCACTACTATCTAGATAATACTTAAGACATTTTAAATCATATTAGGATAAAATATATATGGTTTGCCACACTCAGGTCCTAAAATTCACATTAGCAATTTCAGTTTTTGTGATCCCGTGTACAGTCTTTAACAACCTGTTCTCGTACCAAGATCAATTTCCATTGGTTTCAACTGTGAGTTGTCAAATTCTGACTTGGAGCATTGAGGAGGGGGGTCTATGTTTTCTAGATTTGACCCGGCCTCCTCTTTATTGCTCAGAGCTGGTGCAGTTCACGACTGCTGGGTGCAACTCCCCATTCTGGGAGGTGGAATTTAGAAAGCAAATTGCCTTTCTCATCACACCCCATCTTCTGTCGAGCACATCTTGACTCGTGTTGACCTCTATTAGGGGGTAGAACCCCCTGCTGTATTTTCTATTGCTGTCACAGCGGTGGGGAGGTCGTCGCTGGCTGCTCGACCCCTGTTGACCCTTGGATTTAGTGGAAGAGGTTCTCTTCTCTCCCCCTCCGCCTGGTCGTTTATAGGGGCGATAGCAGCTCGACCCCTTCGCTCGTTGACCCCCTGGTCAATGGTTGAGGCCTTGCTTCTGTTGACAGCCGGAGTTGTTGCTGAGGCCTAGCCGCCTGTCTCCTCGTTGGTTGCCTGTCGTTTCCCTCTGAAGCCTCAAGACTCGGTCACTGCGTTGGCCGGAACTCTCCCGGCCCGAGAGGTAGGCGTCTCCTGGTTCTCCGCAGTGTTGTGGTTCCCCATGGAACCGCTGGGTAGACACTAGCCAGTGTCCTGGATCAACAGTACCGATGGAGTCCTTGGTATTCCTTGTACCACACTCGGATGACTGCTGACTCCCCAACCTCCCATCCGTATCCTGCAGTGAATATATATCGCTTCGGGGGACAGTGCAGGTCACTTCTTACCACAACAATTGATTGAGAATCCATACTTTTCCTCCGTCAGACTCTCTTTACTGGTCTGAGCTTTGACAACTTTCTTTTCCAAATCATTTATCTATATATTTCATGGCTTCTAGATCATTAATTTTCAAAATTCTGAAAAATTCACATGGCTCTCATTATATTATGCTGTCAAAACAGTATACTCCTCCACCTCTCGATGTGGAATACACATTCAAACATCGTTACCTTCGTCCCTTGGACAGCTGCACCCCGGACCGGACGGTCAGCACTGACACATCCACTCTCCCAGTAAACCTGTGTGTATGGCAACAAATCACAGTCCGCCTTAAACACACATCTTCCACACTCTCCGCCAGCCTTCATCAAGCCCACGGAGTCCCCCACAAGCCAATCATCAATTGCACATGTTCACACCCTACACAAAGACTAATTTGGCCAATAGCGACCAAACCTATTGAGCTTCATTAATGTACAGAGAATCATGCTTCCCAACACTCTCACCAACCACGACACACCCCCAGCCCCTAAAACCGGGTATTCAATGGGCGGAGAACAAAAATTCATGAACTAGCTCATGTCCCTTCACTTTGTTCCCAGTCCTTTTTACAGACATATACTACCCAGTCCTGATGTGTCGAGATCACTCCCAGCTTGCCAGGTACCCTAAGAAAAAATATACAGAAAGAAAGAAAACAGAAAACAAAACATACAAAGAAAAACCCATGCCAAACCAAATAAATGAAAAAATAATCCAAACTTGTGAGCTTTTTCTTTTTTCAACTAATTTTTAACCTATCATCTAGAGGCTTATGCACCCCTGTATTCACTAAGAAACAAAAAAGGGATATCAAATGAATAAACAAAATGAACGCTCCTGGCCTAAGTCAGGAATTGCTCGTAATACACTAGAAAAGAGAAATTCTGCAGAAATAAAAATAAACACCTATACCTATTGCTCATAACCGTTAATACCCATCTATCAATACTATAAAAAACTAAAAACAACTATGGGTCTTTTTAATTTCTTAATCATGCAGTCCACCCTTTGACCAATCTGAATGTTGACCAAGCATGGATAATTTACCGACCACTAGCTTCCGCAGTGTCACATCATCACACTGTCTAATATTGAATACCTAATATTAACTGTTTAACATAACTTGATCCTCTTGTTAGTCTGATTAGTTCATGCATTTGTCAGTTAATCACGCACCCGTTTTTAGTAACTTCCATTCATAATCTAATCACCTAACCCCTCTATTTATTTATTTTTATTCTATTTTTATTCTAACCCGGAGCATATCTTTTTTTTATTATTCAATATATCCCTTTCTGTACCCTAATCAGTTGTATATATTTTTATTCTGCCGGTGGCCTCTGCAGACATGACCTTTGAAAATGACCTTTCACTCCACAGATCCAACAACCCTGGTGGTATCCCCCCTTGGGTTGTGGGACCAGGTGGGTCAGCCGCCTGTGACCGGACGACACTGGGGTCATCAGGCCCAGAGCATGTCCTGGCTGTATGCCATCATCACCATGGTTCCCTGGAACCTGTTCGGAGTAGAAAGCCACGTACCTATTTGGTTCAGTCACAGTTCCTTGAGAGGGGCCCGTTGTTGGGAGGGGCCCGCCACCTGTTTCTGTACAAACACGCCCTGTTGTCTTATAAGGCGCCGCCTCTTCCCCCATCTCAGTGCTGGCGGCTTGACTCCCCATTGCTGGGCTCCGCCTCTCATCTTGGCTTTGGTGCTGCGGGGGTCCTGGACAGGGGGAGTTTGCGGGCTGTGGACACTGTACTTGATACCGACCTTGGTTTTGCCCATGTCCACCTCCTCTGTTCCCCCCTTGAGGACCTCCTGCTGTGGATAGATAGTCCCACAGGTCACATTCCCGTGCGATATGACCAGTCTCCCCACACGCCCAACACACCACCTTCCGCACCGGGAATCCATTCGGATTCCGGTTTATGCCTCCACCTCTTCCTCGTTGTTGCCACCCGATTGCTCCTCTCGACCTCTGTTGTTGTTCTGGCGCATGACCCCCTTGTGTTCCCACTTGAGCCCGTCTCTGGCCATCTGGTTCTCCATTGGAACCCGTCTCCCCTCCGGGCTGTGTGGACTGGATTAGGCCTTGGAGGTATTCCACTACCTGTCTAGCCTCGGCTAGCTGTTGTTCTAGAGGGAGGCACGTCTTTAACTGGCAGTCACCTGCAACGGACACTTCAGCGTGGATCGACTCGGGTAATACAGTTGTCTCTGGGTCGCTCGCTGCAACGACTCCCTGTGGCGGAGTAAAAGACATTATTTCCAGTCCCTCCGTCACACTGGACACTAGAGGGGAGTCGATCACATTCCAGTCAATCAAGTCAACGTCACCGTCCAATTCGGTCAATGTAATGTCTGCAGAGGTTATCGGCATTACCGGCATTATTTAATATCTTTGGCCATTTTTTCGTCACTTTTATTGTGACATCTCCAGTCGTTAAAATAAACAGATTGTCTACCCTTTCTATGGTTAGTGCATCTAACCCTCCAGTTGCTCCTATCTGTGTATTTTCCATTCTCACCTTTCTTCAAACACTCGTAACGTCACCGTTTGGAAAGCAAGTTTCTCTGTATTCAAACTATTTTTACCAAACTTGAGTTAATTTCACTCACACTTCTATATTGGTGCAAACAGGAATTGATAACTCGCTGTGTGATACTATACCCCCTGACTGTCAACAGTCTCTTTGATTTCCCTGTCGGGGTTCGGAATTGTCAGTGCTGGCCATCCGTCCTGGAGCAGCTGTGAAGAGAGAAGAAAAAAGCATACACTTAATTATCAGTGGCATTTCCCGTTAACAAACCATCATTTATCTCTAAGCATGGAATGTCGGGCATCTCCTATACTAAAATCACTTGAGAGCATTTGTGCAATTTTCGTTTTTGATTTATCAATGACACAGCCTTATTCTTTTTTCAGTTGTCTCCATTGGAAAACCAGACTCTCAATCCTGTTGTCATGATCCTCCTTAATACAACTCCGGGGAACTTATTTTGCATCAGCCATACTCCTTCTGTTGGTCAATCAGAAATTTGTTATTTACAGCCTATCATTTCTAAACATCTGTATTGGACATGGTAATTTTAGGTGAATAATCTCACTTTTACTCTAATTGTTCTTTGCAAATTACTATGTGTATGTGTAACTATATTTATTTCTGTCCGTGAAAGCCTAACAATGTATTCCGCTCATATTACATTATACATCTCAGTAACATACATATTTTCCATTCATAATTTCTCACACAGTTACTATATTTCCCCCGTAACACCTAACCCTTTAGGTGTTAAACCGCGCTTCCCACGAGAACAGAAATCAATTTTCAGTGCCTTATGTCACTGAAGTCCCCGTGCATTTAGAACAGTGTCACACAACCTGTTCATAAACACAGGCGCCGACACCATCCCCACATTGAAATCCCTGCCGACCAATGACATCTCACTGGCCAACCTAACTTGTAGCCCACGGCGTCCCCCTCCAGCTTGCAATCCTGGAGCGTGGCACCCCGGGCTTCTACTCAAGGATATTCAAAGATCATACCACTCACAACCACCGCCACACACATCGCTTTGACCCTTTTAACCTCCTTCCAGTTAAGAGTACCCTCCTCCCGTTCGGATGCACTTCTTCCCCTACTTAGATGCACCTCTCCCCGTAAGGTTTAGGCAGTCCGCTACGACGGTACAACCAGCTCCTTTCTTAGGACTGCCTTGTCCGACGCCGGCCCCTCTCCCCCCACAGAGATGCAGGTCTCCACTTCCGGCGGTAAGGTCTCCTCTCATGAACGGAAGAAGTCCCCTTATTTTACCTTCAGGTGCAGTTTAAGGCTGGGTCCCTTTCCAATCTTAGGAGAGACAATCCAGATTCCTCTGAATTGACACCCATCATCCCTCTGCTTCCCAGCATTTTATTTTCAAAAACACTGATCACAGAAGCACAACTCGCCTACTAACCCTGTATCGGCTAGTAAGGTTACTGTGGCCTGACTGTACATTGAGCCAGGTGCATTTATGGTCTCTGCCATAACGCTCTCCCAACCGGCTGGCGACCCAGTCGATAGCGACCTCATAGTCCGTCATCAAGTCAGGACCCCAAGCGGCTGACTGTCCGTAGTACCTATCAGCCACTCAGTTTAGAAACCGACGGTCTTGTCCCCACCCCGCTTGCTCTGGGCATGGAAATATTGACCGTTTTCGCCAGCCTTGCCTGTTCACGGCAGGAGCTGTGCCCCCTCCGGTGCACCGCCCTGCTCCTAGGTGTGGACTGTCGTCCACGTACCACCCAGTGCCCACACCAACTTACGTGCGACGTTTCCTGGGCCGACTAGGCGGTTCCACAGTGGTATGTTAATTCATACCTCGTTACGCACGGAGGCCTTCAGTAACTCCCCAGCACTATATGATGTGTTTAACGTGCGCCCAGACTCTTGCGAGCCCACTGCCGCCTGTTGGCGGCTAGAGGTTCGGGGTGCCTAATCCCCTCCCTAGCCTAACACATCCCCGTAATCCCAAGACATTATCGATCGACCTTATACATTTGAACCCATGTTTATTTGTCCGCCGTATCCTCCGGTCGCCTCAGAGGCTACTACAGCAGCTAACTGCTGCTGCGTTCCACGGGCCCCGAAAAACCGGCGTTATCATTACATTTCCCCACGGCCAACCGGTGATTACATAATAATACAACTATACTCTCACACGTACCACCAATCATCCCTAACCATAGCCATTCGCCAACCATACATTCATACACGCTCCCTAACTACAAATAAAAATACAAAATCAGCATTCACGCACATTATCGTCTCTCGAACGTCGCACAGCAGCGCGACTAGTACACACTTTCATACTGCATGTTTAAGCCTACCATAGCTTTTGTTGAATTCCCACTAAGTACTTATCAGTCATCTCGACCGAATTGTTTTATTAAGTACCATTTATTGTTACAGTGTAGCGTAGTTAACTAACATAGTGTTGTGCTTAAAGTCAAACAAGACCACTGCGGCACGGTCCTAACACGCACACGCACCTTTGTTTAATCCGGCCGGATGATTCCTGCAGACAACGTCCAGACTATCACGCGAATTGACAGTAAACCATCCCTTATTGGGCCCCTCAAGCACGAACACACCCCGCTTCTATCAAAAACCACGTATCCATACCCCTGTAACTTCACACGCCATTTCCCCGGTCACGAAGGCCTCCTCTCATGCTTACCACACCCGACTTGCATGTTCTCAATAATAACAGAGCTCACAACATACTGTACATTGAGCCCGACGCATATATGCCCATACTGTCCACTCACTCACGGCCCCACGTCCCGCGTATCTGTGACTATAAGCAGGGTCATAAGCTCATCGGACACAGCTCTCTTTTCATTCAGAACACTCAAATCAACACTCATTACCGCGCCCCATATCCCGAGAATACCTTTTTGGGGTACTAGTATTACCCAGGAAGCGCACCCTATCGCACGCCAAAAGACCACCGTGGTTTCCTGGCCAGAAAAACCTGTAGTCAGTCGCATTACGACGCTTATGACCTGTCCGCAAACCGCTGGGCGCTGAATCTCAATACATCATCATATCACAACAATATGAGGTCTTGTAATTACTTCACATAATCCTACCTGAAGCAATAGCTTATTCCAACCCCTTGTAGTTCGAACAGAACCGCCCATTCTCCTAAAACACTCACCTCTGTCCCAAGGAACGAAGGTCCCGCCGCTGTTTCCCCGTCGTCCGCTGAAGAGGTCGAAGAGTGAAGGGAAAAAAAAAATGATTCACGTCCTGGGGCGCCGCTGTTCACGGGTGACGACACCAAATGAAGTGGATTCCCAAGCTGTTACGGTTCTGCTCTGTTCAGAACCCGGCGCTGATCTGCTCTGCGTTGTGATTCAATAACTTTAAAGCTCTGGGAATTACTTCTATCTTCCAGCGGTGCAGGCAGAAGGAATTAGGAGGAAAAAGGTTATATAACAGCTGTTTAATCAAAGTTAAGAGTTGTATACAAATTACAATAAAGAAATGGATTCTGCAATGATATAAGGGTACTCAAGTACTATGCCACCGATCCCTTATACCAGACTAATATTACAGTAAAGAGAATGATAGTTGATGATGGCTTTGTTCCCTTGGCTAGGGATCAAAGTATAGTTCTGTTTTTCCCTCCAAAAGTTCCTTTGTTCTTCTGCCGCTCCTCTGTGTGGATGGGTGATAGGAAGAGGTGTTGTCCGTTGAGTTGGGTTTTCCAGAGTCCCCTCTCCCCCTCACCACATCCCATTTTATCTCAAGGCCCAGCGTCTCGTTGTGATGACATCATCAACTGTGGCTTGTCCAATCATAGCTTCTCTATGACTTGGATGCAAATGGAGGCGGTCCTTACACAGTCAGCAATATATACTGTCATTTGTTTAATACTAACAATCTACCTTAATACATTGCATTATTTTCATTTCCTAATATCTATATTTGAATTACAATTGCCCACATAAACACAGAGATATTTTACTTGAACACATTTCTTATCTTAGTGACTTATTTTCACTTAACTAATTACCTAGTTTAAGTATGACCAAACCTAATTATATTTTAACTTACTTCAATGACTTCAGAATTCAAGATTACAAGTACAATATACCAGGAAATAGTTACAGCTTGTTTGGAGCTCAAATTAAGGATTTAAACATACATTTAGTTACAGCAATAGTGGTCTCCTCTGTGTGTGTGTGTGTGTGTGTATGTGTATGTGTAAATGTGTGTGTGTGTGTGTGTGTGTGTGTGTGTGTGAGTGTGTGTGTGTGTGTGTGTGTGTCTCTGTGTGTGTGTGTGTGTGTGTCTGTGTGTGTCACAGGAGACTCCAGCGAGATAACATGTTTACGTGACCTTTTGGTCCTTTGTTCCGATCTACAGAGCCCATTGTCTTAAACTCTTCCAAGGGCATGGCAGATGGCCCTTGGGTTCCTGTCGTAAATAGAATTATTTGACCACTCACTCCATATGTAAATCGACCTCTGTGTGCCCACAATGGCAATCAGTCTCTGTAAACACACACAATCTATGAATTCTTGTTTGAGGGCCAAGTGTTTCTACACATTAGTTTGATCATGAGATCTATGTTACCAGAATCTACCACATTTCCACACTCGGATAGTTTACCTATCCTTAATATGTCAAACATAGATATCAATCTCTACTCACTACTATCTAGATAATACTTAAGACATTTTAAATCATATTAGGATAAAATATATATGGTTTGCCACACTCAGGTCCTAAAATTCACATTAGCAATTTCAGTTTTTGTGATCCCGTGTACAGTCTTTAACAACCTGGGCCCCGTTCCATGTACGTGGTTCAACTAAGTCGATCAACATGTCCATTATCCAGCTTCAGTTAACCCGATGTTCGAAGCCGGGATTTTCCTGTTTCACAAACCTGGATTCAGTCTCGTTAACTCAAGCCAGACTT
Organism: Notolepis coatsorum; assembly: GCF_963971535.1. NCBI lineage: Eukaryota > Metazoa > Chordata > Actinopteri > Aulopiformes > Paralepididae > Notolepis > Notolepis coatsorum. The sequence continues at coordinate 67,173,879 of NC_140167.1, read as the reverse complement.
GAGAGTCAGGCTAGATGCGCGCTCCCGTTTTAGGTGGAAAGCCAGCACGTATCGATGGCAGAGACCCTGATTCTCAACGGCATTGATTGATTAATTGATTTAAGACTTTATTGACAGATTGCAATAGGCTCAATCGCCTCGCCGACAAGTTAAATGCGTTATCTATAGGCTAATTCTAAGTCCATCATTACCTCAATCAATCAGATTATATTTCTTTAAACTTGCCTGCTGGATTGAATAATCAAATGAGATCTTGCTAGCGAAAATAACTAGTTAACTGTTATACAGAATTACGAGACGGCTTTCTTGCCCATTGATTGATGTATAGTCAATCTTTTACTTATCTACTCTGTGGTGTAACGGGTTGTTCTTTTGACTTCCACACGAACGACCCGGGTTCAAGACCGGGGTCCTTCTTTTTGCAATATAGGAATAATTCAATTTGGTGCACGTTGAGAGCTATATAAAGAATGACATCCTCAATGCATGTAGATTTATAATATTTTAACTTAAAACCAGGCTACTTTGGCGTATAATCATTAATATTATATTCAAAAAAATCATATTGGAAACTCCGGGATTAGAACCCGGGTCGCAAGATTGGGGGTCTTGAGCACTACCGCTGGGCCACTGTGCCAGATGGGATAAATTCATTGTTTATACATTAATGAACGAGAGACCCGTGTTTAGAATATTCCTTATTTTGAATGACGTTTTATTCCTTTATCCTCATTCATTCATGTGACGTCAACGGCTCATTCAATTTCTCAAATCCGTCAAACAGCGCATCTCATCAGACATCTTAATCCCAGTTACAATTAAAATAACCACATTTTTGTGTACATCGCACGAGCGAGCGCCACCGTCGCCACGGTATATATAACGTGCATTATTTAGGACAAAGTGAATTTAATATCAGCATTTTGGGTCTATTTTACATTTCAAAAGCCCCCTCTGGAAGAATGGAGCACAAAAACGTAATTCAGAATGGTATAATGCAGATCGTAGACTGTGGGAATAGTTTCAGGAAACGAGCTGTCACTTCTTTGCGGGGGCGTGGCGATAGTTCAGGCTAACTTGAACTTGAACTCTGCTTTCGAGCAGGCTCAAACTTTTGGATATGTTGTCATGGTGATTTGGGAAATCCAGGTACATGAAATCGGAAAGTCAGGCTAACACAGTTAGCCTGATAAAGTTATCCGGCTAACTCGGTTATCCCGGTACATGGAACGGGGCCCTGTTCTCGTACCAAGATCAATTTCCATTGGTTTCAACTGTGAGTTGTCAAATTCTGACTTGGAGCATTGAGGAGGGGGGTCTATGTTTTCTAGATTTGACCCGGCCTCCTCTTTATTGCTCAGAGCTGGTGCAGTTCACGACTGCTGGGTGCAACTCCCCATTCTGGGAGGTGGAATTTAGAAAGCAAATTGCCTTTCTCATCACACCCCATCTTCTGTCGAGCACATCTTGACTCGTGTTGACCTCTATTAGGGGGTAGAACCCCCTGCTGTATTTTCTATTGCTGTCACAGCGGTGGGGAGGTCGTCGCTGGCTGCTCGACCCCCGTTGACCCTTGGATTTAGTGGAAGAGGTTCTCTTCTCTCCCCCTCCGCCTGGTCGTTTATAGGGGCGATAGCAGCTCCACCCCTTCGCTCGTTGACCCCCTGGTCAATGGTTGAGGCCTTGCTTCTGTTGACAGCCGGAGTTGTTGCTGAGGCCTAGCCGCCTGTCTCCTCGTTGGTTGCCTGTCGTTTCCCTCTGAAGCCTCAAGACTCGGTCACTGCGTTGGCCGGAACTCTCCCGGCCCGAGAGGTAGGCGTCACCTGGTTCTCCGCAGTGTTGTGGTTCCCCATGGAACTGCTGGGTAGACACTAGCCAGTGTCCTGGATCAACAGTACCGATGGAGTCCTTGGTATTCCTTGTACCACACTCGGATGACTGCTGACTCCCCAACCTCCCATCCGTATCCTGCAGTGAATATATATCGCTTCGGGGGACAGTGCAGGTCACTTCTTACCACAACAATTGATTGAGAATCCATACTTTTCCTCCCTCAGACTCTCTTTACTGGTCTGAGCTTTGACAACTTTCTTTTCCAAATCATTTATCTATATATTTCATGGCTTCTAGATCATTAATTTTCAAAATTCTGAAAAATTCACATGGCTCTCATTATATTATGCTGTCAAAACAGTATACTCCTCCACCTCTCGATGTGGAATACACATTCAAACATCGTTACCTTCGTCCCTTGGACAGCTGCACCCCGGACCGGACGGTCAGCACTGACACATCCACTCTCCCAGTAAACCTGTGTGTATGGCAACAAATCACAGTCTGCCTTAAACACACATCTTCCACACTCTCCGCCAGCCTTCATCAAGCCCACGGAGTCCCCCACAAGCCAATCATCAATTGCACATGTTCACACCCTACACAAAGACTAATTTGGCCAATAGCGACCAAACCTATTGAGCTTCATTAATGTACAGAGAATCATGCTTCCCAACACTCTCACCAACCACGACACACCCCCAGCCCCTAAAACCGGGTATTCAATGGGCGGAGAACAAAAATTCATGAACTAGCTCATGTCCCTTCACTTTGTTCCCAGTCCTTTTTACAGACATATACTACCCAGTCCTGATGTGTCGAGATCACTCCCAGCTTGCCAGGTACCCTAAGAAAAAATATACAGAAAGAAAGAAAACAGAAAACAAAACATACAAAGAAAAACCCATGCCAAACCAAATAAATGAAAAAATAATCCAAACTTGTGAGCTTTTTCTTTTTTCAACTAATTTTTAACCTATCATCTAGAGGCTTATGCACCCCTGTATTCACTAAGAAACAAAAAAGGGATATCAAATGAATAAACAAAATGAACGCTCCTGGCCTAAGTCAGGAATTGCTCGTAATACACTAGAAAAGAGAAATTCTGCAGAAATAAAAATAAACACCTATACCTATTGCTCATAACCGTTAATACCCATCTATCAATACTATAAAAAACTAAAAACAACTATGGGTCTTTTTAATTTCTTAATCATGCAGTCCACCCTTTGACCAATCTGAATGTTGACCAAGCATGGATAATTTACCGACCACTAGCTTCCGCAGTGTCACATCATCACACTGTCTAATATTGAATACCTAATATTAACTGTTTAACATAACTTGATCCTCTTGTTAGTCTGATTAGTTCATGCATTTGTCAGTTAATCACGCACCCGTTTTTAGTAACTTCCATTCATAATCTAATCACCTAACCCCTCTATTTATTTATTTTTATTCTATTTTTATTCTAACCCGGAGCATATATTTTTTTATTATTCAATATATCCCTTTCTGTACCCTAATCAGTTGTATATATTTTTATTCTGCCGGTGGCCTCTGCAGACATGACCTTTGAAAATGACCTTTCACTCCACAGATCCAACAACCCTGGTGGTATCCCCCCTTGGGTTGTGGGACCAGGTGGGTCAGCCGCCTGTGACCGGACGACACTGGGGTCATCAGGCCCAGAGCATGTCCTGGCTGTATGCCATCATCACCATGGTTCCCTGGAACCTGTTCGGAGTAGAAAGCCACGTACCTATTTGGTTCAGTCACAGTTCCTTGAGAGGGGCCCGTTGTTGGGAGGGGCCCGCCACCTGTTTCTGTACAAACACGCCCTGTTGTCTTATAAGGCGCCGCCTCTTCCCCCATCTCAGTGCTGGCGGCTTGACTCCCCATTGCTGGGCTCCGCCTCTCATCTTGGCTTTGGTGCTGCGGGGGTCCTGGACAGGGGGAGTTTGCGGGCTGTGGACACTGTACTTGATACCGACCTTGGTTTTGCCCATGTCCACCTCCTCTGTTCCCCCCTTGAGGACCTCCTGCTGTGGATAGATAGTCCCACAGGTCACATTCCCGTGCGATATGACCAGTCTCCCCACACGGCCAACACACCACCTTCCGCACCGGGAATCCATTCGGATTCCGGTTTCTGCCTCCACCTCTTCCTCGTTGTTGCCACCCGATTGCTCCTCTCGACCTCTGTTGTTGTTCTGGCGCATGACCCCCTTGTGTTCCCACTTGAGCCCGTCTCTGGCCATCTGGTTCTCCATTGGAACCCGTCTCCCCTCCGGGCTGTGTGGACTGGATTAGGCCTTGGAGGTATTCCACTACCTGTCTAGCCTCGGCTAGCTGTTGTTCTAGAGGGAGGCACGTCTTTAACTGGCAGTCACCTGCAACGGACACTTCAGCGTGGATCGACTCGGGTAATACAGTTGTCTCTGGGTCGCTCGCTGCAACGACTCCCTGTGGCGGAGTAAAAGACATTATTTCCAGTCCCTCCGTCACACTGGACACTAGAGGGGAGTCGATCACATTCCAGTCAATCAAGTCAACGTCACCGTCCAATTCGGTCAATGTAATGTCTGCAGAGGTTATCGGCATTACCGGCATTATTTAATATCTTTGGCCATTTTTTCGTCACTTTTATTGTGACATCTCCAGTCGTTAAAATAAACAGATTGTCTACCCTTTCTATGGTTAGTGCATCTAACCCTCCAGTTGCTCCTATCTGTGTATTTTCCATTCTCACCTTTCTTCAAACACTCGTAACGTCACCGTTTGGAAAGCAAGTTTCTCTGTATTCAAACTATTTTTACCAAACTTGAGTTAATTTCACTCACACTTCTATATTGGTGCAAACAGGAATTGATAACTCGCTGTGTGATACTATACCCCCTGACTGTCAACAGTCTCTTTGATTTCCCTGTCGGGGTTCGGAATTGTCAGTGCTGGCCATCCGTCCTGGAGCAGCTGTGAAGAGAGAAGAAAAAAGCATACACTTAATTATCAGTGGCATTTCCCGTTAACAAACCATCATTTATCTCTAAGCATGGAATGTCGGGCATCTCCTATACTAAAATCACTTGAGAGCATTTGTGCAATTTTCGTTTTTGATTTATCAATGACACAGCCTTATTCTTTTTTCAGTTGTCTCCATTGGAAAACCAGACTCTCAATCCTGTTGTCATGATCCTCCTTAATACAACTCCGGGGAACTTATTTTGCATCAGCCATACTCCTTCTGTTGGTCAATCAGAAATTTGTTATTTACAGCCTATCATTTCTAAACATCTGTATTGGACATGGTAATTTTAGGTGAATAATCTCACTTTTACTCTAATTGTTCTTTGCAAATTACTATGTGTATGTGTAACTATATTTATTTCTGTCCGTGAAAGCCTAACAATGTATTCCGCTCATATTACATTATACATCTCAGTAACATACATATTTTCCATTCATAATTTCTCACACAGTTACTATATTTCCCCCGTAACACCTAACCCTTTAGGTGTTAAACCGCGCTTCCCACGAGAACAGAAATCAATTTTCAGTGCCTTATGTCACTGAAGTCCCCGTGCATTTAGAACAGTGTCACACAACCTGTTCATAAACACAGGCGCCGACACCATCCCCACATTGAAATCCCTGCCGACCAATGACATCTCACTGGCCAACCTAACTTGTAGCCCACGGCGTCCCCCTCCAGCTTGCAATCCTGGAGCGTGGCACCCCGGGCTTCTACTCAAGGATATTCAAAGATCATACCACTCACAACCACCGCCACACACATCGCTTTGACCCTTTTAACCTCCTTCCAGTTAAGAGTACCCTCCTCCCGTTCGGATGCACTTCTTCCCCTACTTAGATGCACCTCTCCCCGTAAGGTTTAGGCAGTCCGCTACGACGGTACAACCAGCTCCTTTCTTAGGACTGCCTTGTCCGACGCCGGCCCCTCTCCCCCCACAGAGATGCAGGTCTCCACTTCCGGCGGTAAGGTCTCCTCTCATGAACGGAAGAAGTCCCCTTATTTTACCTTCAGGTGCAGTTTAAGGCTGGGTCCCTTTCCAATCTTAGGAGAGACAATCCAGATTCCTCTGAATTGACACCCCTCATCCCTCTGCTTCCCAGCATTTTATTTTCAAAAACACTGATCACAGAAGCACAACTCGCCTACTAACCCTGTATCGGCTAGTAAGGTTACTGTGGCCTGACTGTACATTGAGCCAGGTGCATTTATGGTCTCTGCCATAACGCTCTCCCAACCGGCTGGCGACCCAGTCGATAGCGACCTCATAGTCCGTCATCAAGTCAGGACCCCAAGCGGCTGACTGTCCGTAGTACCTATCAGCCACTCAGTTTAGAAACCGACGGTCTTGTCCCCACCCCGCTTGCTCTGGGCATGGAAATATTGACCGTTTTCGCCAGCCTTGCCTGTTCACGGCAGGAGCTGTGCCCCCTCCGGTGCACCGCCCTGCTCCTAGGTGTGGACTGTCGTCCACGTACCACCCAGTGCCCACACCAACTTACGTGCGACGTTTCCTGGGCCGACTAGGCGGTTCCACAGTGGTATGTTAATTCATACCTCGTTACGCACGGAGGCCTTCAGTAACTCCCCAGCACTATATGATGTGTTTAACGTGCGCCCAGACTCTTGCGAGCCCACTGCCGCCTGTTGGCGGCTAGAGGTTCGGGGTGCCTAATCCCCTCCCTAGCCTAACACATCCCCGTAATCCCAAGACATTATCGATCGACCTTATACATTTGAACCCATGTTTATTTGTCCGCCGTATCCTCCGGTCGCCTCAGAGGCTACTACAGCAGCTAACTGCTGCTGCGTTCCACGGGCCCCGAAAAACCGGCGTTATCATTACATTTCCCCACGGCCAACCGGTGACTTAAATTACATAATAATACAACTATACTCTCACACGTACCACCAATCATCCCTAACCATAGCCATTCGCCAACCATACATTCATACACGCTCCCTAACTACAAATAAAAATACAAAATCAGCATTCACGCACATTATCGTCTCTCGAACGTCGCACAGCAGCGCGACTAGTACACACTTTCATACTGCATGTTTAAGCCTACCATAGCTTTTGTTGAATTCCCACTAAGTACTTATCAGTCATCTCGACCGAATTGTTTTATTAAGTACCATTTATTATTACAGTGTAGCGTAGTTAACTAACATAGTGTTGTGCTTAAAGTCAAACAAGACCACTGCGGTCTGCTCGGCACGGTCCTAACACGCACACGCACCTTTGTTTAATCCGGCCGGATGATTCCTGCAGACAACGTCCAGACTATCACGCGAATTGACAGTAAACCATCCCTTATTGGGCCCCTCAAGCACGAACACACCCCGCTTCTATCAAAAACCACGTATCCATACCCCTGTAACTTCACACGCCATTTCCCCGGTCACGAAGGCCTCCTCTCATGCTTACCACACCCGACTTGCATGTTCTCAATAATAACAGAGCTCACAACATACTGTACATTGAGCCCGACGCATATATGCCCATACTGTCCACTCACTCACGGCCCCACGTCCCGCGTATCTGTGACTATAAGCAGGGTCATAAGCTCATCGGACACAGCTCTCTTTTCATTCAGAACACTCAAATCAACACTCATTACCGCGCCCCATATCCCGAGAATACCTTTTTGGGGTACTAGTATTACCCAGGAAGCGCACCCTATCGCACGCCAAAAGACCACCGTGGTTTCCTGGCCAGAAAAACCTGTAGTCAGTCGCATTACGACGCTTATGACCTGTCCGCAAACCGCTGGGCGCTGAATCTCAATACATCATCATATCACAACAATATGAGGTCTTGTAATTACTTCACATAATCCTACCTGAAGCAATAGCTTATTCCAACCCCTTGTAGTTCGAACAGAACCGCCCATTCTCCTAAAACACTCACCTCTGTCCCAAGGAACGAAGGTCCCGCCGCTGTTTCCCCGTCGTCCGCTGAAGAGGTCGAAGAGTGAAGAAAAAAAAAAATGATTCACGTCCTGGGGCGCCGCTGTTCACGGGTGACGACACCAAATGAAGTGGATTCCCAAGCTGTTACGGTTCTGCTCTGTTCAGAACCCGGCGCTGATCTGCTCTGCGTTGTGATTCAATAACTTTAAAGCTCTGGGAATTACTTCTATCTTCCAGCGGTGCAGGCAGAAGGAATTAGGAGGAAAAAGGTTATATAACAGCTGTTTAATCAAAGTTAAGAGTTGTATACAAATTACAATAAAGAAATGGATTCTGCAATGATATAAGGGTACTCAAGTACTATGCCACCGATCCCTTATACCAGACTAATATTACAGTAAAGAGAATGATAGTTGATGATGGCTTTGTTCCCTTGGCTAGGGATCAAAGTATAGTTCTGTTTTTCCCTCCAAAAGTTCCTTTGTTCTTCTGCCGCTCCTCTGTGTGGATGGGTGATAGGAAGAGGTGTTGTCCGTTGAGTTGGGTTTTCCAGAGTCCCCTCTCCCCCTCACCACATCCCATTTTATCTCAAGGCCCAGCGTCTCGTTGTGATGACATCATCAACTGTGGCTTGTCCAATCATAGCTTCTCTATGACTTGGATGCAAATGGTGGCGGTCCTTACACAGTCAGCAATATATACTGTCATTTGTTTAATACTAACAATCTACCTTAATACATTGCATTATTTTCATTTCCTAATATCTATATTTGAATTACAATTGCCCACATAAACACAGAGATATTTTACTTGAACACATTTCTTATCTTAGTGACTTATTTTCACTTAACTAATTACCTAGTTTAAGTATGACCAAACCTAATTATATTTTAACTTACTTCAATGACTTCAGAATTCAAGATTACAAGTACAATATACCAGGAAATAGTTACAGCTTGTTTGGAGCTCAAATTAAGGATTTAAACATACATTTAGTTACAGCAATAGTGGTCTCCTCTGTGTGTGTGTGTGTGTGTGTGTGTGTATGTGTATGTGTAAATGTGTGTGTGTGTGTGTGTGTGTGTGTGTGTGTGTGTGTGTGAGTGTGTGTGTGTGTGTGTGTGTGTCTGTGTGTGTGTGTGTGTGTGTGTCTGTGTGTGTCACAGGAGACTCCAGCGAGATAACATGTTTACGTGACCTTTTGGTCCTTTGTTCCGATCTACAGAGCCCATTGTCTTAAACTCTTCCAAGGGCATGGCAGATGGCCCTTGGGTTCCTGTCGTAAATAGAATTATTTGACCACTCACTCCATATGTAAATCGACCTCTGTGTGCCCACAATGGCAATCAGTCTCTGTAAACACACACAATCTATGAATTCTTGTTTGAGGGCCAAGTGTTTCTACACATTAGTTTGATCATGAGATCTATGTTACCAGAATCTACCACATTTCCACACTCGGATAGTTTACCTATCCTTAATATGTCAAACATAGATATCAATCTCTACTCACTACTATCTAGATAATACTTAAGACATTTTAAATCATATTAGGATAAAATATATATGGTTTGCCACACTCAGGTCCTAAAATTCACATTAGCAATTTCAGTTTTTGTGATCCCGTGTACAGTCTTTAACAACCTGTTCTCGTACCAAGATCAATTTCCATTGGTTTCAACTGTGAGTTGTCAAATTCTGACTTGGAGCATTGAGGAGGGGGGTCTATGTTTTCTAGATTTGACCCGGCCTCCTCTTTATTGCTCAGAGCTGGTGCAGTTCACGACTGCTGGGTGCAACTCCCCATTCTGGGAGGTGGAATTTAGAAAGCAAATTGCCTTTCTCATCACACCCCATCTTCTGTCGAGCACATCTTGACTCGTGTTGACCTCTATTAGGGGGTAGAACCCCCTGCTGTATTTTCTATTGTTGTCACAGCGGTGGGGAGGTCGTCGCTGGCTGCTCGACCCCCGTTGACCCTTGGATTTAGTGGAAGAGGTTCTCTTCTCTCCCCCTCCGCCTGGTCGTTTATAGGGGCGATAGCAGCTCCACCCCTTCGCTCGTTGACCCCCTGGTCAATGGTTGAGGCCTTGCTTCTGTTGACAGCCGGAGTTGTTGCTGAGGCCTAGCCGCCTGTCTCCTCGTTGGTTGCCTGTCGTTTCCCTCTGAAGCCTCAAGACTCGGTCACTGCGTTGGCCGGAACTCTCCCGGCCCGAGAGGTAGGCGTCTCCTGGTTCTCCGCAGTGTTGTGGTTCCCCATGGAACCGCTGGGTAGACACTAGCCAGTGTCCTGGATCAACAGTACCGATGGAGTCCTTGGTATTCCTTGTACCACACTCGGATGACTGCTGACTCCCCAACCTCCCATCCGTATCCTGCAGTGAATATATATCGCTTCGGGGGACAGTGCAGGTCACTTCTTACCACAACAATTGATTGAGAATCCATACTTTTCCTCCCTCAGACTCTCTTTATTGGTCTGAGCTTTGACAACTTTCTTTTCCAAATCATTTATCTATATATTTCATGGCTTCTAGATCATTAATTTTCAAAATTCTGAAAAATTCACATGGCTCTCATTATATTATGCTGTCAAAACAGTATACTCCTCCACCTCTCGATGTGGAATACACATTCAAACATCGTTACCTTCGTCCCTTGGACAGCTGCACCCCGGACCGGACGGTCAGCACTGACACATCCACTCTCCCAGTAAACCTGTGTGTATGGCAACAAATCACAGTCCGCCTTAAACACACATCTTCCACACTCTCCGCCAGCCTTCATCAAGCCCACGGAGTCCCCCACAAGCCAATCATCAATTGCACATGTTCACACCCTACACAAAGACTAATTTGGCCAATAGCGACCAAACCTATTGAGCTTCATTAATGTACAGAGAATCATGCTTCCCAACACTCTCACCAACCACGACACACCCCCAGCCCCTAAAACCGGGTATTCAATGGGCGGAGAACAAAAATTCATGAACTAGCTCATGTCCCTTCACTTTGTTCCCAGTCCTTTTTACAGACATATACTACCCAGTCCTGATGTGTCGAGATCACTCCCAGCTTGCCAGGTACCCTAAGAAAAAATATACAGAAAGAAAGAAAACAGAAAACAAAACATACAAAGAAAAACCCATGCCAAACCAAATAAATGAAAAAATAATCCAAACTTGTGAGCTTTTTCTTTTTTCAACTAATTTTTAACCTATCATCTAGAGGCTTATGCACCCCTGTATTCACTAAGAAACAAAAAAGGGATATCAAATGAATAAACAAAATGAACGCTCCTGGCCTAAGTCAGGAATTGCTCGTAATACACTAGAAAAGAGAAATTCTGCAGAAATAAAAATAAACACCTATACCTATTGCTCATAACCGTTAATACCCATCTATCAATACTATAAAAAACTAAAAACAACTATGGGTCTTTTTAATTTCTTAATCATGCAGTCCACCCTTTGACCAATCTGAATGTTGACCAAGCATGGATAATTTACCGACCACTAGCTTCCACAGTGTCACATCATCACACTGTCTAATATTGAATACCTAATATTAACTGTTTAACATAACTTGATCCTCTTGTTAGTCTGATTAGTTCATGCATTTGTCAGTTAATCACGCACCCGTTTTTAGTAACTTCCATTCATAATCTAATCACCTAACCCCTCTATTTATTTATTTTTATTCTATTTTTATTCTAACCCGGAGCATATCTTTTTTTATTATTCAATATATCCCTTTCTGTACCCTAATCAGTTGTATATATTTTTATTCTGCCGGTGGCCTCTGCAGACATGACCTTTGAAAATGACCTTTCACTCCACAGATCCAACAACCCTGGTGGTATCCCCCCTTGGGTTGTGGGACCAGGTGGGTCAGCCGCCTGTGACCGGACGACACTGGGGTCATCAGGCCCAGAGCATGTCCTGGCTGTATGCCATCATCACCATGGTTCCCTGGAACCTGTTCGGAGTAGAAAGCCACGTACCTATTTGGTTCAGTCACAGTTCCTTGAGAGGGGCCCGTTGTTGGGAGGGGCCCGCCACCTGTTTCTGTACAAACACGCCCTGTTGTCTTATAAGGCGCCGCCTCTTCCCCCATCTCAGTGCTGGCGGCTTGACTCCCCATTGCTGGGCTCCGCCTCTCATCTTGGCTTTGGTGCTGCGGGGGTCCTGGACAGGGGGAGTTTGCGGGCTGTGGACACTGTACTTGATACCGACCTTGGTTTTGCCCACGTCCACCTCCTCTGTTCCCCCCTTGAGGACCTCCTGCTGTGGATAGATAGTCCCACAGGTCACATTCCCGTGCGATATGACCAGTCTCCCCACACGCCCAACACACCACCTTCCGCACCGGGAATCCATTCGGATTCCGGTTTCTGCCTCCACCTCTTCCTCGTTGTTGCCACCCGATTGCTCCTCTCGACCTCTGTTGTTGTTCTGGCGCATGACCCCCTTGTGTTCCCACTTGAGCCCGTCTCTGGCCATCTGGTTCTCCATTGGAACCTGTCTCCCCTCCGGGCTGTGTGGACTGGATTAGGCCTTGGAGGTATTCCACTACCTGTCTAGCCTCGGCTAGCTGTTGTTCTAGAGGGAGGCACGTCTTTAACTGGCAGTCACCTGCAACGGACACTTCAGCGTGGATCGACTCGGGTAATACAGTTGTCTCTGGGTCGCTCGCTGCAATGACTCCCTGTGGCGGAGTAAAAGACATTATTTCCAGTCCCTCCGTCACACTGGACACTAGAGGGGAGTCGATCACATTCCAGTCAATCAAGTCAACGTCACCGTCCAATTCGGTCAATGTAATGTCTGCAGAGGTTATCGGCATTACCGGCATTATTTAATATCTTTGGCCATTTTTTCGTCACTTTTATTGTGACATCTCCAGTCGTTAAAATAAACAGATTGTCTACCCTTTCTATGGTTAGTGCATCTAACCCTCCAGTTGCTCCTATCTGTGTATTTTCCATTCTCACCTTTCTTCAAACACTCGTAACGTCACCGTTTGGAAAGCAAGTTTCTCTGTATTCAAACTATTTTTACCAAACTTGAGTTAATTTCACTCACACTTCTATATTGGTGCAAACAGGAATTGATAACTCGCTGTGTGATACTATACCCCCTGACTGTCAACAGTCTCTTTGATTTCCCTGTCGGGGTTCGGAATTGTCAGTGCTGGCCATCCGTCCTGGAGCAGCTGTGAAGAGAGAAGAAAAAAGCATACACTTAATTATCAGTGGCATTTCCCGTTAACAAACCATCATTTATCTCTAAGCATGGAATGTCGGGCATCTCCTATACTAAAATCACTTGAGAGCATTTGTGCAATTTTCGTTTTTGATTTATCAATGACACAGCCTTATTCTTTTTTCAGTTGTCTCCATTGGAAAACCAGACTCTCAATCCTGTTGTCATGATCCTCCTTAATACAACTCCAGGGAACTTATTTTGCATCAGCCATACTCCTTCTGTTGGTCAATCAGAAATTTGTTATTTACAGCCTATCATTTCTAAACATCTGTATTGGACATGGTAATTTTAGGTGAATAATCTCACTTTTACTCTAATTGTTCTTTGCAAATTACTATGTGTATGTGTAACTATATTTATTTCTGTCCGTGAAAGCCTAACAATGTATTCCGCTCATATTACATTATACATCTCAGTAACATACATATTTTCCATTCATAATTTCTCACACAGTTACTATATTTCCCCCGTAACACCTAACCCTTTAGGTGTTAAACCGCGCTTCCCACGAGAACAGAAATCAATTTTCAGTGCCTTATGTCACTGAAGTCCCCGTGCATTTAGAACAGTGTCACACAACCTGTTCATAAACACAGGCGCCGACACCATCCCCACATTGAAATCCCTGCCGACCAATGACATCTCACTGGCCAACCTAACTTGTAGCCCACGGCGTCCCCCTCCAGCTTGCAATCCTGGAGCGTGGCACCCCGGGCTTCTACTCAAGGATATTCAAAGATCATACCACTCACAACCACCGCCACACACATCGCTTTGACCCTTTTAACCTCCTTCCAGTTAAGAGTACCCTCCTCCCGTTCGGATGCACTTCTTCCCCTACTTAGATGCACCTCTCCCCGTAAGGTTTAGGCAGTCCGCTACGACGGTACAACCAGCTCCTTTCTTAGGACTGCCTTGTCCGACGCCGGCCCCTCTCCCCCCACAGAGATGCAGGTCTCCACTTCCGGCGGTAAGGTCTCCTCTCATGAACGGAAGAAGTCCCCTTATTTTACCTTCAGGTGCAGTTTAAGGCTGGGTCCCTTTCCAATCTTAGGAGAGACAATCCAGATTCCTCTGAATTGACACCCCTCATCCCTCTGCTTCCCAGCATTTTATTTTCAAAAACACTGATCACAGAAGCACAACTCGCCTACTAACCCTGTATCGGCTAGTAAGGTTACTGTGGCCTGACTGTACATTGAGCCAGGTGCATTTATGGTCTCTGCCATAACGCTCTCCCAACCGGCTGGCGACCCAGTCGATAGCGACCTCATAGTCCGTCATCAAGTCAGGACCCCAAGCGGCTGACTGTCCGTAGTACCTATCAGCCACTCAGTTTAGAAACCGACGGTCTTGTCCCCACCCCGCTTGCTCTGGGCATGGAAATATTGACCGTTTTCGCCAGCCTTGCCTGTTCACGGCAGGAGCTGTGCCCCCTCCGGTGCACCGCCCTGCTCCTAGGTGTGGACTGTCGTCCACGTACCACCCAGTGCCCACACCAACTTACGTGCGACGTTTCCTGGGCCGACTAGGCGGTTACACAGTGGTATGTTAATTCATACCTCGTTACGCACGGAGGCCTTCAGTAACTCCCCAGCACTATATGATGTGTTTAACGTGCGCCCAGACTCTTGCAAGCCCACTGCCGCCTGTTGGCGGCTAGAGGTTCGGGGTGCCTAATCCCCTCCCTAGCCTAACACATCCCCGTAATCCCAAGACATTATCGATCGACCTTATACATTTGAACCCATGTTTATTTGTCCGCCGTATCCTCCGGTCGCCTCAGAGGCTACTACAGCAGCTAACTGCTGCTGCGTTCCACGGGCCCCGAAAAACCGGCGTTATCATTACATTTCCCCACGGCCAACCGGTGACTTAAATTACATAATAATACAACTATACTCTCACACGTACCACCAATCATCCCTAACCATAGCCATTCGCCAACCATACATTCATACACGCTCCCTAACTACAAATAAAAATACAAAATCAGCATTCACGCACATTATCGTCTCTCGAACGTCGCACAGCAGCGCGACTAGTACACACTTTCATACTGCATGTTTAAGCCTACCATAGCTTTTGTTGAATTCCCACTAAGTACTTATCAGTCATCTCGACCGAATTGTTTTATTAAGTACCATTTATTGTTACAGTGTAGCGTAGTTAACTAACATAGTGTTGTGCTTAAAGTCAAACAAGACCACTGCGGTCTGCTCGGCACGGTCCTAACACGCACACGCACCTTCGTTTAATCCGGCCGGATGATTCCTGCAGACAACGTCCAGACTATCACGCGAATTGACAGTAAACCATCCCTTATTGGGCCCCTCAAGCACGAACACACCCCGCTTCTATCAAAAACCACGTATCCATACCCCTGTAACTTCACACGCCATTTCCCCGGTCACGAAGGCCTCCTCTCATGCTTACCACACCCGACTTGCATGTTCTCAATAATAACAGAGCTCACAACATACTGTACATTGAGCCCGACGCATATATGCCCATACTGTCCACTCACTCACGGCCCCACGTCCCGCGTATCTGTGACTATAAGCAGGGTCATAAGCTCATCGGACACAGCTCTCTTTTCATTCAGAACACTCAAATCAACACTCATTACCGCGCCCCATATCCCGAGAATACCTTTTTGGGGTACTAGTATTACCCAGGAAGCGCACCCTATCGCACGCCAAAAGACCACCATGGTTTCCTGGCCAGAAAAACCTGTAGTCAGTCGCATTACGACGCTTATGACCTGTCCGCAAACCGCTGGGCGCTGAATCTCAATACATCATCATATCACAACAATATGAGGTCTTGTAATTACTTCACATAATCCTACCTGAAGCAATAGCTTATTCCAACCCCTTGTAGTTCGAACAGAACCGCCCATTCTCCTAAAACACTCACCTCTGTCCCAAGGAACGAAGGTCCCGCCGCTGTTTCCCCGTCGTCCGCTGAAGAGGTCGAAGAGTGAAGAAAAAAAAAAATGATTCACGTCCTGGGGCGCCGCTGTTCACGGGTGACGACACCAAATGAAGTGGATTCCCAAGCTGTTACGGTTCTGCTCTGTTCAGAACCCGGCGCTGATCTGCTCTGCGTTGTGATTCAATAACTTTAAAGCTCTGGGAATTACTTCTATCTTCCAGCGGTGCAGGCAGAAGGAATTAGGAGGAAAAAGGTTATATAACAGCTGTTTAATCAAAGTTAAGAGTTGTATACAAATTACAATAAAGAAATGGATTCTGCAATGATATAAGGGTACTCAAGTACTATGCCACCGATCCCTTATACCAGACTAATATTACAGTAAAGAGAATGATAGTTGATGATGGCTTTGTTCCCTTGGCTAGGGATCAAAGTATAGTTCTGTTTTTCCCTCCAAAAGTTCCTTTGTTCTTCTGCCGCTCCTCTGTGTGGATGGGTGATAGGAAGAGGTGTTGTCCGTTGAGTTGGGTTTTCCAGAGTCCCCTCTCCCCCTCACCACATCCCATTTTATCTCAAGGCCCAGCGTCTCGTTGTGATGACATCATCAACTGTGGCTTGTCCAATCATAGCTTCTCTATGACTTGGATGCAAATGGAGGCGGTCCTTACACAGTCAGCAATATATACTGTCATTTGTTTAATACTAACAATCTACCTTAATACATTGCATTATTTTCATTTCCTAATATCTATATTTGAATTACAATTGCCCACATAAACACAGAGATATTTTACTTGAACACATTTCTTATCTTAGTGACTTATTTTCACTTAACTAATTACCTAGTTTAAGTATGACCAAACCTAATTATATTTTAACTTACTTCAATGACTTCAGAATTCAAGATTACAAGTACAATATACCAGGAAATAGTTACAGCTTGTTTGGAGCTCAAATTAAGGATTTAAACATGTGTGTGTGTGTGTCTGTGTGTGTCACAGGAGACTCCAGCGAGATAACATGTTTACGTGACCTTTTGGTCCTTTGTTCCGATCTACAGAGCCCATTGTCTTAAACTCTTCCAAGGGCATGGCAGATGGCCCTTGGGTTCCTGTCGTAAATAGAATTATTTGACCACTCACTCCATATGTAAATCGACCTCTGTGTGCCCACAATGGCAATCAGTCTCTGTAAACACACACACAATCTATGAATTCTTGTTTGAGGGCCAAGTGTTTCTACACATTAGTTTGATCATGAGATCTATGTTACCAGAATCTACCACACCTACAAAACAACGGGACCGCGGTGGTTCTGTTTGTATTGCTCCTGGCTGTTCAAACTAATTTTACCATGTGAGAGAGAGGAAAGTTGGTTAATTTCCACAAACTACCAGTGAAAAAAACAGTGTTGTTGGCACGTTGGCTCAAGCTGGCTGCACTCAGGCGGCGCAACCAGCCTGTTGGACAGGGAAGGAGGATCTGCAGCTGAAACCGGACGCGGTTCCCTCAGTCTTCGACAGACAGACCGTCCCAGGCAGTTCAGCGTCGCGGAGCATTCAGCCTGCTGGCTACCTAGATCCACTTCAACCAGCCGAGCGTCGGGAGCTCCAGCAGCTTGTCGATGTGCTAATAGCCTGGAGCCAGCTACCGTTAGCTTGCCGAGGCTCCAGCACACCGACAAGCTGTGTAGCCAGCTACCGTTAGCTTGCCGAGGCTCCAGCACACCGACAAGCTGTGTAGCCAGCTACCGTTAGCTTGCCGAGGCTCCAGCACACCGACAAGCTGTGTAGCCAGCTACCGTTAGCTTGCCGAGGCTATTAGCACACCGACAAGCTGTGTAGCCAGCTACCGTTAGCTTGCCGAGGCTATTAGCACACCGACAAGCTGTGTAGCCAGCTACCGTTAGCTTGCCGAGGCTATTAGCACACCGACAAGCTGTGTAGCCAGCAGGCTGAATGCTCCGCGACGCTGGTTGAAGTGGATCTAGGTAGCCAGCAGGCTGAATGCTCCGCGACGCTGAACTGCCTGGGCCGGTCTGTCTGTCGAAGACTGAGGGAACCGCGTCCGGCTTCAGCTGATTAGTGGTCTTCTGGACAAACATCCCACCCCAACAACATAATCCGAGGCAATGAAGTGTTCGCTGCAGATCCTCCTTCCCTGTCCAACAGGCTGGTCGCGCCGCCTGAGTGCAGCCAGCCTGAGCCAACGTGCCAACAACACTGTTTTTTTCACTGGTAGTTTGTGGAAATTAACCAACTTTCCTCTCTCTCACATGGTAAAATTAGTTTGAACAGCCAGGAGCAATACAAACAGAACCACCGCGGTCCCGTTGTTTTGTAGGCAACATTTTATTTACTGACTGACCCATTCACTATAGGCAGCTAACCAGCAGTGTATACACCAAACAAGCCCCATGACGTCAGCAACAAAATGGCCGCGCCCATAATGATAAATGCTTCAGAAATGCACACAACAAATCGTTTTTTCTTAGAAACTGCTTATTTTTATAACGTGATTTCTTCTGTGGCTTATCTAAATACTAATGTGATGCTATGAATATGTATTTATCGCACTGCTTCATCTCCACTTTAAGGAAAAGCAGGGAAAGCAGAGAGACCAGACGGGATCCCAGCAGAAGCTCTTAAGGCTGACATTGAAACCTCCACCAACATGCTCCACCACCTCATGCAAACCATCTGGGAGAAAGAAAATGTCCCATCTGACTGGAAAGATGGCCACATCGTGAAAATCCCCAAGAAAGGAGACCTCAGGGAATGTAAAAACTACAGAGGAATAATGCTCGTTTCAACACCTGAGAAGGTGCTCAAGTCACATCCTGCTGGAAAGGCTCCAGAAGTGGGTCGATGAAAAACTGAGGGTAAACCAGGCTGGCGTCAAGGAACAACAGATCCTGTGGAGACCAAATCGCCACCATTAGGATTATCATCGAACAGTCCATTGAATGGAACTCTTCTGTCTATGTGAATTTCATAGATTTTGAGAAAGCCTTTGACAGCGTGGATAGGGAAATGCTGTGGAAACTGATGGCCCACTATGGGATCCCAGCAAAAATCATCAGCATCATAAGGAACACCTACCAAGGGATGATATGTCAAGTCCTCCATGAAGGATGTACTGTATATCAGAAACTTTTGAGGTCCTGACTGGTGTGCGGCAGGGGTGCCTGCTCTCACCCTTTCTTTTCCTCCACTGCATAGACTGGGTGATGAAAGAAACAACCAGCAACAGAAAAACCGGCATACAATGGAGCTTGACAGAGCAGCTGGAAGATCTGGATTTCGCTGATGACCTGGCACTACTGGCTCACACACATCAACAGATGCAGGAAAAATCGGGAAAACTGGAAGAAACTGCTGCTCTGCTCTGGCTCAAAATAAACTCATCCAAAACCAAAGACCAAGCTACAAATCTTCAACTCAAACGTAAAGACCACTCTACTATATGGCTCAGAATCCTGGAAAACCACCACCACTATACTCAATAAGCTACATCAGACATCACAAAACAAGCTAATCAGGGTAATACTAAGGCAACCCGCCCGAACCCACCTTGACCCATCACACTTTGAGAACATGAGATGGCTAAAGGTGGAAGACAGAGTCAACCAAATAGGGATGTGCCTAGTTCACAGAATCGTGCACGGGGTAGTGCCAGTGTACTTCAACAACTACTTCAACCTAATCAGGGACACCGATGCATACGTAGGCGTAGGCTCAAGGCGTAGCTCAACTGACTTTGTGCCAGTCAGATTCAGGAGTTGTATGGGGAAGGAGTCATTTTTATATTCTGCAGCTGTCTTTTGGAACAGTCTGCCCAGTGACCTGAAAATCGTAATCAATGCTGTTAGATTCAAGTCCAGCCTAAAGACATGGCTCAAAATGGACTATATAATTTTATGTGTCTGTTATGTATATAAATGGTAAATGGTATATGTGATGTGTTGTGATGTCATGTCTGTATGATGCATGTCTAAGCATCTCATTCCCCTACCCCCCTACAAGGACCACAATGGAAATAAGCTCTGAGCTTTCTTGTGTACATCCTTGGCAGTATCTCCTGACTGTGCTTTCTGTCACATGTTATTTTTATATTGTCAAATAAAGTTATTCATTCATACAGACCTTCTGGGGCGCCTGAGTGGCGAACCACATACTGCGCTGCGTCGCAACAAGGCTGACCCGGGTTCGATTCCCGGACCCGGTGTTCTTTGCCGAATGTCTGCCCCCACCCGCATTTAAAGCTACAGACCTCCACCAACCGGTGACTCAGACGCCTCCTGGGAATATACTGGCCCAACACCATCTCTAACGCCAACCTGTGGAAACTCACCAAACAGGACACAATAGAAATTCAAATCCGGAGGAGGATGTGGAAGTGGATAGGTGACACACTCAGAAGAAATAAATCAATCACAAAGCAGGCACTGACATGGAACCCACAGGGCAGGAGGAAGAGAGGCAGACCGAGAACCACCTGGAGAAGAACCACAGAACAGGAGATGAAGAAAGAAGGGCTGTCCTGGCAAGATCTGGAGCGGAGGGCACAAGACCGGAGAGGATGGAGGAGCTTCATCGACGGCCTATGTTCCTTTGGGAATTTAAAGGCCTAAGTAAGTAAGTATATATATTATGTTGCATAATTAAGCAATAGTGCCAATATTTCTGATATTCCACTGGTTCAAGTGTATTATTGCTTTTATACAGCAAGTTGCACCGTCAGGAAAAATATAGGATGAATACAGACAATTCTAGGGTCTTTTATATCGATTTCAGTGAACTTGGCGTAGAATTTTTTTTCCTAAAGATGTATTTTTGCTATGGAATTTCAAATGGAGTAGGCTATCAACCAGCTTGGCAACACAAACAAATGACGTATTAGTCTAATTTAACGTACCCGTTAACTATAAACGAGTGGAAAGATATAGAGGACGGGCCTACATCTAACGGTATTCATAAAAACAGCATTATTAGACGTGCCAATCCAACGAAAGATGAGCTGGACGCGCTGGAGAAAAGACGCAATTAATCCTTCAAAACCACCAAGTCAACGGCCTGGGCATTGAACTGGAACTGTCCGAGGTGCTGATGGCTTTTTCCAACTCCAGCTTGCATTAAACCCCTCTATAAAAGTTATCTATCCACTCGTTTATATTTAACGGGTACGTTAAATCAAACGTAACGTTGTCCGTGGAGTAGGTCATGTTGACATGTGATGTTTCCGTTTGACAAATGGCAGTTGAAACTTTCTACAACATTCTAAAGCCAGCGCAGTGGTACTGTATATTCATGGTGATTTAAAGAAGTGCTTGATTCGGTCTTGCCTATTATTTTATTGTTGATAAACTCCTCTCTCAGCTCTGGCTGTTTCCCAACTGCCTTCAAACATGCTGTGGTACAACCCCTGATTAAAAAGAAAAACCTTGATCCCTCTATTCTCTCTAACTTCAGGCCTATCTCTCAACTACCTTTTCTGTCTAAAGTCCTGGAGCGAGCAGTATACACCCAGTTATAATTGTTTTTAGATGTACACAAAATCCACAAAAAATTTCAGTCTGGCTTTAAACCGTGCCATAGCACTGAAACAGCCCTCCTGAGAGTTCTAAATGATCAAATTTTAGCTGCTGATTCTGGCAATCCCGCCATTCTCGTGCTCTCTCTGATGAAACAGTACTGTATATTTGTATATTATGTATGTCATAAATGTCTTGATGAATTGAAAATGGAGGACCCTGATGTAAACAAGACAAAAGTCCTTTTCTGGTCTGCATCCTCTTAGCTGTTGTTTGTATTGAGCCGTACTGTATTGTACCCATTCTGCAATCTGTTAATAAAGTTTTCAATCAATCAATCAATTAGATCTCATAATAAATAATGCAGGACCTGTCGCAGAGTTCTTTAATTGGCATGCAACGACACTCAATGTAAGCGGCACACACACACCGAAACACACGCATGCATTGTCTTTGTAGGATCGCCGATGCGATACTCCTCTGCGCTTAACGCTTAACCCATCCCGTCGTCCTTCCCCCCAAGGGCAGCCGGGAGCAGACGAGGGCTGTGGCGTGAGCCACGCCCGGGGACCATCCAAGTGCTCCTACCCGTCTTCGTCACGGACGCGACAGCGTTCTGTTGTTTTGCATGTTTTTCCATTGGGTTTCTCTTATCGGGGGGGACCCTTGCGAGCATGGGGAGAACATGCAAACTCCACACAGAAAGGCCCGGGAGATACCCCACCTGGGTAACTGGCATCATGGAAACCTGGTCCCCAAGCGGGAATCGAACCCTGGACCTTCTTGCTGTGAGGCGACAGTGTTAACCACTACACCACGTGCCGCTAAAAGTAACCAAGAGATTTGAACCTGGAACCATATGCTCCACAGGCAGCGCACTAACCAGTTGAGCTAACACAGCGCACAGCTGCATTCGACACCAGAGACCACACTGTCCTACTGTCAAGGCTTAAAAAATATGTTGGCATCACAGGCATCTCCCTAAGTTGGTTCAAGTCCTACCTGACTGGCCGGAGCTTTTCAGGTCAGCTAGGTGAATACTTCTCACCTGCGGCCCCTCTTACCTGTGGCTGTGGGGTGCCCCAGGGGTCGATAATGGGCCCTATCCTTTTTTTATTATACAATATACATGTAATAAATACTTAGGCTCAACATCTCCTTCCACTGCTTTGCCGACGATGTGCAGATCTACCTACCCTTAAAGGCAAAAGGTAAGGTCACACTGCAGCCACTGTTAGATTGCCTGGCCGACATCAAAACAAGAATGAGTGTCAATTTTCTCAACCTAAACGAGCGCAAAACGGAAATAACTTTATTTGGACTTTTCTGTATTTTTCACACATCCCAATTTAGTCGTTATGCCAATTTCCTTCCTGGTCGTTGTGCGCATTGCCCCACTGTCTGCCTGGGGACGGTGTAGAACTACCACATGTCTCTTCCGATACATGTAGAGTCACCAGCCGTTTCTTTTCACCTGACAGCGAGGAGTTTCACTGGGGGAACATAACTCGTGCGGAGGTTCATGCTATTTCCTCCAGATACCCTCCCTGCTGAACAGGCGCCCTGACCGACCAGTAGGAGTCGCAGTTTACAACGACCACGACACACATACCCCACCGGCTTCCCACCCGCTAACACTGCCAATTGTGTTAGTAGAGACGACTGACCAAGCCAGAGGTACCGCTGACAGTTGGATTCGATCCCAGAGTCTCTGCGTTGGTAGGCAAGTGCTTAGTCCACTGCGCTACCCAGCCGCCCCTCACTTGGAACTTTATTGTTATGTTTGTTATGTTTGCAAAGAAATTCTAAATCAAATGATAACTCATTCACCACCAGACCCGACATTTCTCGGGTTAACTCGCCAGCGGTTGAGCGCCATTGATCCTTTGCTATTTTTCCTCTGATCCCCGTTCTAAATGATCATCCATCATCCGGATCATTCTATAAGTCCCTGGCTCGTTTGCCTACATTGGAATTGCAATGCCGATCGAATATCACCAGGTGGCAGTATCGCTTACCTTTTGAACTCAGATAGAAAGGGGACAGGAGAGTCAATGAATGAACCAGACTATCGAGACTCGCTCTGAGTGGGAGGAGCTCTTCCAAAGCAATCGCTAGCAGATCTGCTCACCTCAAAACCTATAGTGTCCTGTAAACACGTGTAATTACATATAAACAAGTAATCGCGATCGCCGATGGGATCATTGGAATTATTCTTTTTGGGCGTATTGCATATACCGCGTTTTATCTCGCGTGGAAAAAGACTGGATTATCTTGGAAATGGACAATGTTTAGCGTGTAATAAACTACAAACTACAGTGTGTAGAAACTAACGCTTTTTTACATGTTGGACTATAAATAGTGTTTGTCAAATGAGCCATACTATTGTCTCCATAGCGAAAATGGTCATGAAAAGCTGGCGCTAGACAGTGAAGGATGGGGGAAGCTTGTGGCCGTGAAAGAGTTAATATAATATGAATTTTGGTGGGTGTAGCAACACAGAGTACATTAGATAGGCAGTGTTCCTGGCTCCAAAATGCACAGCTAATTGATTAATCAAAGCAAATTCAATAAGCTTGTTTGAGCTTGTCAATCTGAAGAGTTCAAACCCTGGCCAAATGGCATGGAGTACATAGTACTCATAGTACATCAGTAAATTATATTTCAGATGACCATGCAAAGGCCTATTTCCACCTTATGTCCCCTTTTAACACTTTCAGCGCCAGAGGGCGCTGTGTACTGTGTGGTTAAAAGGCCAGCGTTCTAAAGTATAGGAATACGTGGCGGTGTTTGCAGGGCTATAACTATATTATATATTATAGCTATGGATACAATATTATTGCGCATTTGACATCGAGTATCTATCGTTCAATATGTGAAAAAGAAAAAAAAATGTCATCCATACATTCCCGTTTTATACCGTGGTGAAGTATAAGTAGTTTTAGAGCGGTCTAGGGTAAGTCATGGGAGGCTGGTAATAGCCCCCAACGTGTATTATACTAAATCCATTGGCATTCCGTCCCTACACACGCTACAATAGAAAAATCCAATGCATATGATAGGTATTATGTTCCATCATGAATGCATGAAAGGGTGGGGGGGGGGGGGGTCGTTTCTTGATGCTTTGATCATCACCAACGGAATACGTTATGGACTAGCGTTACACACATACGCTCGGATCGCAATGAAGGCATGCTTTGATCAACGCAAGATTGATATCATATAGCCCTTACCTTGACTAGGATGTGCCCCAAAAATAATATTCGAATGATCTGATCGCGAGTTCCAGTATTGGTGTCGATCGTGTCGCCAACATAATCTGCCATACATCATCCATCTGGAGCATTTGACGCTCCTCAAGCTGATCGGGACAACCGCTCCCCTTGCCCGACATGGAAAAGTCCGCCCGGACCAATATAATCGACGCACAGGCCAAGACACAGAGTTTGAAAGGGTGCTCGATACCGCCGCCTGGTAGGATGCGGCCGGTATTGTACTTTTGGGGTCTCAGACTCATTCCCTATTGTAGCAGGGTGGATTATCCCTGCTTCGTGGGAACGGGTGGGCACAATCACTGGGTAGCGAGACACAGTAGAGCTCTGTCTGACTGCACCTCCGTCTTTGAGTCTGGAGCTTCGACTGGAGGCTGGTAGTGTGAGTGGATGGGGCCCGGGATTTACCAACCTGGTCTGGTACTCTGGTCTTCCTCCCCTGCAGCAGGGCGGTCAGCAGTACTCCCCAACACGCTCCCACTTCCCCCAATTGCTCCTTAAACCCTCCCACACCTAGTGACTGAATTGTAAATAAATACCCTGGGTTCCCCCCGCAAGCAGTACCCTCCCTCGGTGACACTAGAGACCTTACAATAAAAAGGGAAAGGTAGAATAAGAAGGGGTCAATCATATATACGTTACCCACACCAAAAGAGTTGTTAAACGGCTCAGGAATGGACGCGCACACAGAACTCCCATCTAATTCCTTACTGTTATTTTGTACTGTTCAGTTACAAGGATGAATGGGAGTGCTCTAATGGACTGTAGTCCTACTATAACTCCATGTGTAACTCAATACCTTATGTCTACGTATATTCTACAGACACCTCCGTGTTAGTGCCAGGAGTAATATACTTTAATGTGTTTGACTCATCACCTGTAACGCTGGGTGTGCTATTGAAGATGAGAGCACAGTTAGCAGACAAGGGAGAATGAACGTAGGCAGAAACGAGGAGCGATGCTTGAAGAAGGGTGTTTACTTCTTATCCAAACGTAAATACAAAACAACACTACTAATAACACAATGACGGAAAACAAGAAAACGACAGAAGTATACAGGACTCACTAGACATCAACGGGGAAGGCAGGCACGACACGGGGAACACACAGGATACTGGAGGAATGTCGCCACAAGGAAGTGAGGAACAAACAGACACTTAAATACCCACACTAATTAATAACGACCAACACCTGGCAGGGCCAGGCCAAAACACAGAATCACAAACACAAAAGCACTGACACACTAAACACAACTAGACACTAAGGCAATGACACACTAAACACAACTAGACACTAAGGCAATGACACAACAACTCAACAGGGGTGTAACATCAAACACAGACAGGGATGGCCCAGCATAACATAATATTACAAATCATATCAACAATGTGCAACCAACACAAAATGGCCGACCGCACCATCGGGCTTAGGTCAGCAGAGGGAGAAATGTCAGGAGGAGAGCACTGTCCAATGTTATTCTCCTGCCGGTCAGCAGGACCGGCCCTTGGGTCGTAACAATCACCCACGTCTGGGTCAGCACCCTGTATAATACCTCTGACAGGCTTTAATTATACGGCAAGAATAATACCTCTCTAGGCTTTACTTATAAGGCAACAGGTCTGTAACCTCCCCACAGGGAAAGGGTTAATTAGATGGGAAAATATTATTAAACACAAACACGTTATCACACTCAAAAGAAATCAAAATGTGGGCCCACTTTACCAGAACAAAAGTCCTATGCTAATGCCGGCATGTAATGTTTGGGGTACCCCTTAGGAACTGTAGTTAGCAACGTTAACTACGCCCGCAGGCTGCACCACACTGTGTACTGTTTAATAGCTCCGGAGCATAGATGCTCAATTGTACTCAACCAAAATGGCGGCCTCGCCGCGCCACCGTTGTCCGGGAGGCAAGATGGCGTCGAACGCTCTCTGCAAGGGCGCTAGCAAGCGGGGCTGGAGCAGAGGGCAGTGTTGGGCTGAGAGCGTGTGCTGGGTGGTGGCGACCTCTGTTGGTCGGGACGAACTCCCGTGCTCTGAAGGCAGCCTGGTGCAGATCTGGTTGTAGACAGCCGGAGCAGACCGGTTGTGGACGGTTGGTGTTGGGTCGACGCGCATTTATAAGCTTGCCCTCACTAACATTGCAGCTACCCTCTGGGTCCCAAACAGCCCTCCTGCTAGACGGGGTATATAATAACGCAGGGTGTCCCTAAACACCGGTCCTCTTCACGCCACGCTGGCGGGGCGCCTCCATAGAGGGGATAGCTTTAACTTAAGCCCAACTCGGCTATACCGCCTTTGTTCTAGGATAACTCGTTTTATATCACTAGGGATATTCAGGGGGGAAACATGCAACACGCTTCTACGTTTACGGTTATAGGATAACCCGTCGCTCGCTCTGGCGGGGCTCTCCGGTGGTTCTTTAACGGGGCTATTCCAAAGCACCTCCCGTTGTAGCTGCGACCGTTCACAGCGACGTCCCAAGCCGAAGAGGCTCGCCTTCCCTCTTCCGTCCTCATTTACTTGCTCCCCCGGCTCTCTGGTACGCTCTCTGCCTGCCACCGCCCCCTGCTGGTCGCCAACTAGCCACACAGGGAGGCTGGGTGAGTGAATATGGTCCAGCGATACTGTTCATAATCCATATTCCAGCGAGTAGACCAAGGAGGAGCCTGCGTCATTGTTCGAGGGAATATTAATGGAAACTAATTAGAATGTCTTGGTGCACAAAGGGGAGATAAAAGGCAAGTCAGCACTTCTGAATAATAGGCATATTTTCAGGATGCTACACTATGATAACACCCGGCTCCCTGGATGGATAATGAATGGAAAACTATCAAAACCCGACTATACTCGGGTCTGGCACGGAATGAGTTAAAGGTGCTATATAGATACACATTTTATGTAGAGTAATTTATTTAATTTTATTATACATCCATAGAGCTTTTTGAAAGGCTTGCTTTTGCCCCCCAAAAATGATTGATTAATGAATCTATCATTTAAAAAATGTTGGAGGGTTCAACATTTATGTTGTTGTTTACATATTGTGTGCATGAATCCCCTCCCTACTTCCCATTTCCCTACGTGGAATGCACCTGATTGGATAAATTATATGCTGGCGACATCTAGTGGCTGAATGTTATCTATAGCACCTTTAAGTATTTAGTGGCCATTCCATAAGGCTGCCATGTTACATGTTCCAAATAATTCTCTTACAATTCTTGTGTTTACTCTCTCTTTTTATTGTATTTTTTTTACACAATGCAATGGGTATGTTTATGATATTGACATATTTGTACACTAAATAAAAAAAAAATATCATTTGAGAAACTTTCGTCAACATTCATACATGTTTCACATAAGAAGGTTGCCAATGCAATGAGCAGCCCTAATGGAAACAGCCACAGGGTGGCGATAGAGTGCTGCTGTTTTCAGGGGACTCGCTGAGCTAACAGGCCCTGGCAGTATATCTGTTTACATTGTTTACATTCTTCAGTATCTTATACTTAAGCTTGTGTAGGAGGAAGGAGCTTGACGTTTATGTGTGACCCGTCACCCTTGGCATGGATTTCAGCCAAAGAGCACAATTAAAGCAAACCTCTGCATCTGGGACAAACCTCTGTATTGGTACAAACCTCTGTATTGGTACAAACCTCTGCATCTGGGACAAACCTCTGCATCTGGGACAAACCTCTGTATTGGGACAAACCTCTGTATTGGTACAAACCTCTGTATTGGTACAAACCTCTGTATCTGGTACAAACCTCTGTATTGGTACAAACCTCTGTATCTGGTACAAACCTCTGCATCTGGGACAAACCTCTGTATCTGGTACAAACCTCTGTATTGGTACAAACCTCTGTATCTGGTACAAACCTCTGCATCTGGGACAAACATCTGTATCTGGTACAAACCTCTGTATTGGTACAAACCTCTGTATCTGGTACAAACCTCTGTATTGGTACAAACATCTGCATCTGGGACAAACCTCTGTATCTGGTACAAACCTCTGTATCTGGTACAAACCTCTGTATCTGGTACAAACCTCTGTATCTGGTACAAACCTCTATCGGCTACAAACCTCTGTATCTGGGACAAACCTCTGTATCTGGTACAAACCTCTGTATTGGTACAAACCTCTGTATTGGTACAAACCTCTGCATCTGGGACAAACCTCTGTATCTGGGACAAACCTCTGTATCTGGTACAAACCTCGAGTCTATCGGCTACAAACCTCTGTATCTGGTACAAACATCTGTATTGGTACAAACCTCTGTATCGGTACACACCTCTGTATCTGGGACAAACCTCTGTATCTGGTACAAACCTCTGTATTGGTACAAACCTCTGTATTGGGACAAACCTCTGTATTGGCTACAAACCTCTGTATCGGCTACAAACCTCTGTATTGGGACAAACCTCTGTATTGGTACAAACCTCTGCCTCGGCTACAAACCTCTGTATCTGGTACAAACCTCTGTATCTGGGACAAACCTCTGTATCTGGGACAAACCTCTGCATCGGCTACAAACCTCTGTATTGGTACAAACCTCTGTATCGGCTACAAACCTCTGTATTGGTACAAACCTCTGTATCGGCTACAAACCTCTGTATTGGTACAACTGATCATACATGGACAAGATTAGATGACCAGAAATATCACCATGACACTGTGAAATGTTAGAAGTAACTTTATTATACAAAGTAGATGAAAAGCTCACTTCAGGATGGGAAGTCCACTGTAAAATAAAATCACTTATATTATCATTTATTTTTGCATTGGCTTTTTTATTTTAGTTTAACCAAATAAACAGGAGAGAGTGAATATAAAATATAAAAGTTTACGTCAAACCTCAGATTTAATGTTAGTTGATTCAACTAGAAAAAACAGATGCAAAAAGGTCAAAAGTGTAAGTAACTTTTTTGGGGGGTTGAATCAGTCAACTTGATATTTAATATTCCAATTGACCTATATCAAGCCCCGCCTTCTTTTCCTGATCCTCCAATCACAACGTTTGTGTCCCTCGGACAAACAGAGTTCATTGTCAATTAGTTGATAAAAAAATGTAAAAGCCAATACCTGATCTTAGTTGAAAATACAAGTTGAAAAAAGTGGAAACAGGATTTTTTCTTTTTTTATCCCTATCGCATGTTCACAGGTTCCCCCCCCACCCAACCACCTCCAATGTACAGTCCCCCCCCCCCCCACCCCACCTACCCAACCTCCTCCAATGTACAGTTTCTTCTCCCTCAAATGTATATACTCTCTTATTTAGACTCTTTTTGTATCACAAAAAGATCTGGTATGTCATAAATGTCTAGATGTAGCAGTACTATCTATCTGTATGTCATGTATGTCATATTTATGACGAATTGAAAATGGGGGACCCTGATGTAAACAAGACGAAAGTCTTTCTCTGGTCTGCATCCCCTTAACAATTGTGTGTATTGAGCTGTACTGTATTGTACCCATTCTGCAATCTGTTAATACAATTTTCAATAAATCAATCAATCAAAACCGTCTGTAGTCTGTTAGTGAAAGGTTAACCTTCTGTAGGGAGGTAATGAAAGGGTTAACCGTCTGTAGTGTGGTAGTGAAAGGTTAACCTTCTGTAGTGTGGTAGTGAAAAGTTAACCTTCTGTAGTGTGGTAGTGAAAGGTTAACCTTCTGTAGTGTGGTAGTGAAAGGTTAACCTTCTGTAGTGTGGTAGTGAAAGGTTAACCTTCTGTAGTGTGGTAGTGAAAGGTTCTGTAGTGTGGTAGTGAAAGGTTCTGTAGTGTGGTAGTGAAAGGTTCTGTAGTGTGGTAGTGAAAGGTTAACCTTCTGTAGTGTGGTAGTGAAATGTTAACCTTCTGTAGTGTGGTAGTGAACGGGTTAAAAGGAGGAAGAATGGGAAGGAACCCATGGCATAGTACATTCCCTTGTTAAATGGGAGTCGTACTGGCCCTGCCCAGCCCAGCCTCCTTGTGCAACAGCATGAGGTTCGTAGCTGGATGCCACGCAACTATGGTATCACCAGTTGCCCTGCCAAGGGCCTCCTGTAAAATATACTGGTGGTGTCACAAATTATGCTCTTTAACGGCAGGCCACTGCAGCCCATTGCCAGACTGTATGATGTCACTGTCATAAATTACCAAGAAATGTGTATGAGGCAATTGCTGTGTAGGAGAGGGAGCGCAGAGAGAGAGAGAGAGAGAGAGAGAGAGAGAGAGAGAGAGAGAGAGAGAGAGAGAGAGAGAGAGAGAGAAAGAGAGAGAGAGAGAGAGAGAGTGAGTGAGTGAGTGAGTGAGAGAGAGAGAGCGAGAAAGAGAGATAGGGGGACTGTTTACTGGCTCGCTAAGGAATTCTTTCCATGCCTCATCACAGCCTGCTCGCCCATTCTCAAGAGGCTACGGACCAGCATGCATCACCTCTGATGTAATTTCCTCTGATGTCAAAGTTTTATTCAAATCGATCACTGTGAAGGATGGGATTAAAAGGCGGGTGTTTCTCTCTCTCTCTCTCAGCTTCACATATGTATCTGTTATTAATTACTCTGAGCTGTCCAGGCTACAATATACAAATTTAGCAACAACAGTGATATGGCTCATTAACATGTATCATACTTCCACTGGCAATTACCGATGGGACCACTGTGTACCGGAACACATAACTAACGGCTGGTACCAGAGCACATGACTAACGGCTGGTACCAGAGCACATGACTAACGGCTGGTACCAGAGCACATGACTAACGGCTGGTACCAGAGCACATGACTAACGGCTGGTACCAGAGCACATGACTAACGGCTGGTACCAGAGCACATGACTAACGGCTGGTACCAGAGCACATGACTAACGGCTGGTACCAGAAGACAGGACTAACGGCTGGTACCAGAGCACATGACTAACGGCTGGTACCAGAGCACATGACTAACGGCTGGTACCAGAAGACAGGACTAACGGCTGGTACCAGAGCACATGACTAACGGCTGGTACCAGAGCACATGACTAACGGCTGGTACCAGAAGACAGGACTAACGGCTGGTACCAGAGCACATGACTAACGACTGGTACCAGAAGACAGGACAGATATAGGAAGGTGATGTGGTTGTGTTCTGGACCAGCTCCTCTGCGGGAGCCTGTGGAGTCATTAGCACAGGGTCCTGGTGCGTGGACGGTGTCTCCACCTTGTCAAGAACCCTCCGCTCTACATCCTCCGGCCGCCTCAGACCCACTCCTATCCGAGCCCCCGGGAGGGTCATCAAGGAGAAGCCGCCTATTCTCGGTCCTCGCTCCACAATGGTGGAACGAACTTCCCACCACAGTTAGGACAGCCGAAACACAAGCAATCTTTCGCAGTCGAAAAATGACTAAATGTAAATGTAGATTTGAGCAGGCGTTGACAGGCTGTGTCGCCCTTTCTTCAAAATAGTGGCTCTCATCCTTTATGAACACCTGTTCGCGGCTCCCCGACATGTTCACTTATAGACAACATGGTGAATCATGACACCAAAGGATGCTTATAAGTTCCCCTTTTAAGGCTGTTTCACTTATTCGCTTTAGACTTCTAATATTCCGTATTTCACAAGGAAGAAGCTTCAAATATTCCTTATTTGGTAAGAGAAACACTTCAGATATCCCCCATTTCACAAGAAAAAGGCATCTGCTCCATTGTACAATCATTATGGTGACATTCTGTACATGTATGCCTCTCCCTCCACTGCATGTTATCACCACGGAGGACGTGCACTTCTCACTCACCCTTGTTGTATATGAAAACGTGGGATGCATTTTATTTATCTATAAGGCTGTGCTCATGAAACTTCCCTTTCATCTCTGCTCTTTGATTGCTTTTAAATACAGCACATTATGGTATTATTCTGCCCTGATTTATTACTGGCGATACTGTAGCTATGACACTCACCACTGTGTCCTCTATAAACACTTGGGTTGGTCTTTTCTGGCAGAGAGGCGTAATGATCATTGGTGTTTGTTTATCTATAAGGCCATTATCGGAAAGCTACCACCTTATATTGCAACGATGCTAGAACCCTATCTAAATTAAAAAAAAATCTAACCC
Organism: Notolepis coatsorum; assembly: GCF_963971535.1. Taxonomy (NCBI): domain Eukaryota; kingdom Metazoa; phylum Chordata; class Actinopteri; order Aulopiformes; family Paralepididae; genus Notolepis; species Notolepis coatsorum. The sequence continues at coordinate 67,141,033 of NC_140167.1, read as the reverse complement.
TAACTAACCTTACTGTCATGCACTTGTCCTAATATACTAACCTACACTGTAGCACTCAACACTTTGATGAACATTGTTACTCAGCTGATAGAGTTGTGTCCTTCCTGATGACTTGTCGTACAGAACTTGTAAGTCGCTTTGGATAAAAGCGTCAGCTAAATGACTAAATGTAAATGTAAATGTAATGTAAATAAAACATGAATAGTACAACGAGGGAGGAGGTGATTGGGCTTGGGAAGCTGATGTTGTGCTGCTGCACTGTAAAAATCTTTAACAAAATCATATTTTATCTCGCTACTCATATTTTCGATGCTCCCCCCCTTTTGAGTTGGCTTTGTTTTTAGTCTAATCAACTACGTAATTGGAGAGAGTGAATATTAAATATCAAGTTTACTTGATTTATGTGACCTTTCTTGAATTGGCATTTCTTTGGTTGAATCAATGGCGAACCGCCCTGTGTGTAGAGGATCATCCTGGTTGACTGCATGTGTGTTTTTACAGGAGAGAGAGAGAGAGAGAGAGAGAGAGAGAGAGAGAGATAGATAGATAGATAGATAGATAGATAGATAGATAGATAGATAGATAGATAGATAGATAGATAGATAGATAGATAGATAGATAGATAGATAGATAGATAGATAGATAGATAGATAGATAGATAGATAGATAGATAGATAGATAGATAGATAGATAGATAGATAGATAGATAGACAGACAGACAGACAGAGAGAGGAGAGAGACAGAGGGAGGAGAGAGACAGGGGAGGAGAGATACAGAGGAAAGAGAGAGACAGAGAGAGAGAGGAGAGAGAGACAGAGATAGAGAGAGATAGAGAGAGAGACAGAGATAGAGAGAGATAGAGAGAGCAAGAGAGAACTCCACCCTTCTCTTTCTCCATCCCACCAGTGTCTCTAGACACTAGTTACAGTGATCCTTCTATAGATCCATAGAAATGGTTTAAACTTCCTGAGCTGGAGCCTGTTGGTCACGAGACGGGCTGGGTTCACACACTCAGACGGGCTGGGTTCACACACTCAGACGGGCTGGGTTCACACACTCAGACGGGCTGGGTTCAAACACTCAGACGGCTGGGTTCAAACACTCAGACAGGCTGGGTTCACACACTCAGACGGGCTGGGTTCAAACACTCAGACGGCTGGGTTCAAACACTCAGACGGGCTGGGTTCAAACACTCAGACGGCTGGGTTCAAACACTCAGACGGCTGGGTTCTAACACTCAGACGGGCTGGGTTCAAACACTCAGACGGGCTGGGTTCACACACTCAGACGGGCTGGGTTCAAACACTCAGACGGGCTGGGTTCAAACACTCAGACGGGCTGGGTTCACACACTCAGACGGCTGGGTTCAAACACTCAGACGGGCTGGGTTCACACACTCAGACGGCTGGGTTCAAACACTCAGACGGGCTGGTTCAAACACTCAGACGGGCTGGGTTCACACACTCAGACGGGCTGGTTCAAACACTCAGACGGGCTGGTTCAAACACTCAGACGGGCTGGGTTCAAACACTCAGACGGGCTGGTTCAAACACTCAGACGGGCTGGGTTCAAACACTCAGACGGGGTGGGTTCAAACACTCAGACGGGCTGGGTTCACACACTCAGACGGGCTGGGTTCAAACACTCAGACGGGCTGGGTTCACACACTCAGACGGGCTGGGTTCACACACTGAAGACGGGCGAATTATTCCTGCTCACCCGACACTCGTCACATTATGGTCAAGGTTTCTGCACTGGCACCCCAGTGAACTGAGACCCGGTTTATTAGCATACATTTCGACAATAGTTATGATCTGTTTCACACATGAATGGAATAGTGAAATAGGGCAACGGTTAGCTGCACAGCTGCTGATCAATCAAACAATCACCTTCAATCAACAAATCACATCCTCGTTTACAGGATACTGTATTGATCAGTAGCTTAAACAACATTTCTGTAAAGTAGGAGCACCTCGGGTCTCTATGGCAACACCGCAATTTATAATCAAACACAAAAGGAATCTCAAACATAGGCTACTGCTGCTGTGGCAGGAGAGCCTTATATATATATAAAAAAAATCTTTTATAATTTTTTTTTGTATTTTCAGACAGATGGTGATGCAGTACATTGCAAGATTTTTCAAAGGGTCTCATAAGTGCTATAGGCGGGTTGGGGAGATTGTGCTCCGACAGCCAGCTGACCTCAGATAGATACAGTAGATAGACAGAGCGATAGAGGCAAAAAAAAAATATATATATATATATATAATCTCTTAATTTATAAAGAGATGATGTCTTTTTAACGGAACAAGGTTCCAAGTGCTAGGGTCAGGAATTTTTGTTTTTTAAATCAAGAGTTATAAGGATTTCACGCTACAGCAGACAGTGGCTCCAATTCAGTCATTTCTCTCACAAATACATTTCTTATGAGGCATGAATCATAATGGTATTATAAATAATTATAAATATACAGTATAAAGGAATCAGCAGCTGACTGTAAATAAACAGCATACGTATTTCATACTCCTACAGCACAATGCCTACAGTTCAGTACCTTTTTTAATCACGTGAAAAAAAAACATCTATCAAACATGTCCTTTTTCCTGCCAGTGTTCCTTTAAAGAGCTGTAAACATTGCACCGTCAGAAAAGGTGGGGGGGGGGGGGGGGTCAGAGATCAGCAGGGGGTCTCAACACAACAAGATGTCAGAAATACTCACTCCTCACTGCTGGTTTGGGATCATTTTATTTTAACACATTTTATTCCCTTAATAAATTTCAATGATCGAAACAGCCCTGATCACATGTCTTTATCAATGCAAAAAAATCCTACACTATGGCCTCTTACTGTCCCCAGATCAGTTTAATCCCCCTGGGCAATTATGCATTATGTGACTAGAAACCTGTGTGACCCTGGTATGTATAGTATGGTACTGTAGAGGTTACCTATAGCTATATGTAGCGCTACGCTATGCTCGCTTCATATCACAGCCGGGCAAATTAACATAGACTAAGATTAACTTTAGAGGTCCCAGATGACGGTATGTCACATAATTTTATTTTACTTACTCAAAAGCATTTTCTCTATCACCTAAACATAAAATCTGGGCCACTTATTTGTCAAACACTTACCTCGAAGTTGTTGAAATGGTCCAACTTCAAAACATTTCAACAGAGAGTGGTTCTGTTACTGGCCACTGCCATGATGAATCAAATGAGATGAATCTTACGTTCTAAATTCTAATCAATCTCGAGAAGTTGGACCATTTCAACAATGTCGGGGTGATGTTGGGGAAAGTGACAAATAAGTGGCCTGGATTCTATGTTTAGGTATTATCACATTTAAATTAAATAACATGACAATACCGTCGCCCGGGAGATGTAGGAATATGAAGGAAGAAAAGTGTAGCGGTACACATACAGCGGGGATCCAGTGCGTCTGGATCATGCTGCCTTAACAGACCCCCTGCTGAGCACGCCCTGCAAAGAAAATCACAACCTAGAAATGTTATTTTAGACTCATTGAGTTAACTTCCAAGACATTTTAAGTGGAATTATACAGTTGCACTGGTGAGGAGTTTTTCCTGGTTTTAAGAAATTCCATGTGTTTATCATCAGCACGACTTGTTTCTGGAAATAACCACGAAACAAGGAGAACGAATCTGGAAACATAAACTTGTTTTAAGACATTCTCACTTATATTAAATGTCTCAAAGTAAGTTATACACATCAGGGAACAAATAGTGACATTCTAGAGAAACGTTGGTGAAATTTCTTGCACCAAGCTAAATAAAAGATCTGCCAGTGCAGGCAAATAATTTCACAGCAAATTATCTCTGAATAAACCTGATAACGTCTGAATACGAAATTAAATCCCTTCCATGGGCCATCGTGGTTCATTGTTTGTGTGTGTGTTAGTTTGTGATGGTTAGTGTGTGTGTGTGTGTGTGTGTGTGTGTGTGTGTGTGTGTGTGTGTGTGTGTGTGTGTGTGTGTGTGTGTGTGTGTGTGTGTGTGTGTGTGTGTAAGAGTGTGTGTGTGTGTGTGTGTGTGTGTGTGTGTGTGTGTGTCAGTGTGTACCTCATTTATGTGAAAAATCAGGACAATTTCAAAACTCCACACTCACAAAATCAGGAAATTTTTTACGTCTTGATTTTGTTTGATGAGCTATTGTAGTATGATGGTTAAGGTTAGGATTATGGTTAAGGTTAGGGTTAAGATTATAGGGTTAAGATTATAGGGTTAGTTACAGAAAGAATGCACTATGTAATGTCCCTATATTTCACATAAACATGTGTCTGTGTGCGTGCGTGCGTGTGTGCATGTGTGTGTGTGTGTGTGTGTGTGTGTGTGTGTGTGTGTGTGTGTGTGTTCAGATGTTGGTCTTCTTGTTGATGAGGACGGAGCAGCAGGTCAGAGCTCCATCCACCTTGACCTTCTCCAGGTTGGACACTGGGACTAGCATGTGGTCCTTCAGCTTCTCAAACACCTGCAGGACACAGAAGGACACCATTCTGAGAAAAAACATGATCAGCTCATCACAGCATTTCAACGCCTCACAGCAAGAAGGTCCTGGGTTCGATTCCCACTTGGGGTGGTCGGGTTGCCAGGTACCCAGGTGGGGTATCTCCTGGGCTTTTCTGTGTGGAGTTTGTTCTCCCTGTGCTCGCAAGGGTTTCTCCCCCCAAAAAAAGATAAACGCAATGGAAAAACGTGCAGAACAGACTGCTAAAGCTGTCGTGTCCCTGACGAAGACGGACAGGAGCACTTGGATTGGTCCACAGGTGCGCCCCCACGCAGCCCTTGTCTGCTCCCAGCTGCCTTTGGGGGGAAGGACGACGATGCACAGAGAGGCATGTCATCGGCGACCAAATGCATGTGTGTGTGTGTGTTCCTGTGTGTTGCCCCCATCTTACATGTGTGTGTTGCTGCATGACAAATAAAGACTTCCTCTTCCTCTTCTTCAGTAGGAAAGGGCAATAGGTCCCACCTTGCCGTGCTGCAATCAACCCCTTCAGGGGGTTAAGATGTTCTGTAACATTTTCTCTGAATTCTATGTTCGAATTCTAGAACTCTATTGCTTTCAATGTCCAGTGGCACATCGTTACATCATCACTAGAATGTTCAACGAAAGCATTGAAGGGGAAAAGCCACTACGCAGCGCGCAGCCTTGTTTAGAACAGCGTGGCGTGAGAGTGCTACTGAGGGACGGAGAATGTGAAGCAGTAGAACAAACATTTGGGAAAGGTTCCCAAAAAAAAAAAAAAATATATAGTGAAAAATATTACAACATCTCGAAAGACCCTCATAAAGCGATGTGTCACCCCGTGGAGTTTCTCCAGAAGAAAACCAGTGTTTTCCGACTTCCACCCCACTGTGATAGTGAGCTTGGTCCAGCCGTGCGGCCAGGGGGACCAACTAGCTGGATTCTTCTGTCACGATGCAATGTGTCTGATGAAGATCCTTGTGGCGGGTCACGTTCTTTTAATCCCTTAATAGGGAGGTGTAGTCGTTATTGCTGTTTCCGACCGGCCCACTATCTTGAAAACGCAATGTAATTCCCCATTGACCATTTCTAAATCGTCTAGTTTAAAACAAATAAAGCATTAACATTTGCATGGTGTACCTTTCTGTGCGTATTCATCCACAATCTATAGCTCAACATGAAAATATCCGCAATTAACTGTAAAAGAAATATGCAGAATTTTATTTCAACCAAAAATGCTTAAACAATAATGTTAGTGATAGAAGGGAACTCGTTTTGTGCAAAAATGGAACGCGTTTCAATATTCATGTGGCAGAATTGTTACAATAGCCGATAATCCATTTTCCCAATGATAAATCCCTATACGGGTGGACCTCGCGGGCGGTCCAAAGCGACGTCACCTCCCTATAGAAGAGTTATTTAATCAAGAGCGTTTTGTGCCTGCTTGTTTCCTTGATCGGCTTACCACTTACCTCTTAAGCCCTAGCCATATTTTCTGAAAATTCACCTAAAAGTACCGTACATACCCAAGTAAATGGAATATTGCTCCACTTCTACAAGGTCCATTAGCCTGTTCTTGGTATCTACGGACATCTATGGACCTCAGGGAATGTATTCACTGTGTCAAAAATATTGTGTCTGTTACTATGCTTGAGTAAAATGTAATGAACCAAAGGAGAATATAAAAAATTTCCATCTTTAACGGTGAATAACACCATGCTAGAATTGACCAGATGTGAAAAATTGCCTAAGGGCAGATGATTTACAGGTTTTCTTGTAGATACAGTACTGAATTTTGCCATCTGGACACATGCCATTTGAAATATGAATATAGAATATCAGGCCTATAAATTACCTTATTATGGCCAAGTCATACATCTATGGATCGGGCCAAATCTCCTTTTTCCAATGGCAGAGTTCAATCTGGATTTAGTACCACCAGGCGTCCATAACAGGGCAGCAAAGACTGTGAATGAAATCTACTGTAAGTACAGTTACTTTTTTATAATGTAAATAGCTCCGCCATTTTCATCAGATTGAGACGCGATTTTTTCTAGACATTCATAGAAAGGTAAAGAAACAAACTACGTTCTATTTTATGACAATAACGTTCAGGTTTGTTCGACCTGTGAGATATAATCACAAAAATAACATCTGAATTTTTCGCAAAGAATATTTTCAGCAGCTTTCACAGAGGCTGGTGTGAGCTGGGTAGTGTAGTTTTATGAAATTTCAATGTCCATTGAAAGCCCTGGGTCTCCGCTGTCTTAGGACTTTCATGACGCATTATTTTCTCGCGTCTAATTCATACGATTTCTGCCGGGATGCGCTGAGACATTTATGAACTCATATTTCACATAGTGATGAAAATATGTGACCCAGCACGGTCTAGGCCGCCATATCTCGTAAGGGAGGATTCTTCAGAAATGCCGTAAACGTTGCGCCATTCAGAAATAGGTAAACAATTAGATTGTTCTCTATCTGTTTCCTTATTTGCAAAATGTATTACGCCTTGTAAATGTGTTAATTATTGTTAGATTGTCCGACAGTATATATTCCGACGCAGTGGAAAGAACTACATTTGCCTCGGAGGGGTGTGGTTAAATACTCAGGTCTCAAGTGTGGAGACGGAGGGAGACCCGCAGAAATTACAGCTAATTTCCATTCCGAGACAATGAACCCAGTTGGCTACTATTTTGGCAGTGTGAAACATTAATATCTTTGAGACCGTTTGTGTTCAATTGTATCTGAATCAGGCATACAAGCCTGACTGGCAGTGCGGATAGATTAGGTCCAGCACGCGCTCCTCAAGTTAGACTGTCTCTCTCTCTCCCTCTCAAGTAGCCAAACGTTACATTTTAAAAACAAACTGGATAGTTGATTTAACTTCATTAGCTGAAATATTCTAAAATCATTAAGTCTGCTATAAGCGTAATGTATGTGTGTGTGTGTCTGTGTGTGTGCCCGTCCCATCTCTGGTCTTTGGAAAGTTTGATAGTGGAGTTTGATAGTATTTACTGAGGATGGCCAGATAATGTTGATATGTAAGTTAAGTCTGCTACTGTATAAGCGTAAATGTGTGTGTGTGTGTGTGATTATGATCATGTCTCTCCCACAACGACAGCCCGAGCTGTGAGTGAATTATGCAAAGGGTAGCAAAGCCATTCTCCCTTTCTGTGTCTGTGTGTGTGTGTGTGTGCAGTGGCGCTGCTAGGGTCTATTGGGGTCCTAGGCAATAATTCTTAGGAGGGGCCCCCAACCAGTGTTCATCTCCATTATGTTACAAATAATCTGACACGAACAAAAACTATATAAACTATATGAAAAATACGTTATGCATAGCGTATTTTTCACCATTAGTATTCCGTTCATTTCGTATTGTATTTAGTTGACTTTGTAATGTATAGAGCTTGCTTAATTTGTATTTTCATGACATTGCCTCCTGTGTTTTTGTCACTATCTTTCGTCATTGCATATGTTTGTAATGTCCTATTCCAATTACATTAGTCACTTATAATTGTATTCTATTGCGCTATATTTAATTTAGTTTATATCCCATTTAATTGTATTAAATCTCTTTATTAAGTTGTACAGCCCTGGCCTATATTTGATTTCATAATTATATTATATTATATTGTGCTTAACTTAGTTCCTATTTCATTTTATATTACACCACCTCTTTATTGTGATTATAACCTAACCCAGCACCCAAAGGAGTGAAGAAGAGCAGTTATTCTTCATTTAATATTTAATAATAATAATAATAATAATAATAATAATAATAATAATAATAATAATAATAATAATAATAATAATAATAATAATAATAATAATAATAATAATAATAATAATAATAATAATAAGAATAATAATAATAATAAGAATAATAATAATAACTTAATAATAACTTAATAATAATAATAATCATGATGTTGCATTACTGCTGATCAGCACGCCTATCAGAAATAAATGTTTACTGTATGATAATCTCAGAACCAAGCATTTGAAATTACCTGGCTTAGTGCTTAGCCTTATTTATAATAGTGTTCACTACCAGACTTGGAGCAAATCACACCACTTTGCGAAGGCTATCTTCACCTGGGGCTGCACATTTCCCAAACAAATCATATACTGTTTATAAGATCTATTTTCTGCTGTTCCTACAAAACCTCAATCAACAAAATCCATCCATAGATTCTGGCTGTACAGGACGAAATGTAAGGGAGCGTCCTTATACTACTGTACTATACTGTAACTTTTCCCGCGACAACACACCCCTCTTGACAATTTAGGCACTGTGCCAGTGAAGATATTTTATAATTGACGAATATTTTGAGTGAGCAAGTTGTATTTAATGTTTAGTTAGGATAATAGAACCTGTATTATCATATACTCCAGAATAAACGTTTCATTGGCCTGCTTCCAGCATCTAATCCTCATGGACCCGACGACACGTTATAAATTAAACGTTTATTCTGGAGCATAAGTGTGCGGTGGTACAATTGCAGTCAATAATGATAATAATCAACCCTAAACATCAACCTAGAGCCATGTCCCTTGGTAGCCATCTTTGGGGTGCCCCTTACACCTGCTGGTTTCTCCAGGAAGGAACTAGATGTCATAGCTTTCGCTTCACTCATAGCCCGTAGACGTATCCTCCTGCAGTGTAAAAGCCCAAGCTCACCGTCCACCACCTCCTGGCTCAAGGACTTGATGTCATATCTTTCATCGGAAAAGGTAAAGTACTCTCTAAGAGGCTCAATTGCCAATTTTTATGACAGATGGCAACCTCTAATCACATTCACAAACACTCTCACATCCCTTGACCCTGACTGATCCTAAATAAATACTGATCCTAAAGAAATACTTCTTCTCTGAGGTGAGCACCTTAGATACCCTGTTGTAAACTCCGCCCCACTGTATATTCTATCCTGGTTATTTATTATTATCATCACCATTATAATTTTTATTTTTAATTTCACTTATTATCATTATTATTTTTTATTTATTTTATATATATATATATATATATATATATATATATATATATATATATATTTTTTTTTGCTTTCTCTTTCTTTTTGCCTGTTTTCGACTTTGTTTAGTTCTTGTCTTTATTGTTTTTTTGTCGCCCCTGTTCAATTTCAGTCCTGTCCGTGTCTCGTCATGTCCCATAAAAGCAAAAAAATAAACATGGTGATATGTTATACATTGATAACTAACTTTTGCTCTTTTGCTTCTCTGTACCACCTATGTTTCACCAATAAAATATATAAAAAAAAAAATAATAATAATAAATGTATTTATATAGCACCTTTCATACACAGATTGCAGTTCAAAGTGCTTTATAGAATGAATACATAATAAAACAAGTAGCAAATAAAAGTTGCATCATGATGCAAAATCAAAATCAAAGCCGACAATGTTAAATAACAATATTTAAATAATAAATACGATTGCATGGGATCGCTGGGTGGCTGGCTCAATATCATCCTTGATTTTCATCCAGAGTGATAATCTCCTTCGAAATATTCTTTCACGGTCACGCCTGGCATTACGATGCCTGCGTCTGGCAACAATTACTGGTGCCATGATCACCTGTGACGCTGGCAGTCACACTGTCATGATGCCTCTTGATAGCGCTTAGGGATTTGCCCTTATTTACCATGTCTGAAGACGGTAGGTCCTGGAGTTTTAAGTTACTGTAGGCTAATGGTCCGTATTGATTTGTTCTAAACTAGGCTAGAGTGGGAGACAGGGATCCACACAGTGGGGGGGGGGGTTAGAGTGGGAGACAGGGATCCACACAGTGGGGGGGGGGGTTAGAGTGGGAGACAGGGATCCACACAGTGACCCTGGCAGCCCTCTCTCATGACCCCCTGCCTGTGTTAACCCGTGCCTGTTATGTAACAACTTTCCCCGGCGGGGGCCAGAAATAGAACGCGGGCGGAGCGTCTTGGAAGAACTCTGTCTCTGTGATGATTGAGCTGATAAATCCTCCCCATCTTGGCCGAGGATCAAGGAGGCAACGCATGGAAAAGGAGGCTGCCAGTGCCAGCCCCTCGGGGGGAAGTATGTAGTAACTGTAGACCTGCCGTACAAATTGGAAACCTAGAGGGTTGAGTCTGGGATGTTCTGCTCTATTTCTCGGATGTTCTCATGCAGGGGGACTATTTTGTGTGTGTGTGTGCGTGCGTGTATGGTATCGCAGACAGCGAGGGCCCAGGATTGTCTTTGAGTCTCGTCTACTCTAGTCCTGGTGGGATTCTAACGGATTCAGACGGAACATCTCTTCAGAGTCTTATCTACCAGTAGTCCTGTATTTACACAGAGAGAGGGAACCTTTCACGGCCTTCTTAACTGGGGAAAAGAAAAACTAAGATTCCATGTGGTTGCCCCCCTCCCCCCTGTTTAGATAGCCATGAGAAAGACCTGATCCATGCCAAAAGAGACTTAACCTTTTAGGTTTCCGCTTAATTAGATTTTCCCCTTAAGCGGATTCAGAGGCGAGAAAGACCTTTTTATCCCACGTCAATGTCGTGCATATTTCCTTCGTCTGCTGAATCGAATGCTCAGTTTGAGCTACAGCGCGTGTGGGATATATTCCTACCAGAGATCACGTTATGCACATGTCAGTACATCTTTGTAAAGAAAAAGAAGTAGATGTTATAATTGTGATCTACATTTCCCTGTTAGCCAGCATGGCATATTTGATATCTTCTGAAACCCTGGGACCTCTCCTCTGATAAGGAACACACAAAACAAAATAACAATTTTCTTGTTTCCGGTTATTATTATTTCAACTTGATTGTATTGTGCAGATTTACTTGTTTTTATCTTTGTGTTATTCAGTCTCTTTTAGTTGTATACTTGACATCACTGTAAATGAGGGAAACCTCAGTGTCCCTTAAATAAAGGTTGAATGAATGAAAAACTAATTTTGTCCCTATCCTTATACTTAAAGGTGCTATAGACAACATTTATATATGAGAAAAGATATGGAAATATTTGAATGAGTAATCATTTAAACTAAATAAATAAATA